>NC_042518.1:769985-1071615 GCF_900963305.1 Echeneis naucrates
ACCATCAGCTGATGCTCCCTCACCTTCCTCTGCAGGAAGGCCTCCAGCTCGTTGACGTCCATCTCCGTGACGACGGGTCCCGTGGCGACGAACATCCGGAGCATGGAGTGGATCCGGTCCAGCGTCATGCTGTCGAGGTTGGTCAGCATGGCCTGGATGTAGGCCCAGAACAGCTGCACAGACAGAAGGCCAGTGTGTTCAGAGGGGGCTGTGTGTGTGTGTGTGTGTGTGTGTGTGTCGTCAGCACCTGCAGCTTCTCCTCCCTCTGCTCAGATTGGGTGGTTGTGTTGGAGTCTCTCTCCTCATCGCTGTCGATCAGCATCACGCCTCTCTCCATCTTCTCCTTGGACGAGCCCGTCTCCACCACGTAGTAGCGGCCACCCGCCTCCTCCCTCAGAACGCCATGCTGCTGCCACAACGCCAACTTCCTGTGCACCAGCTCCTTCGGGGCACCCAACTTCATGCTCAGATCTTCAAGCGACCAGGAGCCTGACGGAGACCAAACCTGTTGTTGCTGTTTTTGTTTACATCTCACAGCTGTCCTTTATGGTCAATCTAACCTAACTGATTAAATCCCATACTGACATGATGTGGTAAATATCTCTGATTTGTGCTTGTTGCTATAGTGATTCATGTGACCAGCTCTAGATTTACCACATGATCTGAAGCTTTTTGTTAAATTCTGAGATGAGCGGCTGTACTTTTGTCCTGGAAGTGCAGGATGATGGCGGCGTGGATCGGGGAGACGGTGAGGTTGGTCAGCGTTCGGTCCTCCAGCTCCACGTCCAGAGTGACGGAGCCCAGGTGAGGCTTCCAGCTCAGAGTCCTCATGGCCTGAAACACAGACCACAAACTGATGTTACCGGGCCCAGAACGCTTCCTTCTGACAGCAGGCAGGTCCACCTCCACTTGAGTTTCTCGTAGCGGTGCGTGTAGGCCTCCAGGCCTGGCAGACGAGCGGGGGCAGCTCCAGCTTCTCCCTCCTTCAGGGGGGGCCCGAACTCAGAGGACAGGATGATGGCTGACAGAGACAGCGGGGGCTGCTCCTCCTCGCTCAGCCTCGACTCCTCCTCTCGGATGTTACTGTTGATCCTGCGAGAATCGGCCATGTCCTGGAGAGAGGAAGGAGGTCAGTGATCCATCCAGACTGTGGATCTTTCACATCTACATTTAAATGTTAAACTTTTGTATACATTTTAAAGAAACATTTTTTCCTGGCTTGTTTAAAACATTTTTATTATCCTGTGGTGCATCTTACTTTCTCCTTGCGATAATTTCTCCAGTAAAACACAGGAGATGAAAACAGACTAAAAGTTTAAAGGTGTTAAAACGACGACGTGCTGACCTTCAGCATGACCTCACAGTAATGCATGTGGGACTCCCCGAACCGGAGCTTCAGCAGCTCCACGTTACGGATCTCCCTGAAACAGATCAGAGTCTTCAGTTCATCTTAGGCTATAAAAAATGAGCCATCGGCCTGGTGAGCTGAGGGACTCTGGACACTACAGTACCCATGATCCCTCGGCTCCAAGCACCTGGTACTTGCTCATAGTTAAGTGGAACTTTCACAGCGTTAGCCTGAGTTCAGACCTGGCTGTGTTGTAGTTGAGCTGGTGCAGCAGCCGGTCGGCCAACACGGCTCGATACTCGTCGATGAAAATGTCCTTGCTGCCGTAGATGCTGACCAGAAGGCTGATGATGTCAGACGAGCGGCGCTTTGAGCCCATTTTATCTGACATGTTCAAAAGAGACACGTCAGTGACACCCACCCAACTCAACAGCAGCATCGATTTAGGATGCGTTCACTGACCTGGTACAGCGTCGGTGGGGTCTGGAGTCCAGTCGTCTGGGTGGTTTCCTTCCTCATCGCTGTCCTGCATCTCCAGAGTCACTGGGTCGCCTCTGGACAGCTCGGATGCCAAGTCGGTGCAGCCCTCAGCGTCTCCAGTGAGACCGGCCACGATCTGCCGCACCGTGTCCTCCCGTGTCCTGGAACGCACCACAGAAACTTTAACCAACATCCCGAGCAAACCTGTACAAAGTCTTACATTCCTCTCTTGAAAAATGTACTTGGAATTTGGAGTCCAAAGGTCAAAGGTCATTCCATGTGATGTCAGAATGTTCTGTAAAACTCTGGCAGGCACTGACTCAGGAGGACACTCTAGTTTAAAGACATATCAGCTGACTCAGATTCTGCCCGATGAATAACTGACACTGACCGGAGGTACTTGCGGATTGGCTGGCAGGCGACCTGCAAAATGACCATGGAGGGGTCCAGCTCTCTGAGGGCCTTGATGGCCGAGATGTAAACAGTGAGGATATCAGACGTGTGGACGCCTGAGGACAGACAGACGGACAGAGACTCAGTAAAATCCTGCTTCACGTCACTGACACTTTCAGACACTCGACACCAACCCGGATGCAGGAGACGACTCTCAAAGGCAGATTTTAACGAGGTCAGGAGCTGCTGTCTCTGATTGGTCCTTTCAAGACAGAACTTCAGATCTTCGATGGCAGCTTTGGATTCTGGGAAATCTGACAAACAGAAAACAACTTGGAAATAAACACACAGGAACTCAGAACAGTTTGTTGTTATGTCCTATAAATAAAAAGGTAAACGCTCTACAAAACGATTCATTAAAAAGAGAAACTGTGATCTAAGATTGTGACTTAGTGGGACATAACCAGCTCTGCTCTCGCTCACCTCTGATGATGCTGAAAAGCTCTTCGATCCTCATGTTGACGTAGATCCTGCAGAAGAATTGGTGCATGTGACATCTCCACTGCTTCAGGACGGAGCTGGTGGGTTGGCCGGTCTGGACACTGGGAGCAGTGGGAATCCTGGGGACGGGTACTGGGCCGCCCTCTGAATCGGCCTCGCTCGCAAACACCTTGCTAAGCCAGCCCAGGACCAGCTCCAGCCACTGCTCTCAGAAACAAACACACAGGCGTAAAAATGAAGCTGCAGAAATGTAGTTCCTGATTGACAGTGACGGTTTGTTTTACCTCCTGGAACTCCAGCAGGAAGGAGCACTCGTACTCGCCCCTGCAGTGCTGCTCCATTCGCTGCTCGATGAGTTTGTGCAGGATGGACGTGACGGCCTCCGAACTGACCCACTCCAGGAGCTGGAGCCTGGATCTGCAACCACATTCAGAAAAAAGACACTCCTGATCCTCACTGTAAACAAACGTGTCACGACTGTCTCAGAATGAAATCTCCACCAGCTGCTCCTCTAACTGAATCAGCCTGCTGTCTGATGGAGGACTGAGGCCTTTTACTTGTCTGAAATGTGCAGCAGGAGTTTATTCTTTTTATTATCGTTTTTCTTCTTTTTAGCAGCTTCCACATGATGACAGAGTGTTGAACAGAGAACACTCACAGGATGTGGCTCAGCTCCTGTAGTTGTTCCAGTGCTGCCAGACACCAGCACTGCTGCACTGGAACCCCACAGCCCGGGCAGGCCCCTCCCTCGGGGCCCTCAGGGGCCTCGGCCCCGTCCTCGGCCTCCCCCTCCTGGTTCATGTAGACCGAGAAGGTCCTGCTGTAAAACTCTAGCACTCTCTCCTGAAGGACGGGTGAGGGGGAGAACAGGAGGTGGGCCCTGATGATGGTGAAGGCCCGCTCCTGAAGGCCCCTGGGTCCGGGGCCACGGAGGCCGCCCCGACCTTCATCCTGCCAGGTCCCCAGCCGCTCCAGACCACCTAGGAGGAGAAGTGGGGCTGTTTGAACACTGCAGCCGAGACTAAAAACTAAAACTCCGGCCCACACAGCTGGTAGACGTACCCAGGAAGGGGTCCAGCCGGTCCAGCAGGGTCCTGAAGGCAGTGAGGAGAACCCAGGCCCGGCCTCTCTCGTCCAGCTCATTCTCCGGCTGTTTGAGACCGGACCAGAACTCGGGGACCACAGAGGAGGAAAGACGCATCTGCAGGGTCTCCAGCAGCCAGCCGCCCAGCAGCTGGTCCAGATTCTGACCACACCAGCAGGGCCAGGGAGTCGGACAGGCTCCGATCTGTCACCGAGCAGCCGGGAGCAACCTCAAAGTGGACCAGAGATCAGAGTTGGTTAGACCTGTTAGACCTGAGTGGACCAGACAAACAAGCAACCAGCTGTTCCATTAAATCATGACAGTTTAGTGTAGAGGCGTGGACAGGTCAGTGACATGACCCCGAACCTCGAATAAAATGAGGGGCCCAGACACCCGGCCCCTCTTGGGCTCCACCGACTCACCAGAGCTGCTGTGACCGTCTCCCAGGCATCAGCGACCCGGGAAGGAGCCCCGGATCCGGAGGGCTCAGCAGAGTCCGACTCCATCACAACTTCCTCCATTTTCAGAACACTTAGTTGAAGAACAGAGAGCCAGCTGATTTATTTTGCACACAGGACACTTCCGGCTGCTGTGTGGCGTTATGACGTCAGATTCATGTCTGGATAATTAATCAGCGTGTTCGAACCGCGCGTTCATTTCTTCTTCTAGGTTGGAGGTAAGCGGAAGCTCAGCAGCTTTATTTTGAAAATTCACCGGAAGTTTTTTTTATGAAGCGCATAGTTGTCAGGTTCCTCAGAAAATGCCATCATTGCACCAGGATGATTGTTCTAATTACGTTAATAGTCATGGATTTCATTTAATAAGGTAAAGAAATCCGGATGAGGACAACTAGCTGCCATGCTACCAGCATCATGCTAACTGTGTTACCACTTCGGTTTGTTGGCGACTACAAAAACAATCAACACAGCCGTATTTAAATACCAAAACGCCTGTTAACAAAATCATGATAATGCTTGTCTCCTAAATCTTGTGTGTGTGTTTGTGACTACGGTGGCTACACTGAGAAACGAAAAACTTTATTTCACGAATTAAATCAATTTAGAGTCCTGACTTCCGGCCAATATATTCAAAATAAATGTGGGACGTCAACGATCGCGGTTACTAAATTCCATCTTGTGGTTAATTTATTTCCTCTAATCCTGTTCCGTTCGTCCCTTTAAAATAAGTAAAGTTAACTCAAAACACGTTTTTCATGGTACATTTCTTTAAATAAACTCTTTCGTCAATTGATATTTAAAATAGGACACGATTTCCGGTGAGGACCTTCAGAATAAAGTTTCAAAGGAAGCGTAAACCTCGGCTACGGGAATATGGCGGCCTACGCTCGTTACGGAGGTGACGTCGTTCAGTTTTCTAGCCTAGTTACGTGATATTTTCCGGCGTGTCGACTCCGTGTGTTACGACAACCAGAGCCGGGTTCGTCATGGCAGCGGACGTGCGAGTGAGTTTGTTGACATCGTGTGTGAATTGTCCCGCAGCAGCCGCTCACCTGTCGGCTTTCACCTGCAGGCGGCTCCTCCGCCTACATCCGCCCAAACGTGTCGGCTCCGGCGGAGCTAACGAGCTAACAGTGTGTGAGCTAACAGGCTAGCGTTAGCTCGGTGTGTGTGAATGATAAAGAGACGAAAAACGGCTGAAAATGAAACATCCGGTTTAACTGGTGCGCTTTTGTCCTCCGCAGCTTCCTGTCGGAGATCGAGGTGCTGCAGTCCATCTACCTGGACGAGCTGCAGGTGGACCGGAGGCCGGACGGGTGAGCCCTCAGCCCGCATGGATGACACTGATCCACACTGTGGCGCTCAGGTGGCACCTGCCTGTTCTCCCTACGGGCCACCGTACTGTCACCAAAACACACCTAAACTCAAGTCTGAGATCAGCTGCACCAACATCTGTCAGGCCACAGGCCTTTTACCTGTCACACCAGACTACATTCATTATTTGCTAACTTGTGGAGGACTCAGAGAACTCTGATAAATCAGCACAGTCTGTGAATTAAAAATTAGGAACGGGCCCAAAATGAAAGCTCCTGAAACTTTGATGGAACGGGTCTTTGTGTTTAGGCAGAGATGGTGCAGAGTGTGAACACAGAGCAAACCGTTAGGCCTCTTCAGTCAGCCTCTTCTGGTCTGTCTTTGTGTTTGAGGCTGCTGCTCCGGTCCTTCACATTGAAGACATATTAACTCTGTTTGGTTCACTCAGCCCCCCCAGTCTACATCAGCCTGCCTGTCAACACCAGACAGGAAAGATCATCAGTGTCTCTTAAATTTCTGCTGAAAACAGTATTCCTCCTTTTTCTGTGAACGACTGTGAGATGCTCTTAAGAACGTTTCTTTAGAGTTAAAGTTATTATTACTGTCCAGGGGATGGGAGGTGAGTCTGGTCCTGTACCCGTCCACAGCAGAGGATTCTGTCTCCCAGTTTGTCCGACTCACCCTGACTTTGACCCTCGACCAGCAGGTATCCTCTTTTAAAGAAGTCTATATTGTTGTCATTGTCATTGTGCTGATGAGTCTTTCTATCTACAGTACCCCTCATCGTCTCCAGTCATCTCCATTCACAACCCACGAGGACTGTCTGACGATAAGCTGAGCAGGTGATGACCGAAGCTGTGTCACCATCCTCTGAGCTGGAGCTTCACATCAAACCTCTAATCATCTTCATCCTGTTTCTCTTAGTGTCCAGAAGTGTCTTCAGGTGGAGGCTCAGTCCTGTCTGGGGTCACCGGTGTTGTATCAGCTCATTGAGGTGACTTCACTGTTCTCATGTGATTTCAGGATGTGTACAGTTTGTTCATCTGTGGCACTGACATGTTTTTTTTTTTCCTTCTCCAGAAAGCAAAAGAAATCCTGACTGAGAGTAACATCCCTCATGGAAACTGTGTCATTTGTCTCTATGGATTTAAGGTGTGTTTTTCACGTCATTTGTTATTTATGAAGACTGTTCGTTACCTTCGTCTGCTGATGGATATTTTTCATTATTCTCTTTCTTTAATCTCTGAATCAAGAGAGTGGTTGACAGTTTCATCACTAATAAAATGACACTTTTTGGGGGGTTTGCTTGAAAATGAAATATTTAAACAGCACTCTGGGTGTGGCTCTGACATGTGACATGAGACTATAAAATAATAATCTGTCTTACGTTTTGTTCAGAGCTCGTTCTGCTGAAAATGTGACCAAAAAGTAAAACAGTTAAATGTGTTGAGCGTCTTCATGGTTGGCTGTAACTGACTGTCCTTGTCCTTTGTCTTCAGGAGAGGGAGACCTTCACCAAGACAAGCTGCTACCACTATTTCCACTCCCACTGCCTCGGCCGCTACGTCAGCCACTCTGAGAAAGAGCTCCGTCAGCGGGAGAAGGAGCTGGAGGAGGACAAGACCAGAGATAGAGCCGACTGTCCGGTCCGTTGTCGGTCACCATGTTGTCTGTTAACAGCTGTGGTCAAAGAGACCCTGAATCCTCACTGTGAGTCCTCCTACAGGAACTGACGGTGGTGTGTCCGGTGTGTCGAGAGCCGCTGGCCTACGATGTGGATCAGCTCCTGTCGTCTCCGGCCCCACAGCTGCCCGAGGTAAACCAGCTCCGATCTCGTCTTGATTTCTACCCCATGAGTTCTATGACCATCACTCACGGACCTCCCTGTTTCTCTTCAGCTGGACGAAGCAGCGATCGACTCAGACTTTCAGCAGAAGTGGGTTGAACTCCAGAAGCTTTTGGAGCGACAGAGATCTAAAGGAGGGATCATTGACCCAGACGAGGAGTCTAATCGTTTCCTGATCTACATCAATCAGGTGAGTTGAATCAGAGAGTAGATTTACTGTTAGTGTCCCCTGCCGTTGTTCATATTTGATGTTGAAAACATTTATGGTGATTCTTTCCAACTCCCACAGACTCCATCTGAAAATGGGAACCTGGACATAGACACGTCCCCGGGCCCTCAGGGACCTTCTGCCTCTAATGCATCCTCTGAGGACTCTGGAGTTAGAGTGGACAACTTCACTCCTGGACTGTCCAACTGCAGAGGCGGTCCAGGCCACAGGCGTCAGAACCAGGGGCGGGGCTCGAGGAGAGGGGGCAGGTCCAGACCTCAACACGGGAGGGCCAACCCCGTCACGGAGCAGCTGGACAAACTCTCTCTGTCCCTGGACTGCACCGAAGGGCCGGTCAGACCTCCAGCTCAGGGGAATCATGACCATCAGATGCAAGGCCAGGACGCCTTCGCCGAGCGGCAGGTCTCTGCAGGCGATCTGTCTGGGGGCAAGCCATATGTGGAAACTGAATACCAAAAGGCTGCTGCAGACTCTGGTGGGGGCCGAGGCCATCGTGGAAGGAGAAGGGGCCCCCACCGCTCTGCCACACACAGTGGGGGCCCTGGGCCTGCACGGTACCACTGGGATGGGCGAGCTTCAAGAAGCCGGGGAGGGGCCTACAACCATGACAGCAGGAGAGGTGGCGGGCCCCCCCGGGGTCACGGCAGGGGTTTCCATCAGAAGGTGGTGGAGAGAGAGGGGGGGCGAGAGGAGGTGCTATGACAAAGGGCACCAGGAGGGCCGATGAACAAACGAGTGTGTGCCTCCATCTTGAGTTTGCTTAGATTAAAGCCCTGCAGCAGAAATGACATTCACTGTGACGTCACTTCCTCCTTTAGATCACCGTCCCCCTGGTCTCTGATTGGCCCCGTCTTACACACTAATATCAGACACCGATGGCTGTTGTTTTTTGTTGTGATGCAATATAACTCAAAAGAACCACTAATTAAATGTTCTCTGGACATCAGTTTGTCGCAGTGTCTGTGTTTGGTCTTCTCTTAAGCAGCAGAAGCTCTGACTTTTACATTTTGAATATAAGAACATGTACATGACAGCAGAATCCTCATATAAAGGAAAGATGTTGAACTAAAGCATGACTTAAAATGTGCATAAAAAGGCTCACTTTATATTCTTAATTGTGTTTGCTTCTAAAAAGGGCTAATTATTAGTGAGTACATGGTTTCTACACGTCGCTGCTCATTTAATGTAAAATTGATCGGTCAAAAAGCAACAAAAGGGGAAAAACCACGTGTCGCTAGGGATCATGGGAGATGTAGTCGTTTCCTGTTGAAAGCTGAGCATCTTGGGTGAAAGAGGCGGGGCCTCCGTCGGGCCGGCGCCATCTTGGCAGTTCGTCCGGCCCCTGCTGAGTGCGCAGCTTCCGGCGGAGGTGATGAGCGAGTTTCCCACAAACAACAAACTCTCCGGCGGCACGGCGGACGTGGACATGGACTCCGGACACATCGAGGCCGAGCGCGGGGAGCTGGACGGCGGCATGCCGGCCGCCTGCTCCTCCAACGGCAGCGGCGGGGAGGAGGACGAGGCGGAGGCCGTCGGCCGGGGGAGACAAGCCGGGGGCTGTAGTAGCCAGCTCACCCCGGACGGAGGAGGGGGGCTCGGCGGCGGCAGGGAGCAGGAGGTGTCGGTGGAGATCGGAGAGACTTATCTGTGCCAAAGAGCCGACAAAACGTGGCGTGAGTGTCCGCTGTCCGGTCCGCCGACGGTTTAAGGCTTTAATGACTCTGCTGGGCAGAACAACGACATTTAACCGCCTCATGTCTGCAGTCAGATTAAAATATCTGTAATCAACAATGTTCAGTCAGCTGCTGAAGTCACAAAGTGCTCTTTTACACTGTCGGATTAAAATCTGGTGTCTGCAGATGCAGCAGAAGTCATTCAGTCCAGACTGAACGAGCAGGAGGGCCGAGAGGAGTTCTACGTCCACTATGTGGGATGTAAGTAGGCCAAAAACACCTGGACACACACAAACACACAAAGACACCCACGAAAACACCTGGACACACAAACACACAAAGACACCCACGAAAACACCTGGACACACACAAATACACAAAGACACCCACAAAACACCTGGACACACACAAACACACCCACAAAACACCTGGACACACACAAACACACAAAGACACCCACGAAAACACCTGGACACACACAAAGACACCCACGAAAACACCTGGACACACACAAATACACAAAGACACACACAAACACACCCACAAAAACACCTGGACACACACAAACACACAAAGACACCCACGAAAACACCTGGACACACACAAATACACAAAGACACCCACCAAAACACCTGGACACACACAAAAACACCTGGACACACACAAACACACCCACAAAAACACCTGGACACACACAAACACACAAAGACACCCACGAAAACACCTGGACACACACAAATACACCCACAAAAACACCTGGACACACACAAATACACCCACAAAAACACCTGGACACACACAAACACACCCACGAAAACACCTGGACACACACAAACACACAAAGACACCCACGAAAACACCTGGACACACACAAATACACAAAGACACCCACAAAAACACCTGGACACACACAAATACACAAAGACACCCACAAAAACACCTGGACACACACAAACACACCCACAAAAACACCTGGACACACACAAACACACAAAGACACCCACGAAAACACCTGGACACACACAAATACACAAAGACACCCACAAAAACACCTGGACACACACAAACACACCCACAAAAACACCTGGACACACACAAATACACCCACAAAAACACCTGGACACACACAAATACACCCACAAAAACACCTGGACACACACAAACACACCCACAAAAACACCTGGACACACACAAATACACCCACAAAAACACCTGGACACACACAAACATACACATCCAGACACCCGGAGACACACAAACACACCCACCTTCACCTCCACCTCCTTTGTGTCAGTCAACAGACGCCTGGATGAGTGGGTGGGGAAAGCCCGCCTGGCGCTCACCAAGACGGTGAAGGACGCCGTGAGGAAGAGCACGGAGATCGGAGGGGTCGGTGATCTGGGGGAGCAGCCTGAGAGGAAGATCACCCGCAACCAGAAACGCAAACACGATGAGATCAACCACGTGCAGAAGGTCGAGACGTTTTCTGCTGCCTACTTATTTCTGGAGACATTTTATGAAATGGTTCGTGGAAATAAACGACGTTCTGCTTGCAGACATACGCAGAGATGGACCCAACAACAGCTGCACTGGAGAAGGAGCATGAAGCGGTAAGAGTGTGTGTGTGTGTGTGTGCGTGCGTGCGTGTGTGTGTGTGTGTGTGTGTGTGTGTGTGTGTGTGCTGGCTTCCACTGCCTCCATTTACTGTTAAACTCAGTTGTCTGCTGTCGTTCTGTCAGATCACCAAAGTGAAATATGTGGATAAGATCCAGATCGGGAACTTTGAGATCGACGCCTGGTACTTCTCACCATTTCCAGAAGATTACGGCAAACAGCCCAAACTGTGGATCTGTGAATACTGCCTGAAATACATGAAATACGAGAAGACCTTCAGACATCACCTGGTCAGTCCAGCTCTCATCTTTGGCTCCTTCTGTTAAATTTCATTTGTATTTACTCAAGAAAAACTATTTGCAGCTATTTTAATCTCTCATCTGTTTTAACTGTCAGTTCAGAAACTGCTTCCTTGTTGTGAAGGAAGTGATCCATCCCTCTATCACAACTGTATTTCAGCCTTAGTCTAGATGCTGATGTCCGTATGTTTGACCTCTGACCTTTATGCCCTCAGTCTCATTGTCAGTGGAATCAGCCTCCAGGGAAGGAAATCTACAGGCGGAGCAACATATCAGTGTTTGAGGTGGACGGGCGGGATCATAAGGTGAGCACGTCTGGGAAATAAAACAGCTGATTCTGATTCTGTCAGAGCTCTTTGTGATGTTTGGTGTCTGTCTGCAGATCTACTGTCAGAATCTTTGTCTACTAGCAAAACTATTTCTCGACCACAAGACGCTGTATTTTGACGTGGAGCCGTTTATTTTCTACATCCTCACTGAAGTCAACAAACACGGAGCACACATCGTCGGATACTTCTCTAAAGTACGTTTCCTCACTGAGAGTCGGTAAATAATCTGGTGAGATTTATAATTCAGCTCTTAGTCTCATCTGTTGCTGTTGTTTGTCTTCCAGGAAAAAGAATCTCCAGATGGGAATAACGTCGCCTGTATCCTCACGCTGCCGCCGTACCAACGCCGAGGCTACGGGAAGTTCCTCATTGCGTTCAGTGAGTGATGCCGCACAACGGGAGTCCTTCAGCTTTCACTCATGATTATTCGAATGGTCATGCTCAGTTGTGAAACGCTGCTGACATCATTCCAACAATATGACACAGAACATTTTTGTAGCTCTGTGATTTAAAACAAAGAAATGGAACATTGGTGTATCCTGTACACATTCTGTTGGACAGTCATGAGACTCGTGGGCGGTCTGTCCACCTCTGAAGTGACGTCTCTTCCTGCCGTTTGCAGGTTACGAGTTGTCTAAGCTGGAAAGCACCGTCGGTTCTCCGGAGAAGCCTCTGTCTGACCTGGGGAAGCTGAGCTACAGAAGTTACTGGTCCTGGGTTCTGTTAGAGATCCTGAGGGACTTCAGAGGAACGCTGTCCATAAAAGACCTCAGGTAGAGACACAGCCCACTTTAACCACAGCCGTCCCCTCAGTTCATAATGATGTCACTGTTCTCATGTCAGAAACTCCTCCCCCTGTTTCCTCCCAGCCAGATGACCAGCATCACGCAGAGTGACATCATCAGCACGCTGCAGTCGCTGAACATGGTGAAGTACTGGAAAGGTCAGCACGTCATCTGTGTGACGCCCAAACTGGTGGAGGAGCATCTGAAGAGCGCCCAGTATAAGAAACCACCAATCACAGGTAGGTCCAGGCGTCATGTGACCAGCACCACTGTCTGCTTCTGGTGTAGGTCTGTGTGTGACAGGGCTGTTGGCAGAAATACAACCGCAGCATTTTTCTTGTCCATGTTGTGTTCTGTCTTCGGTCTCACTCATGGTGTCGTCTCTCTCACAGTGGACACTATGTGTTTGAAGTGGGCGCCCCCCCAAAAATAAACAAGCCAAGTTGTCCAAGAAGTGAGACGGAGACGACCCGACGTCCTGAGCTGCCTCACACCTGCTGTACATAGTTCTTAGTCTCATCTGTCAGTATTTTCTTAAATATATACAGAAAAAAAACCAAACAGGTCTGCAGAGTTCTTCCTTCCTGAGTCACACACGACAAACCAAATAACATAATACAATATTTAAAAAAGAAAACCCTTCACATTTAGGTGTGATGTATAATGGAGCTCAGGAATATCCGGGTCCACCCGAACCCTTACCCTAACCCTTCATTCAGACAAACGACAAAACAACTTTACAATCGATGAACTCAGGTGTTTAAGGAGTCCTCTGCTGACTCCGCCCCTCCAGGTTAGAACAAGCAGCTCCACCAATCAGAGGAAGGACCTGAAAGCAGAGAAACAGCCACAATGCAGTTTAATGCAACAATCAGAAGCACCACAGGGGGGCGACACTGGTCCACTTAGATGGTTCTGAAGGTCCAAGGTGTTTGTTGGACTTTCAATCCAGTCCAGGACCAGATCCACCTCCCAACTTCTGCTAACGTCTCAGTCCAGCCCTCCAGAGTCCCATCAGGTCGATCCATCATCTCTAAGAGTTCAAGAAGGAAACTGGAGATCTTTCCCATTAAAATGAGACACAAAATAAAGACAGATTCAGTTTTATTTTCCAAAAATGTACTTCAAAACCACTACGGTCATTTATAAGGCATTCACAACAATCTTTTTTTTGTTTTGTTTTTGGACATTTGAGACAGTTTTAAAGAAGGTTTCCTAAACCAGGAGCACAGCTAAGGCACAACACCACCCAGAGAGAGAACGGGAGGAAACTAAACTAAAAGGCTCAATATGGCACCAAGAAAACCTTAAAAAAGAAAAACTGACAGCAACATGAGTCCAGATAAAGAATGAAAAGAACCAGCTGCTTTCACATCAAAACGTCTGAAAACAGTCACATGACCCTGCTGGTCTGGTCCGAAAACATCACAGATCACTTACTGTTAAATACTGTTTCAGTCTCACTCATTCATGAAAATCATAAAATGGCTCTTAAAAGTATTTTCCATGAGCAGGAACAGAAAATAAATAAAAGCTGAATTTGAAGTTCAGATTAAATAACTGACACTCAATGTTTAAGAAGACCTTTTTGATGAGCGTCTGTCAGATCCTAAAACTTAAATACTGTTGGATTAATAAAATAAAACTGTTGCTCCCAAACATCTGGTAACATCTGTGTCATCTCAGATAATACGTTACACAAACAAAGTGCTGACTCGCTGTGAGCTTCATCCTCGACTCTGAACTCTGAAGGCTCCAGTTTTGGTCCTATATATTCACACATGGAACCATTTACTCTAATAAATATGAAACATCAGTTTTAATAGGAATGAACGATAGAAAAAAGGACTGATTGCACCAAGAAGGATTTCTAACTGAAATGACCTTTTCATTATTTAGTTTTAAAATATTTGAATACGTCTTTTTGACACAGTATGAAGGATTGATTTCAGTCTGTAGTTAGTTGAAAAGGGATGAAAAATTTTGTTCATCTCACTTTTTTGCTGATAGCTTATTGTAGCTTAGCATAAAGACTGGAAAAATAAGAAATTTAATTTGGAAGCAGGAAACAGGTCCAACATATCCCATGATTCAGTGTGCATCAGTACTAAAAAATAATGGACACAAAACCCACCAACAGGGCGTCTGAGGATCAGACTGTTACCGGACCGTTGTGGGCCAGATCCTGCAGAGGGACACCACCCATTCCTGTCCTCATGCTAAGCTCCTGACTGTGGCTTCATTTTCACCGTAGACATTAAAGCTCTTTCACTCTGAAGGTCCAACTCCAACAAAGTAGAATATAAAATTCTGAAAAGGTCAAACGATTGATTTAACAGGGATTTAAATAATAATCTGTTTTGGCACAATATTCATCAGTGAGCAGCTTCGAAATTTACAGATTTAAATTTAAAGTCTCCTTTCTCCGGCTGCTGAACGCAGCTCAGGAAGTCACCTTGATCTTCAACAGAAACAAATGTTTGTTCAAAAAAAAGCATAAAAAAAATAAAGTACACATCAACTGATATTAAATACACAAACCAACAAATGCTGTTCACTCACTGATTTTTGCCCAACAACGTATTATGTACATTGCAGAATGACATTTTTTTGATAACTTTCAGAAATGTATTTTCTACTTTTCTAAATTTTTTTATATAATACTTCTTTCATATATACACACAATATAAATATGCATTTTAAAAGTGTGTTTTTCCTTTGATGGGCGTTACATGTTCATATTTTGGACATCATCGCTAAAATTAGAAGAGACTAAGAATAAAAACTAAAAACTAACTCAAAATTATCTGATAAAAATAAAAAACAAAGATATTTAGTTTAAAATGTGTATCTGTTCTTTAGCACTATAACATCTGAACTGAGGACTGATAAGAGGAGGCAGCATTAAATATTAGTAATTCAACAAAAACTCAACGATTTGTTTCATATAAACTTGTGAAATAAATTAGTCACATCAGTTTCGACAGCAAAGAAAAAAATTAAAGAGAAATTAGAGGTGAATCTACTGAATTCCAGCATCACGGCCGACATCTCAATTCAAGTCTCAGGTGGTCTGAAGGATTCAGACATGGCACGCACACACACACACACACACACACACACACACAGAGTAGAGTGTTGTGAATGGGGAAATGTTCAGTATGTTTCTGTAGGTAGTTGGAAAGTAACTGACAGTAAAACTCTGAGGTACCTGTGTGGACGCAGATAGCAAACTTGTTAGAGCTACAAACAAACTGAAGGAGTAAAATCTGGATCAGCTGATCAGACTGGTTCTGTATGAGAACGTCTGTTTGGATCCATTATCTCTGATAAATCTGGCTGCTGTTAACACATCGAACTGATCGGCTGTTTCTGATTATTTCTGGATAAACTGGCTTCTGAGGCCGAAGCCCAAACCGCCAGAGAGCAGAAAGAAATAAAGAATTAACTGTTCCATATTTCAACATCACTAAGTAAGAAATCAGTCAATCAGTTGCTGTTAAGTCTTAACTGTTGACTTGTTCTTGTCAAGGTATTTATTGTTTTTAGGATAATTAGAATTTTGATCATTTCCAGAAAACTGGACTGGATGTTTCCAGGAAGCCTGTGGACTCCGACCCTTCAGAATAAAATAATCAGAAGATAATGGATCAAAAACTCAACACCCAAATCTGTTTAGAGCTTAACACGTAAAAACACACTCACAACAGGAGGTATTAACACACACACACCTTTGTAGTCCTCAGTCTCTGTGAGCAGCAGACTGAGGATGAAGAGTCTCTTCCTCTCATCATTCAACTTTAAATAAATAAATATGACGCTAAAAGCTCCGAGCTGTCCTTCATTTGTCCGTCTGTCTGCTACCTGATCCGTCCGTCCTCTCTGGGCGAGGTCACTTCAGATTTGGGGTCGGGGCTGGCGGAGCTCCAGACGGTGAGGTGGCAGCGCTGCATGACGGGGCAGGCGCTGGGGCCCGTGGAGCAGACGTCGGAGGCGGACCAGTGGCCTTCCAGCAGCCGGTCCAGCCAGTGACGCAGCGGCGCCGCCGTCAGGCCAGCGTTGGCCTCTGCCTCCTCCACGGCCGCCAGGTTCACGGGCAGCCGCAGCACCGGGTTGAGGCCGTGGAAGCTCTGCTCCATGTAGGAGTTCCCAGGGGGACCGCCGTGCAGCCGCTGGGCGTCCTCTGGATAACAGTGAGGGGTTAGGAAAGGAAGGAAGGGAGGGAGGAAAGGAGGGAGGAGAGGAGACGAGTGAATGAGAGGAGAATTTAGGATCAATCTGAAAACTTTCAGAAGGTGAAGTTGGATTATTTTATCCAGTTAAAGAAATCTTTAAAGATCCTCAAGTCTGACAGAACTACAGTCAGATCAGATCTCCTTCACTTTATAACAGGAGACAGAAAAACTCTGATCATCCCTGAGACGCACACAGACGCACACAGACGCACACAGACACACACAGACACACACAGACACACACTGGGCTGGGGAGGTCAAACAAATCAAACCCAGGGGAGGCTAATTTAGACAGAGGTGACCTCGTGTGTTTGTGACAAACTGGATACTATAAATGTAAGTATGGTGTTGACAGCAGTGACAGGAGGACCAGCTGTGTCGGTTCACTGTGTGACACCTGAGCAGCTGTCACTTTATTAGGAACACCTACCACCTGTAATACGTCCAGCTGTGTCATCACTATGTTGACAGGTGTTCCCCCGTTCATAATGATCTGATCACTCACCCTGTTGTATCGGCTGCTGCCGGTGGAACTCCACCGGAGCCACGATGAAGCTGGTCTGGCCCAGCTGGCTCCAGTGGTGCAGGACCCTCAGGGTCCACAGCCCGGGCCTCAGCGGCGCCGTGAGCGGCGGCCGGTAGTGGGTGACTTCAGCGGAGGCGTCCACCAGGATGTCGTACGTGGCGGCGATGACGTTGGTGGGGTCAATCCAAACCACGGTGGCCGTCAGGTTGCTCTGGCCTCGGCTCCAGCGCTGCACCGCCACCGGCTCGTCCTCAGGGCCCAGCAGACCCCCCCAGTTCCTGAAGAGACGCTCCTTTGGATCCCAGTCTGAGCCCACCTGGACAATGACACGTTGTTCAACGAAGAGGTTAGAGGTCAGCAGTTTGGTTGATAAATATTCAGCAGTCAAATAAAACCCTTAATGAGTTTGAATGTCTCTTACAAAGTTTAATGTTGATTTACAGCCACAAACAGAAAAACTGTTTCTAACAAATTACTGAACTTCCATCATGGTGGATGGTGAACTTTAAGGTTACTGTACAAACGGCTCTGGCTCATTCAGTTAATGATGATCAGGCCCCGCCCACTTTCATGAATCAACACAGCTCTTCCGATTTTGGTCATTTGGTGTTTTATATTTACATTTCAGAAAGTTTTCATTATTTTAATGTTTTTTAAATGATGCAAATTAATAAACGAAATTCCCCCTTCAGCTTTAAAATGAACAAGCAGCTCAATAATTGGCTGAATATGACTGAATATAATTAAAATGTGTTTCTGACCTGTACGTGCTGCAGCCTGTTGGTGGGGTGGGGGGGGCTGGCCAGGGTGAAGTGGTCTTTGGGCGTCACCCAGGTCTCCAAACTCTCCGGCTGGGTGGAGGCTCGGTTCGTGGCCACATGACGCACAAGGTAACCCTGGAACTGGTCCGACAGGAAGTAGAGGTGGACGGACACCGGGTGGCTCGTGGACACGTACCTGAGAGAGACGCACACAGAACAGTCGGCACATTCAGAGAGGAGGGGCAGACTGACCTCAGTTACAGTAACACTCAATTAATCATCACATCCAACAGTTCGATTCGTGAACTAATAATTCAGAGTTGTTCTCGACTGTTCCAGCTCATCCCTCAAATGCTGGACTGGACTCAGATCTGCGGGATCTCAGTTTGGACCAACACCAGCAAACTGAACCACCTCAGGGATCCAGTGTGTATGAGGCCGGCCCTTCACGTAGTCAGTTTTACTCCACATCAGGGTGGAAGTGGTTTCAGATGCTGCCTGACTGGAGTCGCAGACTGAGGGGAACAGACCGGTTCTGTTTTAACCCCCCCACCGGACACACACTTCCCATAATGCTGCCCCCACCCATTTGAGCCGCCAATCCCCACCCAAACTCCAACAAGTACCTCCTTGTATCTACTGTGGGCCTCCACACACACACACAGCTGGAAAAATCCAGCCTGTGCAGAAACTGAAGCCTGATTGTGACTCAGGACAAGTTCACGTTATCTTCATATTTAATTTGGTGCAAACACACAAACAGCAGCGGTGGAAAAGTTTCCCTCCTGCAGCGACTGAGCACAAGGCCCCGATTTATTCTGAAGAAATAAACAAATACAGCTATGAAATAAATACTAACATTACATAATAAATGCTAAAGTATTAAAATGTATTTTGAGTCAATAAATAAATAAATGTAGCCTTAAAAAACATTTATCATATACATATATACATATATATATATATATATATAAATACTCCGGCAGCTGAAGGAGTGAATTTAAAAGTCGAGGACGGAGCTTCATGTCTCGTCATCTTCATGTTTAAAAAGTGACAGATGAAAGTTAGATGTAAGTGAAACAACTCGAAGGGCAAACACGGTCAAACCTGTTGGAACCAGCTCAGATATAAAGAGATAAACACTGACGTTAACTTTAGTGGCTTCGGACCATCGTGCCCGGCGGCCATGTTTGTACCTGCAGCTGTTATCGTTGGGGTGGCCCTGCAGCGAGCCGGCAGCGCGGGACAACCCCATACGAGTGAAGGCATGATAGTGGCTGAGGGCGGAGTCTGAGAGGCTGGCGGGTCCGTCCGTCTCCTGCTCGTACAGGTTTTCCCAGTAGGCGTGGAGGCCCGGGGTTCCTGAGGGGTACGCTCCAAACAGGTACGAGTCCAGCTGGCTGATGATCTCCTGACTGACGCTGGCCTCAAATTTCCTGGCGAAGAAGGTCGGTCTGGATGCTTGCTGTGGACGGGAAAGACGGGAGGACACAGGAAACATGGTCAATGGACGCGTCTGATGCCTCATCTCACCAACTGACGAGACAACAGAGAGAGGAAGGATGTTACAGGACAAACTGAATACATTTCAATTCTTTAAATTGTGTTGAATAAAAACGGGAGTGGTGGACTTTTGGAAGGAGGTGATCAATAAACTCATGACTATTTGATCTCATAAACTTGGATGGAGACGCTACACCTGAACCATCATGTCTCACCTCAACCACCAGGTTGTGATTTCTCCGTCTCTGTCGTTTTCATTCTAAAACAGCAGAAACCAAATTTGGTCTTTCTGTGGGAAGTTGACTAGTTTTCTATTCTTCACCTGATGACCCCAAAGACATGATAGTTATCAGCGCTCACTGGCCGAGTTGGATATTATCTGTAGGGCGAAATTTGTTGCTAGGAAGGTGATTACTGAGTCTGGTCCATTTTTCTTGTGTTTTCAATGATGAGGTGAAGATGATTACAGAGGGGCCATAATATAATGTTTTCTCCTCTGTTTTACCATCACAGCAAACATCCTGGAAATCAAGATTATCATCAGATAAACGATCAGACCTGAGCTGGGGAGGGACCACGGAGCAGATCCTGTCTGAGCTCAGTGTGAGCCAGAAATAACTGTAGTGAGATCAGATCACACACAGAGACTCTGAGAATAAAAACTATGATTTCATTTCCATCATCTCATGCTCATTCCACACTTTAGGATACTACAGCAACCACAGACTCCCTGACAACACACACCCACGTCTAATGCCAGGGTATCAGAGGGGAAGTGAAAGACTCCTCTTTCCTAAAATAACTCACCCAGAAGAAAAGAAACTGACAATGTGTGAAACAAGTGAAACAAACAGCAGCAGACAGTCAATACAACACTTGATAGAAATAAATTAGGTGAATGTTACCCCTAAATATTTCTGCCCCTAATGACATTTACATCAGAAAATTATCTTTTGAATGTTAGAGAACGATATGTATACACAGTTATATTCCTGAGAGGACAAGGGGACAGTGAAAAACGCTCATTATAAATTCTGTGGGCAACTTATTCAGACCATTTGTTGTTTGTTTTGTACAATTAATAGAGCAAAACCGAAACATGTTTAACTAACGTTGGAGAAGCTGGACAAAAGATTTTTATCTAAAGCTGACCTGCTGTTCCTGGAGCTCCAGAGAGAGGAGATGGAAAACTCCTCTGAGGTTTTTGGTTCCTAAAAATATTTCTTCTCATGGTTACCAACCTTCAAATAAGTAAAAATACAGGCCTTTATGCTAAAATATGGACTTTATTGTAAAACATGGTCCTTAATGTACATATTGTACATGTGTGTTCCTGAGCCTCATGGTCTGCATTCGTCTTTTTGCTCACGGCGAAACCCAACATTAAGATAATGACAACCCTGAAACCTCAGCGGCGACCGGCTACAAAGGTCTAAAAATACCGCCTGGCTCCACCGTACAGCTGTTTCCAGGACCAGCCTGCTTATAGAAACGTCGGTAGCTGGACCACAGAGGCTCCGGGTCTCCGGGTCTGTGATGACACGGAGCCAAGCGCCGCCCGCTGTAAGTAAAAGCAGCACGGCTAATTTGTGAATGCAAAGCTATTCTGGTCGGTGACCACCGAGGCCCTGAAGGTGGAAGGCAGAGACCAGCACGCTGCCCTGACAGGACTGTAACATTATCACTCTAAACTAAGCTTAGTGACAGCTGGGAGGCTTCAGCGTCATGGCTGAACGCTCCAGTCCTGCAGGCCGTCACATTCTTTCAGGCTGCAGCTACAAGCGATGTGCTGTGGACTAGCGGCGCCAAGTCCACATCGCTTTGTGTTGGACCTCAGTGTCTTACTGTCAAGAGTCTTTATTCTACGTTGTTGTTACATCTACATAACTGGGATGGAGGCTACTGTGAAGAACCAGAGAGCCCCTCCATCCATCAAGGCCTGAGATCGTCCAGAGCTCAGAGCGAATTGACAGTCTCACCTGGAACCGCGGCAGGTCTGAGGGTTTGAAGTCGTTGGGCGAGCAGCCACACCAGTCCACGATGTGCTTGTACTGGCATTTGCAGCCCAGTTTGCGGTTCCAGTTGGTGAGCCTCAGGTTGTTGTCCACCATGGACTCACAGTGGGCGCTGTTCTCCAAGACGGTGTGGAAGAAAGACTGGAGGTCCAGAGACAGAGAAGGAGTTCAGATCTGGATCTGGTATCTAAACACATTCTGTCCTCGAGACGACATCAGCAGAAACTTGGATTTTCTTGTACAACGAGTCTGAAGAGGTTTCCTGAGATTGCTTGATTATAGCAAAACTGTGTGACTGTGTGTTACCTCGGCCGGCAGCAGGGTGTAGGCGTAGAAGCGCTTCATGCTGCTGACCAGCTCGTCTCTGGAGTTCACCACGTAATCCACAAAGCGCCGATTGAGCAGGAACCAATCGGAGCCTCCGTCCACTGCAATGCCTTCTGGGATCTTGCGGTCCCCGAGACGCCACATGTGGGTGTCACACTCGTAGAAGAGACGGTCCAGACCCTGTTTCCGGATGAAGCTGAGATGACAGGACTTTCAGTGTTGAGGTGAGCATACAAATCAAACGCCTCAAGCTGCAGACACCTTAACTGGGTTTCTGCTGAAGGCCGTTGGTGGAAGTGTCACACTTCACTTCACACTTAAAACTAAATTATATGAAACCCAATGAGGACAAATAACAGAACAGGTTCAGATTTAAGGTCGGGTGAAGTCGAATGTCTTTAACTAAGAGGTGTGTAAATTTGCTGCAGCTGCACGTGTACATGCTGATTACTGATCCTCAGCCTCTGACTGCTTTGTTGTTTGCTTCAGTTCTGCAGGGAACACCAGGTATGGAGCTGCAGTTTCCACCTTACTGATACATCACAGGTGGAGCAAAGTCGTGCACTGTTCAGGGCTCCAGCCTGAAATATTATAAGAGCTGCCAACGGTGACGAGTCTTCTCCAAACGTTTGGAGCAGCAACACACTAAAAAATGATTTAACATCAGAGAGGGAAGTGACTGATCACTCTTACCGTGAGTTGTCTCTGCCGTGAGACTTGATAAAGTTCATGTTGCGGTACTTTGACAGGAAGGCCACCAGCTGTTCATTGGTCCTGGGGGGAGACGGGGGCTGTCAATCATCAGCTCAGACATTAATGCAATAACACCTGATGACTCAGCTCTTACAGACGTTTGATTTAGTTCTGCAGGAATGAGTCCTTAAACGCAGTTAGCAAAACAAGCTAGAAATTAGGACATTTTCCAGTAGACTGACTTATTAGCTGAAACAAACAAATCAAAACAAAACACTGAGATCAGTTTTTTATCATTTCAGCCTTGGAACATATCAGACTTTATCTGTGTTAAATTATTATTCAATATTAACATAAAATGTAAAAATTATTCTCTTGTGTTTTTGTCTTCTGCTCATCCACAGGAAGAAAAACACAATTAAAACATAAAATGGACGCACACGATCCACATTCCCAATGTTATTTTTTTCACTTCTAAACAAGTCACAATTAAATGTTTGAAGGATGCATCTCTGTTTTTAAACAGAACTCCACGACTCCATGAGCCTGTCAGGAATCAGCTGGACCAGCTTATGTACAGCTGTGTGGTCCGGGGGGCCGACGGCTCTAATGAGCAGACAGGACTGCAGACAGACAGATCGCTATGATTACATCTGATTACAGTCGTTACGGAGAACCTCAGTGTGTGTGTGTGTTTGAGGACATGAGGTACTGACACACATCAGGGGGTGACTCAAGCTGCTGTGATTTACAGCTGCTTTATGTAAAACTTGTCATTTAAGATGTTTCTCCTCTAATGTGGATCTTTCAAACGTTCATGGTTGGGTACCGGGAGAGTTACACATCTCACATTTCAGGCTTGATAAATGATGTGGACTGACCAACGTTTGCTTTTGGATAAAATGTCATGTGACCAGACAAACTGTCTGAAGTTTAACTGCAACCGTAGACACACACGACTACAAAAACACAAAATACACACAGACACGCACAGCTGCATTGACTCACACTGCGTGTGCCTTCATGACGTCATATATTGATGGTGTAGTTATGGATTTTGGCTGGAAGGGCGTTCAAATGTTCAGATGGAAGGACAGCAGAGAACAGATCCGATCTGTGTGTTTGTGTGTGCTGCTGTTCTGACCTTGTTCTTTTGGACAGAATGATGAAGATGAAAACATCAGATTCAGCCTCATGTTAAGGTGACTGGGACATTATGGACTTCCATTAATAAGACATGCGTTGTTAAAGAGTGAGTTTTCCTATAAATACCAGCCCATCAGATCTGGGTCCTGGACTCAGTCTCGTCAGGGATGGTGGCCCAGAATTGGGACATGTGGGCGGTAAATGGGCCAACAGAGTCACATCACATTCAACACAAAAGCAGGCCAGGATCTCAGCGGCAGACCTGACGCGGCACCAGCTCCAGCAGCTCTTCCCTCACAAAGCAAAAGGACGTCCTTTAAAGTCTCTGCGTTCCAGCTGGAGACTCCCAGTTTGTTCACACTTGTGGTCTATCAGCCACATAAACAAACCCAAATGAGCCTCAGGGGGCCAAGCTGGTTACTGACCATTAACTGCCCCCGTCCTGTAACAAATCGATGAGCTGTGTGAGCAGGAATCTGGCCTGATGGACATCTGCAGTGGGACAGGAGCTCTGGTTACAGACCCTTTGAGTTTTTCCTTTTTTAAAATGCGTCCACATATTCAGGATCAGCTCCATCTCAGATAATTTGATCTGCTCACTGTTACAGAAGACATCAGCTAATGTCACTCTTCTTCTGAGCTGTCTCTTACCTGATGGGGTAGTCAGCAGCACTCAGGTTGATGAAGAAGTCCCAAGACCAGTCGGACATCTTGAGAAGGTCCTCCATGCTGCGTAGGTACATGGTCAACAGGCTGGCTCCGCCCCAGATGGTGGCCATCCGCCAGGAAGTCACCCGGACGTTTGGATACTGACTGGCCAGAGACAGGACCTCCCTGTGGAGGTAGTTGGACCTCTGTGGGGGGGTTGGGGTGTTATTATAGATGATCATACTCTCAGAAACATTCAGAAAAGTGATGGTGGGGCTCTCACCTGGTCCACGTGGACGTAGTAGAAGTGGGAGGTGTGGTAAACAGCTTTGAAGAGACGCTGGAACTGACGCGAGGCTCGGCCATGGACGACCAGGACGAAGGCGAGCCGCACCGGCACGAGCTGGGCAGCCGTCGACGGGTCATCTTCCCACTGGACGTTCACGTTCACCTTACCTGGACATCCAAGGGACCAATCATTGAGCAGACAGGAAATTAACACGGAGCTACAATTCGGATCAGCCTCCTTCATTTCAATGCAGACAAAAGGGAAGGATTCATTGTTTCTCCTAATAACATCCAATCAGCAATCAAGATCAACTTTGGTGAGCTCTCCTCTGAAAACAGTCTGGGGCTGTATCTTCCATCAACAGACCCCCAGCCCTCTAAAGGAATATAGATAAGGATCGGATATTTACGGAGGGTTGTTTCTTTTCTACGTCCTCTATGATAAGAACATGAATATTCAGGAGAAGATACTGATAAAATAAAGGATATAAAACTGGCAGATTTTGGTGTGTTGGTCTCACACGTCACTGTTCACTCTGTTCTCCGTCTTTATTCTGTCTTAGGAACGTTCAATTTGTGGTTGTCTGAGCTAAATCTGCCTCATGTACATGTGCCCTATATGACGCCTCTGCATCATCACGCCACTCTAAAGATGGCGCGGGTTGAGGCCTGCACAGCCTAATTAGTGACCTTCCTAAGCTGTGGGGCATGCTGGGATTGGAGTTTGAGGAGAAATGACTGTAATCAGGCGGCACAGTGAAACGAAAACGAGGGACGGGGAGAATGTGATCTTATGTCTGTATGACCAGAAACACCAAACAATGTGCTGTTCTGTTAAAAAAGTCAGTCACATCAGTCAAACTCAGCCTGCACATATAATGACTACTGTGCTATCAAAAGAGCCTGTAATCATATAAATGAAACCTCAATGGCACTGGGTGGTTCAAGAAAGTACAACTACAAGTAAATCATTAGCCAGCCGTTGCCAAAATAAAAGTACAAACTGCTTGTTTAATTAGGGTGTAATTTCTGGAGCATCATCCCCGTGGTTGAGCCGCCTCACTGAGTCCATTCATGCTTTCAACAAACCAACAGGAAGCTTCTTCAAGGTTCTGGCACGTGCCGGGTTAAAAATGTTCCTCGATGGATAAATTTAGCAGAAAAAAAGACACTTCAAAGCCGCAGCCTGCTCGTTCTGTCCGTCACATGGTTAACATGGAGGAATAATTCAGAGTCGGTTATTATACCTTTAAAATAACCATTTAGAAAAACTCTGTCTCATCATGGGCCGCTTTCCTCTATTCCACATGTTACAACAGAGTTCTTTGGGAGTCTGGATTCTGGACAAAGAGAAGTCAGATGGTATTGAAGTCTATAGGAAAATGTCACTCCTCCTCAGTAAAAGTTTTCCTGATGAGTTTCTGGTCTCAGTCTGAAATACACGATGTTCATTTTTTAAATGGATAACATACCAGGACGAAGGGGGTGGGTGGTACTACGGTGTGACTCTGATGCCTCCATCCTCCTCCATCATCAGTTATTATTACTAACCCAAACATTTGATTGGACTCATCCATCCTTGGGGTGCTCACCTTCTACGGGGCAGTACCGAGGCACTTTCTCGGGCATCAGCGCTCGCTCCTTGTGTTTACAGTAAACCTCTGCTATCTGCTGCCGGCACTCCCGGCTCTTGGCTCTGGACAGAGCAGAAATGGCTTCTTTCCCGCTGATCTCACACTGCTGCTGCTCCTTCCTCGGCTCCAGACGGGACAACTTCTTCGACTGGTGGAGCAACGGGTCCTGATTGGACCGCTGGACAAGTGTGGAGATGGTGGGTAACTGTGGGTGGGGTTTACGGACGTGGGTGCGATTGTGGTTGTGTCCGATGCCTCGTTGGACGGGAGGGAACTTGAGCACTTCATTGGCAGATTTTCCCAGCATGCTTTGAACTTGAGCCTTGTCCAGCTTATGTTTGCTGTTTGCGACCGGCCCTCGTTGACGTTGGGACTGTGCACCCAAGTTGCTGTTGCTGTCTATGGAGTCAAAGTCTTTAGGCACCGAATTCTCATTGTTGTTGCTGTCCAGGCGGACTTTCTCTTTTGGGCGGTGGGAATGGTAGATATCCTGGGGGGCAGGAAAGACAAGCAGAAAACTGCTGATCAAACACAGTTAAAGATTCAAATAAGTTAAAAACACATTACCTCCAAAGTTAAAATTACACCACACCCACACTGAAATCGCTCAACAGCCACTGGTCTAGTTTTGCAGAGAGATTCATGGTTCCAAGAGGATCGGTCCTTATGACACCAGCATGCTGAAATTTGTTGTATTCAGTGGATTTTATAAGGTTTGGTAAAAATTTCATGTCCCCATCAGGCTGAACGGCAGCCTGGTTGGATGCTAACATGCTAACTTAAGCTGGTTAACACACACACCCAAAAAAACGGCAGCATGTTAGCACTGTTACTGCAATTAATAAAAAAATTAGCATTTAGCCTAAAACAAAATATACCGACCAACTGAACATTTCCTGCTGTGGTTTCAAATTAAAAGCTTTCCATATGCAAATCCACAATGTTGACTTTCTAATGAACCATCTGCTAAATTCTGGCTCTACATGAAATGATTTCTATGTTTATGTGTCTGTCTTAAATATTGTTCAAACAGTGACGAAGCATCAACAGTGATACAGATAAAGATCAAACACAGGAACTTTTCAGCAATGGTACTTTTCTCAAACCACATCTATAGAGAAGCATTAAGCTCCAGACTGAAGGAAGCATTGAATCTGTCTTCATGTAGCTACATGTCTAATATCTGAGGGTTTGTGTGTCCTTTTAATTCTCTGGGACTCAGTAATCATCACCTTTTCCTTTGCAATAACAGTTCAGTCTGAAAGTCTGAAAAGCAGCTCCATATGCTCAACACGGAAATTGAACACTCATCGTGATGGTTTTTGACAGCAGCAGGCCAAACAGCATTGAGCATCTAAAGAGGAACTGGTGGAAACCAAACTGAGCTAAAAGAGCAGGAACAGTGTGCTGAGACTCATCAACACAAAGAGTCCAATGCTCTAAAACGCATCACCATGAAAACAACTGAAGGTTCATATTAAAACAAGCATGAAGATGTCAAAAACACAAACATCACCACACATCATCTCTCCCAGACAACACCAACATCTGCACTCCATTTAAACATCTGCGCACAGCTGTTGACACACAGGAGTTTGTTGGTTAGTCGGAAATCTTCAGACAATCCCTGCAGGAGATTCAACCACTCTCCCAGTCTATGAACAAAATACAGAGGTGTGACAGGGCAGGAAAAGAAAGGAAGTGACCTTTGACCCCGGACACAGCCTCCTGTGGCCTTGGCTGTCACCTCTCAGGTCAAGTGTTGAAAGTGTTTCAGTGGGAGAGCTACATGACCCTCAATGAACATTTTAATCCCACAGATTACACTGTCTGTCTTTACCGGGGATGAAGAGTGTGTTTGTACATGAGCCACACACACACACACACACACACACACACACCGTGCAGAAAGGGAGTAATATCAGCTCTTGCCACCTGCTCCTCAGACAACCTCTCATTATCTCATCTATAATATCAGTTTAAAGAGTGTGTGTGGAGCTGAAGTGAATATTTTAAAGCAGAAAAGCAGAAACCAGGGACAAGTGCAGACAGCTGAAGGTGCACACACACACACACACACACACACACATTAGCTGTGGCGAGTATCAACTCCTCCAGGTTTAGAGATGCACTGGTTTCAGCAGATTATCAAGAAAAATACTCATTTGGATTAAATGAGAACTCTGAAGGCATCTTGATGGAGCTGATGAAACCATCGTCAGTCACTCTCACACATTTGGGTGTGAACAGTTTGTCCTCGAACAGTTTCTCTCCTTCACAGGATTTTCTAAAAAGACAAGCGTTTTTTCCCAGAAGTCTTTGCAGTCCATGGAGACGGGCCACAGCTAAAATACCACAGCTTACCTACAAAGACATCATTCTTTACACTCACACGCGCACACTCACGCGCACACACACACACACACACACACGCACACACACACACACACACACACACACACACACACACACACACACACACTCATTCCCTCCTTGCTGTGTTCTTGTGAGTCGGTTTGCTCTCAGCCTCAGCAGGTCCACAGTGAAGTGGTCCAACCCGCCTTCAGACCTCCTGCTGCTCCACGATAAAGGCGACAGAAAAGAAACAAGAGAAGCTGTTCCCTCAGGCATCAGGGGTGAGAGACATTAAAAAGAAGTGAGAGAAAAGAGAGCGGGGGGAAGAAAAGAGACCTGTTGCTTTGACATCTGTTGATTCACAATGAGGGTAAATATGAAGAGTTTTAAATCTTCGTATTTAAAAAGGAACATTTTAACTTTCAGCTTGATGATGGCTATGAAGGACAAAATGCTGCGCCACCTGTCCAGGCTGGACGGGTGACCAGGTGACGGTGGTCGCCAAGGATGCACTCCCAGTGAAAGGATTCTGGGAACGTCCAGTAGGTTTTTAGGTTTAAGCCCAAAGGTTGAGACTCTGAACTAATACATCAACGGACAAGTTTTCCCATAGACTTCAATACAAATTTCTTACTGTGACATCATGTTCATGACAATCAGACCCTGCTGCCACTAAATCACCAAAATTGGATTCATCTGCCACTGAAGATAGTCCCCAACAAATGTTACCTCCAGTTTGATTAAAGACCAGCTGCAGCGAAGAGCAGTTGGAGAAAATGGCGTGTCGATGACACGTGCTGATGACTGAACAGGAGTGTGTGTTTGAAAGGAGACGGAGAAAACATATTGAGAAATAAAGCGCTCTTTCTCTGGCTGCCTTCAGTTATGAATTGGTCAGACTCTCGTGTATGCCTGTGCTCAGTTTACCTGTGGGAACATAACGCAGCCTGGAATTTATCACCGTCGCCCAGTAAAGACAGAATATGCCCAGAATGAAAAACAACCTTGTTTCAGCAGTTTGTGAAATGTTGGACAGAGCAGCTTCAACCCACAAGCAGGACTCATAACATAAAACATAACAACAAGCATTTGAAAATTACAGTCACACAACAGCCACATGGGACCATCATTTACAAAAATGGAACATCACGTTGCGTTGAAAACTGAAACCAGAGACTGCGATTAGAAACTCATTAGGAAACAGTTACTGAGCTAAAAAAAAACGTTCCGGTCTGAAGGTTTAAGGCTCTTCAGCTTTGGCTAAACCAAAGTATGGAGATATGTAGAAACAACGACAGTTTGATGATGTCAGTTCTGATCACAGCCTGAAGGAAACCACAGCAGCGGTCAGGACATGTCTCCTCATCTAAACATAAACAAAAGTAATTCAATCTGATTCTATTGTGACATGAAACCCATTACTGTGAATGGAGTGAGAAAAAAATAGAATTTAAATCAGCCAAATCCTCAAGAGATGAACCAGAAGAGGAAGAAGACAACAACGTAATTTCCCAGAGGAAATGACTGAATGTATGTGGCTAAACAAACAGCCGAAAATAGAGCTGCAGTGACAAAGGGGAAAATAAAGGCAGATGGCTAAATGGACCATTATGAGGGACGGGACAGCAGCAAGAAACCTGCCCCGGGATTACAGCAGGGATTTATTTCAATCTATCTGTGGCAGATTTAGTGAGAATTATCCAGAAGAACAACATAAAGCAGCTCTCTGGTTTTAACATCAGCGTGTTTTCATAAATCACTTACAGAGAGAACAAGGCAGAACGGCATCGAACAGAGGGAGCACTTCCTGTTGAATGGCAATCACACTGTAGCCACGCCCCCAATGCATATTTCCCATTGACTTCAATACAGACTGACTTCTTTTTCTCAGCCAGCGGCTCTTCAGTCCTCAGAATCAGGAGAAGAAGCTTTGAATTCAGATTACATCATGTCTCCATGATTGTTTGAAGGGCTGTGACCTTTAATACCTCCATTTAAAAACACAACAGGCCAGATTGATAATTATTACCCCTCCGATTATTGTTGAGATATTACAGGGTGTGGAATCACACACACACAGACCGAGTGTGTCAAAGCACAATGATATCCTCGTGGCCGGGTCAGGTCAGATTAGAGGATTTGATCAGATCAGGTTTCTCTGATGGGATTTATATTTTCTAATCTGGTGTAGATTGTTCAATAATCCCTCACTTAGTGTGTGTGTGTGTGTGTACACATCCCTTTAAAGGTGTGATGAATGTGAGTGTTGTGTTGCTGTAACACTCATATCTTTGTGAGAACACAACAGCTGCTAATCCTGCTCTGAACCAACGCAATTTAAAGTCTAACCCAGAATGTAAACCGGATCGTAACCTTTGACCCGGGCCCTCACCTCCCCCAGAACGTCCCCACACAGGAGCACAGTGCAGGGCGGTGCTGGGGCCTCAGTTTTATTGTGGTCCCTCAAACGATGGCCACGCTTTTATTGGGAAGAGGAACTTTCTTCCTGTCCATAAACACACACACACACACACAGCTATAGACACACACCAGAGTGTCAGGCACTCCACGTTGTCTATGTGGCAGATTTGATTCATCTAAATTCTGAAATGTTTATGGTCCCGGAGTCTCTAAGTGGGATTTGTTAAACAGAGAAAATCTGTGTCCAACACATCTGAGGGGACCACCGCTCTTCATTCTGTGCACAAACTACGTCAAACAGACCAGTCTCACAGCCTTTGTGCGTCTCTCCTCTGCTTCCTGTTTTACCTTGTGTGTATGTGTATGTGTTTTGGCCACGCCACTCGACCCAAAGGTGAGCAGACTTGAACCCCACGTGTGTGAAAGTCAGGACAAAATATTAACTACATGTACACAACCTGAGCCAAACACACACTGTGGTTATCTCCCATCAGCTTCTCATCACTCATCTCTGAGACGATAAAATATGTTGGCATGTATCAGTCAGTGTTGACACACACACACGCGCACACACACACACACACACACACACAGGGAAGATCACAGGGTGTCCGCCCAACTGTAATGAAAGGCCATAAAAATGGATCCCTGAAATAAAACCCCTCGCAGGATGTTGTGTATGTTCGTGTCTTAACAACATGTTGGAACACCTGGATCCTTCAGGTTCAACAACACAACCTGATTCCCACTCTGCATACACAAACACACATTAAACTGGAGAGAATGGAAGGTAAGATTAAAACAGATTAATCACATCTTAATCTGCAGAAGTGTCAGCACAGTCCAGCAGAAATGTTTTAATTAAACCTCTGAATCACCAATCTGACACAGGCTGACACTTTAAATCCCTAAATTCATTATTCTGTGTCCATTCATTGTGAAAACCTGGTAACAGTTTGGCCTTTTTCATTAAAAGTGGCGAAAATGACGAAAAGGAGAAGCTGATAAACGCCGCACCAAACTCCGTTTACAAATCATACAATTATAGAGGAGCTTCATCTCACCGTTCCGATATTCATCGTGAATTCATCGATGAATTTCATCGATGAATCGGCACCGAATTCAGCAGCCGGTGTTTTTTTTCTGCTGATGAGAAGTCACGAAAACTCTCCGAATAAATGTGAATTAAACTGAACCATGATGGAAATGCTGCCGTGTGCAGAACAACAGGCGGCAGCAGCATCTTCTCCCCCCGCCATGCGGCTCCCCTGGGGGGGCAGCCGGTGCAGGAGAACCGGACTAATTCAGCGGCTCGCCGTCGTGCAAACCTACCGCCTGCAGCTTGTGCCGGACGGCCGCCTTCCCGAGCGGCGGCGGCGGGTCGCCCTTCTTCTGCAGCCCCCTCCTCGGGTGCTCCCAGTCGGCTTTGTGGAGCCCCCCGGCTCGGTCCTCTCTCTTCTCCCGGCTCCTGGCTCCTCCGTCCCCGGCAGCCGAGTCCAGGCTGCTGAAGTTCCACACGATGAGAGTCTGGACCAGCAGGACGGCCAGGGCGGCCAGCAGCAGGGCGGCCCGGGAGTGGCGGGCCAGCCGGCGGCCACACGGGTTTCCGATCATCCCTCCGGCTCTCAGCCCGGCCGATAAACGCCGACAGCGGGGTGTGAATGCTCCCCTCCCGGCCTGAGAGGAGGAGGAGGGTTTGGCACAGGCTGGAAATGAGGAGAGAGGTGGCCGCCTGCCAGGCCCGGAGCCAGCACCCCCACGGCCCAGGGCGGCAGCAGCCCCCCCAGAGGCCCCAGGAGCTTCTGTTACTAAAAACAACAGGAAGAGCAAATTACAGCACTCATGTTGGAAATGCAAAGACATTTAAATGAATTAAATATTTAAATACACCCGTAAAACCAAAGAGGGGAATAAAATGTACGATTTTAGATTTATGGTCATGTGATTTAATTACGTCACCGACATGTATTTAAAGTTCTGTAGAGATCTGTTGTTCTAGTTCTGGCAGTTTTGATTTATTTCAGAAAACTATTCATCCTTTAAGTTTACATTTCATTCAGATCAATGAAAATGTTTCTCATGAATTTACTATTTTTCATTTTGATTTGTTTGGGCGGGAAGGCGTTATCTAAACAAATTAACTGATGATTATATAATTAATCATACGGTCCAGTGTCCACATGTGAAATATACGATTTTTTTAAGGAGCATATTTTCCTCTGTGATTTAAAGTGAAATGTGGGGTGACTTTTAAACATAAATAAAGTTCATTAATGCAAGAATTTAAATCTAAACCAGTATATTGTATGAAAATAAAATGAAAGTATGAAGAGACACATTGGCTGGACTTTGGACGGAGTAAAGTCAGAGCAGCAGTTCACTGTTTTCTCGGTGGATCACTCACACTTTCATGAATGACCGGAGCAAACGATGAGTCTCCATCTGAGCAGTGACTCCTCATCAACGATCCTCCTCTGTTGCTGATACACTTTCAGCAGATTAGTCTGATTTCATGCATATTTCAGTGACGTGCCAACGATCTAATTGAATGAACATCTTAAAATAGAACATGATTTTTCTCCTTTCGCTCCTTTGCCCTTTCTATCTCTTTCTCCTTCCACATGCTTTAATTCAGGCGTCTCCTCTGTGTGAATTATGTCCTTCGCTTTTGTCTCTTGTGAGTCATGGGAGTTTTTTTGTTTTTTTTTTGTCCTTCCGGGGGTTGATGTTTCTCTGTTGTGGCATGTTAATACTGTTATATCTGTACCAAAAGCATGACAGGGTCAAGATTTGAATTTTTACTTGCAACTAGAAGTGCTGGTGTTTTTCTTGTTGATTAACATTCACAGAAAAGGCTGATGGATTGTCCACAACATCATTAATTTTCAGTGGCAGAAGTTCACAGGCTGCAATTTTAGAATAAAGACCTTTATTTTGTAGGTTCCAATGACAGAGTCAGAAAATACGTTATCATTTATTTTTTTATCCAAATATATAAAAATACATTTGAAGATACAAAATAAACTGCTGACATGTCATAATGCTCACTGGTAGCCCCATGCACCACATTGAGGTGGAACAGGGAGCGGTTTAATGAAATTAATGATCTCGATTTGTCTGGGATCCCAGATACAATTCTCCTCCAGGCCGCTCTTCACCATGCCACAGTTTGGTGGCACCCAGGCGGTGTCATATCCGTGGGCATGCCAGGTCTTCTGAAGCGGGTGGCCCTGGCGATTGATGACGACCACCTTCCCCACTTTCACAGTGACCTTGATGACGACCCTGTCGTACTCAGGGTGGTCAATTGGATAGCGGCTTGCTTTCTGCAGGTCTCTGCTCAGGTAGACTCCAGGCCCAAGCATCCCATCTGCAGACTGCTGAAAACCGCTGGTCCGAATCCGTTGAGCATTCCTGCTGGTGGTGCCGTGGTACATGACGTAGGTTTTATCATCACGAGGCTGAGGCTCAGAGAGCCGAAATGCCCCACGTGGCACATCAAAGTCGTCCTCTGCCCACTGGAAACGGCTCATGATGGTTTCAGTATCACTGTGGGAAGGCAGTTTAATGTTGAAGAGACTTGAGACAATGAAACAACACAAAAGAAACTGAATTTCACAAATGACTCAGCGACACAATATTCAAGGTCTTTCCAGGTTCCGGAAGCGTTTATCTGAATTTACAAAGACTGCTGCCCTTATTTCCAAAGGTATGTGATACAGCTGAGCCAATAAATTAATAAAGTTTTACTACACCTTTTCACTAAACTGAGCTCAGCATTCTGATTACTTTGGTCTGAAAAAATCAGGATTAATCTGATAAATCTAATCTGTCTGACATCAATTTATTGCACTGAAAGTTTGAAAGCCCCGTCTCTTCATACACAGAGCAGAGAATTATCGATATTTAGTGAGGAAACAAATACTCACGCACCTTTCTGCAGGTTTGTCCAAAAGTAGTGTGTCTTTTTTCACTTTCAGTTCACTTTATAAAGAGTCATTGGATTATGGGAGGAGGTAACATAAAGGCAAATAGCTTTCGTTTCACCTGACACATTGAAGAGTTTAGTTTCTCTTCAGGTAGGTGCAGGTGAGGTAAACATACTACACTGATGTTGGACAACTATACGTCCATGTCAAGTATGTTCAGTGTTGATAGACTGGATGAGCTGAACATTCAGTATCACATCCAACAGGAAGAGGCTTCCACACATGGCACACCCAAATTCCTCCCTTTGTCTTAGGTTTCCATTCTGATGCTGCACTCTGCTTTACATTGCCACCGTCAGACCGTAGCCAAAACGTTAATCACTGCTGGGGATCAAACCAGTTTCTTATAATGAGAAGAAGTCACGCCCCTGAATGTGTGCCCAGCTTTATGGCCTATTTGTATTGAAGACTTCAGCAGAGAATCATCATAAACTCATTTGGCAAATATTAAATGAGCTAATAAATAACAAAAATTCAGTGACTGTCTTACTTCTGTGTCATTGAAGTAAAATGGTTGGACCTTTTCTTCTTCTGGTTTCTTCCTTATTCAGTTAAGATGAAGTCTCAGGAAATTAGAGCAGGACATCGTTTAGCTCAAAACTGCTCAGAGCAGAAGTGAAGCTGCGTTAAAGACAACTGATTCGTTCATTTCATGCTCCTTCTTGCAGCCGATGTCTGTTTCAGGATGAGTCACAGCTGATCCTCAGCCATCCTCAGCCTGTTTCAGATCATGCAGGGTCAGAGAGACAAAACTGTGGCGTGGGATGTTAGTAAAATGAGCTGAGGCGTTTGAAGACCTCAATTTAATGTGTAACTGAATCTGAAGTTGAACTTTCACGTCACTAAAGGTTTTTTTGAGTCTCAGTCTGCAATTCAGAAGTTTTCTTTACATCTCCTCACAAATACAAAATATCATCACATCCTGATGAGCATTGACATCTTTTTTATTCAGCCCTCCGACGTAATTATAAGGCCTTAAACCTTTGTTCTATCTACCAACCATCAGGCGTCGACTCCACGGGTTGGAAAAAGAAGCCATGTTGGATTGAAGTGTGATGATGATCAACAGAATACATCACCCAATCAGGGTGGAGCACAGAACAAGTCAGCTCCATCTTCTCCAAACATGGTTTCTACTGGTTTAAAATAAAAACAAGATGGCTAATGGACAGATGAAAAACTGGAGGCTTCGAAACAGCAGCTCACAAACGGATGTATGCTGTCGTGGAGGACTGACACAAAAAACAAAATATGACTTTAAGTAAAGGATTCATAAGGTTTAAATGCCTTTAACCCAAATGAGTCTGAATGTGATAAACGAAGTGATGAACACACTCGCTCCGGTCCATCTGCCGACACATTAACCTTTTTGTTTGTCTGAATTCTCTGCTGAAATTTACCGAGACATCAAATGTGGCACACAATGAGTCACCAGAGATTAAGTCTGCCTTCTGTTTGCATCATTTCTTCCTTCTCCTGCCGCTGTTACTCTTCATGCTTCCTGCTTGTGTTGTTTTTGACTCTTCAGTTCTGAGACACAAACCCCTGAAATTCAATGACATGAAAACGCTCCTAAAAAGTTCTTATCCAGAAACCAATGAGAAGGAGAGAAAAAGATCTAACAAAAGATGGAATATCCTTCAATTTTTCATCAATCAAATATATCATAAATGGATTTGACCTGTGATCAAAGTCCATGGTGACGGATTTATACAAATCTAGGTCACTTTACGTGATGGCAGCTTGTGACCAGTTCATGTAATAAAATGTGTAAAAATATTCATACAATCCAGTTCTTCATCAGGATCTGCTGGTTGTGAGGCTGGTGTGGTCATCATGGAGTCACAGCACCACCTGGACACAGAAACATGCATCAACACCTCAGCGCAGACGATTGGAAGAAACAATCCCACAGTCAGATCGATCTGTGGAAGCCCTGAAAGGGAAACCGTTCTCTCAGGAAGAAAAGAATCTTTCCTTTCAGGGTAAAAAGCTCATTTTATATGAGCTTCATGAAATTCACGAGACTTTAATTTACCGATTATATTTCTTCAGAATTACAGAGATGGCTGCAGGTTGATTGCTTTTTTCTTTATTGTCAAAATTCAGACATTAATCAGGTTAAACGGATCAGTGTGATGATTTTTATGATTCATCTCAGAGTAAACCTGATAACATCATGTGATGACTGAGTTAATCCAGGATCTGATATTAGATCTACGAAGCGCAGGAGTCACGACTTAAATGCCCTTGAAAAATATGCTTCAGCTGACATGACTCTCGTGAGCTCTGCATGGGAACGACACAGCCATCAGTTTATTATATCAGCCTAGTACGAAGAGTGGACTGATAGCATGACTCCTCCCAAAGGTAACACAAGACGCAATTAACACATATCTAATCTGTTGATAGTTTCAGAAAAAAAGGCAACTGAGATTTTCCAATGACAGAGTCAGAAAATACATTATCATTTATTTTTTTATCCAAATATATAAAAATACATTTGAAGATACAAAATAAACTGCTGACATGTCATAATGCTCACTGGTAGCCCCATGCACCACATTGAGGTGGAACAGGGAGCGGTTTAATGAAATTAATGATCTCGATTTGTCTGGGATCCCAGATACAATTCTCCTCCAGGCCGCTCTTCACCATGCCACAGTTTGGTGGCACCCAGGCGGTGTCATATCCGTGGGCATGCCAGGTCTTCTGAAGCGGGTGGCCCTGGCGATTGATGACGACCACCTTCCCCACTTTCACAGTGACCTTGATGACGACCCTGTCGTACTCAGGGTGGTCAATTGGATAGCGGCTTGCTTTCTGCAGGTCTCTGCTCAGGTAGACTCCAGGCCCAAGCATCCCATCTGCAGACTGCTGAAAACCGCTGGTCCGAATCCGTTGAGCATTCCTGCTGGTGGTGCCGTGGTACATGACGTAGGTTTTATCATCACGAGGCTGAGGCTCAGAGAGCTGAAATGCCCCACGTGGCACATCAAAGTCGTCCTCTGCCCACTGGAAACGGCTCATGATGGTTTCAGTATCACTGTGGGAAGGCAGTTTAATGTTGAAGAGACTTGAGACAATGAAACAACACAAAAGAAACTGAATTTCACAAATGACTCAGCGACACAATATTCAAGGTCTTTCCAGGTTCCGGAAGCGTTTATCTGAATTTACAAAGACTGCTGCCCTTATTTCCAAAGGTATGTGATACAGCTGAGCCAATAAATTAATAAAGTTTTACTGCACCTTTTCACTAAACTGAGCTCAGCATTCTGATTACTTTGGTCTGAAAAAATCAGGATTAATCTGATAAATCTAATCTGTCTGACATCAATTTATTGCACTGAAAGTTTGAAAGCCCCGTCTCTTCATACACAGAGCAGAGAATTATCGATATTTAGTGAGGAAACAAATACTCACGCACCTTTCTGCAGGTTTGTCCAAAAGTAGTGTGTCTTTTTTCACTTTCAGTTCACTTTATAAAGAGTCATTGGATTATGGGAGGAGGTAACATAAAGGCAAATAGCTTTCGTTTCACCTGACACATTGAAGAGTTTAGTTTCTCTTCAGGTAGGTGCAGGTGAGGTAAACATACTACACTGATGTTGGACAACTATACGTCCATGTCAAGTATGTTCAGTGTTGATAGACTGGATGAGCTGAACATTCAGTATCACATCCAACAGGAAGAGGCTTCCACACATGGCACACCCAAATTCCTCCCTTTGTCTTAGGTTTCCATTCTGATGCTGCACTCTGCTTTACATTGCCACCGTCAGACCGTAGCCAAAACGTTAATCACTGCTGGGGATCAAACCAGTTTCTTATAATGAGAAGAAGTCACGCCCCTGAATGTGTGCCCAGCTTTATGGCCTATTTGTATTGAAGACTTCAGCAGAGAATCATCATAAACTCATTTGGCAAATATTAAATGAGCTAATAAATAACAAAAATTCAGTGACTGTCTTACTTCTGTGTCATTGAAGTAAAATGGTTGGACCTTTTCTTCTTCTGGTTTCTTCCTTATTCAGTTAAGATGAAGTCTCAGGAAATTAGAGCAGGACATCGTTTAGCTCAAAACTGCTCAGAGCAGAAGTGAAGCTGCGTTAAAGACAACTGATTCGTTCATTTCATGCTCCTTCTTGCAGCCGATGTCTGTTTCAGGATGAGTCACAGCTGATCCTCAGCCATCCTCAGCCTGTTTCAGATCATGCAGGGTCAGAGAGACAAAACTGTGGCGTGGGATGTTAGTAAAATGAGCTGAGGCGTTTGAAGACCTCAATTTAATGTGTAACTGAATCTGAAGTTGAACTTTCACGTCACTAAAGGTTTTTTTGAGTCTCAGTCTGCAATTCAGAAGTTTTCTTTACATCTCCTCACAAATACAAAATATCATCACATCCTGATGAGCATTGACATCTTTTTTATTCAGCCCTCCGACGTAATTATAAGGCCTTAAACCTTTGTTCTATCTACCAACCATCAGGCGTCGACTCCACGGGTTGGAAAAAGAAGCCATGTTGGATTGAAGTGTGATGATGATCAACAGAATACATCACCCAATCAGGGTGGAGCACAGAACAAGTCAGCTCCATCTTCTCCAAACATGGTTTCTACTGGTTTAAAATAAAAACAAGATGGCTAATGGACAGATGAAAAACTGGAGGCTTCGAAACAGCAGCTCACAAACGGATGTATGCTGTCGTGGAGGACTGACACAAAAAACAAAATATGACTTTAAGTAAAGGATTTATAAGGTTTAAATGCCTTTAACCCAAATGAGTCTGAATGTGATAAACGAAGTGATGAACACACTCGCTCCGGTCCATCTGCCGACACATTAACCTTTTTGTTTGTCTGAATTCTCTGCTGAAATTTACCGAGACATCAAATGTGGCACACAATGAGTCACCAGAGATTAAGTCTGCCTTCTGTTTGCATCATTCCTTCCTTCTCCTGCCGCTGTTACTCTTCATGCTTCCTGCTTGTGTTGTTTTTGACTCTTCAGTTCTCTTTGACACTTCAGACACAAACCCCTGAAATTCAATGACATGAAAACGCTCCTAAAAAGTTCTTATCCAGAAACCAATGAGAAGGAGAGAAAAAGATCTAACAAAAGATGGAATATCCTTCAATTTTTCATCAATCAAATATATCATAAATGGATTTGACCTGTGATCAAAGTCCATGGTGACGGATTTATACAAATCTAGGTCACTTTACGTGATGGCAGCTTGTGACCAGTTCATGTAATAAAATGTGTAAAAATATTCATACAATCCAGTTCTTCATCAGGATCTGCTGGTTGTGAGGCTGGTGTGGTCATCATGGAGTCACAGCACCACCTGGACACAGAAACATGCATCAACACCTCAGCGCAGACGATTGGAAGAAACAATCCCACAGTCAGATCGATCTGTGGAAGCCCTGAAAGGGAAACCGTTCTCTCAGGAAGAAAAGAATCTTTCCTTTCAGGGTAAAAAGCTCATTTTATATGAGCTTCATGAAATTCACGAGACATTAATTTACCGATTATATTTCTTCAGAATTACAGAGATGGCTGCAGGTTGATTGCTTTTTTCTTTATTGTCAAAATTCAGACATTAATCAGGTTAAACGGATCAGTGTGATGATTTTTATGATTCATCTCAGAGTAAACCTGATAACATCATGTGATGACTGAGTTAATCCAGGATCTGATATTAGATCTACGAAGCGCAGGAGTCACGACTTAAATGCCCTTGAAAAATATGCTTCAGCTGACATGACTCTCGTGAGCTCTGCATGGGAACGACACAGCCATCAGTTTATTATATCAGCCTAGTACGAAGAGTGGACTGATAGCATGACTCCTCCCAAAGGTAACACAAGACGCAATTAACACATATCTAATCTGTTGATAGTTTCAGAAAAAAAGGCAGCTGAGATTTTCCAATGACAGAGTCAGAAAATACATTATCATTTATTTTTTTATCCAAATATATAAAAATACATTTGAAGATACAAAATAAACTGCTGACATGTCATAATGCTCACTGGTAGCCCCATGCACCACATTGAGGTGGAACAGGGAGCGGTTTAATGAAATTAATGATCTCGATTCGTCTGGGATCCCAGATACAATTCTCCTCCAGGCCGCTCTTCACCATGCCACAGTTTGGTGGCACCCAGGCGGTGTCATATCCGTGGGCATGCCAGGTCTTCTGAAGCGGGTGGCCCTGGCGATTGATGACGACCACCTTCCCCACTTTCACAGTGACCTTGATGACGACCCTGTCGTACTCAGGGTGGTCAATTGGATAGCGGCTTGCTTTCTGCAGGTCTCTGCTCAGGTAGACTCCAGGCCCAAGCATCCCATCTGCAGACTGCTGAAAACCGCTGGTCCGAATCCGTTGAGCATTCCTGCTGGTGGTGCCGTGGTACATGACGTAGGTTTTATCATCACGAGGCTGAGGCTCAGAGAGCCGAAATGCCCCACGTGGCACATCAAAGTCGTCCTCTGCCCACTGGAAACGGCTCATGATGGTTTCAGTATCACTGTGGGAAGGCAGTTTAATGTTGAAGAGACTTGAGACAATGAAACAACACAACACAGAAACTGAATTTCACAAATGACTCAGCGACACAATATTCAAGGCCTTTCCAGGTTCCGGAAGCGTTTATCTGAATTTACAAAGACTGTCAGAAACTGTTGACCTATCTTTACTAGCTCAGAGACACAGCAGGCAGCCAGCTGTGTCTTCACAGCCAGAACATCATTTGTGGAAATTCTGATGAAAGAAAAACTCCTTCACAGTCATCGTGAACATGTTAGCATTTAGCATTTAGCTTTCGGCCTCATCTGAGTCCAGGAAGTCCCAAACTGTTCACCATCCCTTCTATAACACTGCTCTTATCAGATGTAGTTTCCCATCATTTCTAGAAGTGGATGCCACAAATCTATCAAACAGCATCAAGTTGAATAAAAGCAGTTTTTTTAGTTTAAAATTAGAAGTCTGAAGTTCTGGTTAGATTTGAAAAGAATCATTCTGTGTTTATCACACAGGTATAAGGGTTTCAGAGTTTAAGAGGAAACTTTGTGAACCAACTTCTCACAGAGATGAAGAAATGTGAATAATATTAACTGAGAAAATGTTGAGAAAAATCAAACTGTGCTCACATACCTCTCTCACGCTGGTTGAAGAATGCAGTCTCTGAGTCCGCCTCACTTTATTTATGGCCCTTCGGTTTGGGGAGGAATCCCGCATCTGTGTTGTAGTTTCGTTTTTCACGCACTGCTTTGTCTGATGATTTTCTTTTGCAGCCAAACAGGATGTAGGTGGGGTTAGGAAAGCACAAATTTTTCCTGTTTTCTCTTCATACGAGATTTAGATTGGTGGTTTTCTGGGAATTCCCTCTGTGATAACAGATGTTTTGTGACAACTGGATTCCCCCAAAATATGTTAAAGATATTAAAATAATTTATTCATACATGGTAGCAGGTTTTGACCCTCCAACCTCTGATCTTAATATCCACCTCACAGAAATGCAAATAACTAACAATCATCCATATCCGCTGTTCTGCAGTGAAGTTTGTACCTGTTTGTAACTCTAATCTGATCTGGTGACACACAGGGCCAATAACTAAACATTTTCTCTGAAAAACCAGGACATTCATTTACACGGATAGCTAAGTTCATTTATGAATGTATACCAGTAGATTTCTATGACAATATCATGATGTTTGCAGTTGTTTTGTGTTGTGTGTGCATGTGTGTGTCTGTTTTTGGCCCCAACTTTGAACTGATTTTGGATTGTTGCTTACACAGGAAAAGAGATGTTAAAAGGACTCTGATAAAATTATGATAGTATAATCTATATGATGCTTTGTGACTTCTATACCTAAACATACGCTCCCAGCCACTTTCCTGAAGGAGAACCGGTCCTGTTGTGTTCATTCAGACTGATATTGGACCGACACAGGATTCATAAATGGGTCAGCACACAGCACCACACAGTCAGACATTAATCTCAGCAGACCAGGTGGCAGCCGTCCGGTCCGGTCCGGTCCGGTCCACGGTGGGGACCTCCTCATCGTGCTGCGCCACTTTGGATCCGTTCATCATGTTTGAACCCGAACAGTTAGAATATTCGGGTCGGTAGAAGAAACTCCAACAGTACGCTTTAATTCAAAAACCAAACAAAAGTTACTGCAACTGAATATATCCATTTTTATTTGTTAAACACATGTACAAATATTGGTTAGTAATATTTTTTATTAACTGTCTTTACTAAATGTGTCAGGTTGGGCCTCCAGGTGAAGGCTCACCCTAACCCTGATCACCTGAACCTGAGAAGGTAACGAAAGGTTCAGGTCGGTGTCTCCTTCCATACATAACAGTAACAAAAGTGCAGAACTTATTAAGAGTTGTTCATTTATTTGGTCAATAAATGTGTTGATGTGATAAAACCTGTTGTTGTTGTTGTCATCAGCGTCCCACCTGACTGGATTGTGTAATAACAGCCAGTTGTTCTGTTATGGATGAGGATCTGATCAGCTATTGTTATTTAAAGATTTTTAGTTCCTAACTGGAGAAAAGATTTGAGAATAATGGACCTCAGCTTTAACACGGTCCACTCGCTGATGAGTCTGTTGTGGATCATTTATCTGAAATGTTAACCTCTGCGGCTTTTTGGTCAGTTTGTTTTTTGTGTGGGGGAAAAAACTCCAGACTCGGCTGTAAAGTGAAGGTTTATTAAAACTTTTCGCACTGTGGCACCGAAACGATCTCTTGTCCTGAGACTAAACAGATGTATCAGAGTTTATATCGGAGATCCCTTCAGTCATAGGCACGTCGTGAGTGAGCTGCATTCAGGACAAACAGAACAACTGCACACATGTTGGCGTATGAGAGCTGCAGATAAGGGAGCAGGTGCCCTGAACATGGATGAAAAACACAATTTTAACACAAAGATTGTTCATATGATACAATAGATTCAACATAAAATGTTTACACAATGAAAACGGAAATAAAATATAGTACATACAGTGTAAATCTGTGAGGTTCTGAACATAGAAATATCAGTTCATAAGTCATTTCAAAAGCTGGTGGAGATCACAGTTTTACATTAAATTCTTAAGTTCCAGCAAAAAAAAAGGGCCAGTTACCCATAGTCTTCAATACAATCTGACTTATTTTTGACCAGTGGAGTTGCCCCGATGGTCATTATATGGGATGAAGGTTTAAGGCTCTTCAACATACAGACCCAGAGTCCAGGTCCAGGTCTAGAGACTTTATAGGTCTTTGGTTTCAGCTGTCAGCGCCACCTGAACCTTCAACTGTTTCTGTGTTATGTTTTGTGTTGTTGGCTTTCTTGGTCTACAACATGAACATGACCTTTTCAGACCGTGTTCTTCGAAGGAAGCGGCTCCTGAGTTGAGACACAGATAAATTGAAGATAAAGAACCAATTAAATTCAAAAGCTTTATTTACACCCCACTGTACCAACAGAACAGTCACTTCTCTGTCGAGTGGCTCTTCATGTGAAGCTTCACATACGTCTTTCGATGGAAACCTTTCCCACAGATTCCACAGCGGTGTGGTTTCTCCCCAGTGTGCATGCTGCTGTGCTGCTTCAGTGTGGAGTTATCGCCAAAACTGCGGCCGCAGACGTTGCACAGGTACGGTCTCTCGCCTGTGTGCGTCCTGATGTGTCGTGTCATGTTGTGGCGACAGTTGAAGGACTTCCCACACTCGTTGCACAGGAACGGTTTCTCCCCCGTGTGGATCCTCATGTGCTTCTCCAGGTTTCCCTGACTGTCAAAGCACTTCCCGCAAACCTCACACACCTTCCCGTTCCTGTGAGTCCTCAGATGAAGTTTTAAGTCTTCCTCTGAATCAAAATGCGTCCCACAAACACCACAGACGTCTGTGGCGTGACTTTTGGCGTGATTAACCAGGGAAACCATGGAGCGGAACATTTTCCCACACACTTCACAAACGGTCTGGCTCTGCTGCTTCTTTTGTGACAAAGTCTTTGCCTTCCTCTCGCTGTCGTCACCACTTTGATTCTTGTTTGCAGACGTGCTGCTGGGGTCAGCGTGCTTCTTGTACAAATGAACCTGCAGGTGGCGTTTCAACGTGGAGTAGTCGTTGAAGCATTTGCCGCAGATGGTGCAGGGATACGGTTTCTCCCCCGTGTGTATCCTGATGTGTCGCATCATGTTGTGGTGGCAGTTGAAGGATTTCCCACATTCACCACATTTAAATGGTTTCTCTCCCGTATGGATCCTCATGTGTGTCTCCAAAGAGCTGGATGTCCCGAAACATTTCCCGCAGACGCTGCAGATTTCAGCTTTGACGTGTGTCTTTACGTGGACACTGAAACTCTCCTCGGTCTCGAAGCGTTCCCCGCAGATGCCGCAGACGTCCTTGGGGTGAGCTTCCATGTGATTGACCAGCGAGACATTGGCGTGGAAGTCTTTCCCGCAGACTTTGCAGCAGATTCTTGACTTGTTTTTCTTCCTCGGGTGAAGTGTCGGGGCCGTCGGCAGACGTGGTACCTTCCTCTTCTTCTTTGTGGCTTTGGCGTCGCAGCTGTCACTCTCAGAGCACACGCTGCCCCTCCACTCCTCGTCGCTGTCGTCTTGGTCGGTGGTACTGGAGGACGCGCCGTCATCGCCCTCGAGCTTCATCTGGTCCTGCTCAGCTGAGGTTCCCGGTGCAGGATCCCGAAGCTGGTCCTGCTCGTTCTTCCCGTATAGAGGCGTTAAGATGATCCTGATGGTGTGTTCTTCCTTCAGCTCCTGCTGCTCCTCCTCCTGGCTCTTCTCGGTCCGCGGAGGCTTCTCGTCATCCTGGTCCCGACTGGAGCTGCAGTCCAGATCCTGCTGCCGCTGATCGGAGGGCAGGTCCTCGTCCCACACTGACAGAGCTAGTGGTGGTTCGTCTGCCAGAAAAAACAGAACGATGGATCAGTGATGTCACAGCCAATCAGATTGTTGTTCTTTTTCTGATGATCACCTCTGAAATAATCCAGCCTGCTTTGTTTTTCTTTGGATGATTCTACGCAGCTAAATACTTTTAGCTGTGTATTATTGAATTCACTTTACTTCTCTTTATTCTTCTCATTGTTGGACACCAACTTTAATTTAATTTAATCTTTATTCTGTATGTGCTATTTCAGATTCAGTAGAATGTTTTCTTGAGCTATAAGATGTGACTGAGTGAAGCTAAATATTTTTATCATTTAACTACAACCGTATCTATAATGTGACACCAGGTTCTACTCAATCAAACGAGTTTTTAAATGTAGTCTTTCTGCTTCGGTGTCTTTAAATGAAGTCAACAGACGAAATAAATTCCATTTTCTCTGAATCTGCAGCAGTTTGGTGAAAATCTTATGAGCCGAATATAAAAGAGTGGCTTTGTGATGGATAATCTTTTAGAAATGACGTCATATCCGGTGTAAAGCCTGAACAAAGAACCAGCAGACTTTATACTTTCGGACTTTTGGACCGGTGTCCTCTCGACCCGGTTTTTAGTCCACCTGAGACCGGCAGGGGTCCCTGCGGGTCCCGGTCCAGGAAATAGTTCACCGACCTGAGTGATCGTTCGGGTTCGGGTCCGCTTTAGGAACCTGGACCTGCAGAACCCGGATCTCCTCCTCGATGGTCCTCCTCACCGCCTCGAAGATCTCCTCTGCGGCCGCGCTGAGCCGCTCGTTGACCTGGACCCGCAGCAGCTGGATGCGGGACACGATGCGGGCCATGATGCTGCGGAGGGACGGCGAGTCTGGTGACCGGAAGCGGCAGATCCGTCATCACCCTCCATTCATCCCTCCGTTTTCTGCTGCTTTCCGTTTCCGGGTCACGGGGCGTTCTGGCGCCAATCCCAGCCAACGTTCCGGGCGAGGGGCGGGGTCAACTCCGTCATCACCAGGGAGGTGGTTGTTGTTGTTGATGTTGTTGTTTTTTGTTGTTGATGTTGTTGATGTTTTTGTTGTTGATGATGTTTTTTGTTGTTGATGTTGTTGATGTTGATGATGTTATTGTTGTTTTTTGTTGTTGATGTTGATGTTGTTGTTTTTGTTGTTGTTGATGTTGTTTTTTGTTGTTGATGTTGCTGTTGTTTTTGTTGTTGATGTTGTTGATGTTTTTGTTGTTGTTGATGTTGTTTTTTGTTGTTGATGTTGCTGTTGTTTTTGTTGTTGATGTTGTTGATGTTTTTGTTGTTGTTGATGTTGTTTTTTGTTGTTGATGTTGCTGTTGTTTTTGTTGTTGATGTTGTTGATGTTTTTGTTGTTGTTGATGTTGTTTTTTGTTGTTGATGTTGTTGATGTTTTTGTTGATGTTGATGTTTTGTTGATGTTTTTATGTTGTTGTTGTTTTTTGTTGTTGATGTTGATGTTTTTTTGTTGTTGTTGATGTTGTTGATGTTGATGTGGATGATGTTATTGTTGTTTTTTGTTGTTGATGTTGATGATGTTTTTGTTGTTGTTGTTGATGTTTTTTGTTGTTGTTGATGTTGATGTTTTGTTGATGTTTTTTTGTTGTTGTTTTTTGTTGCTGATGTTGATGATTTTGTTGTTGTTGATGTTTTTTTGTTGTTGTTGATGTTGATGATGTTATTGTTGTTTTTTGTTGTTGATGTTGATGTTTTTGTTGTTGTTGATGTTGTTTTTTGTTGTTGATGTTGTTTTTGTTGTTGATGTTGTTGATGTTTTTGTTGTTGTTGATGTTGTTTTTTGTTGTTGATGTTGTTGATGTTGTTGATGTTTTTGTTGTTGTTGATGTTGTGGAAGACACCAGTGTGAAATTGTAATGAATCATTTCCCACTTTTCAGAATAAAAGCGACATTTGTACCACAGACTGTCTGTTAATCCTTCGTTTCACCTTCTGACCACCAGGGGGCGACTCTACCTGTAGACAGGAGTCAGACTGTACTGGAGTCTATGGGAAAATGTCCCTCCTCCCTGATGAGTTTATGGTCTCAGTCTTCAGAACAACATGATGTTCATTTTTTAGATGATGCTCCATTCAGAGGGAAACAGAGCAGGAAGGAGGGGAGGGGCTACAGACTGTACCATCCAATCAGGAGAGAGAACAGAGCAGGTCAGCTCCACTTTCTCCCCTGAAGATGGATGATGGATTGAGAATTTACCAACTGCAAACTGCAGAACTCCACAGAGGGTCGAGAGTAAAAACATGAGTTGTATCAGAGTCTCCTCTGGTTGAAATGTGTGAGTCTGATTTTCAGTCAGTGCTGATGATGTGTTGTTTTGTGTGTTCCTGTAGATGGCAGTCTTCCCACAGCATCCAGCAGCCTCTGCGCTCCAAGATGATGTAAGAACCATTTGTGTTGATAAAATAACTCATGCCCACACTGTGATGTTGAGCTCATGTAATGATGTGTTATGTGTTGCTGATGTTTTGGTTGTTGCATATTTATAAAATCTAAATAATCAGCAGAGACGTTGTGAGTCCAACATTCAACAGTTTTATTGTGAAAAAGTCTCTCTTCATACCCTGAAACTGTACAATCAATAATTTAAAAAAAAGAAAAATGTTCAGCTTAGTGTTTGAAGAAATTGTCTCACACACACACATACATGCATACGCGCGCACACACACACACACACACACACACTCAGATCACTCAGCAGCTTTTTGCCAAAAAACAAGAAAAGTGTTTTAGAGGTGTTTTTTTTTTAACTCATCATCATCACGACAGAATGCTCCTTTACACAAACATGACCTCATCAGGCGACATCAGAGGGCAGCCCTGAGGGGTCCTGATCAATCTCCCATCATCCTCAGCAAACAATTCCATAATTAAAAAACAAGAACACTGACAGAGGAAGACGTGGAAACAAACCCTGGAGGAAAAGGGTTGTGTTGTGACGTAACACAACAGAGCTGGATGTACAACACAAACAATCAATATCAAAGCGGGATTAAAAATCTTGGCAACAAGCTGGAGTTCAGTTTCCTCATCGGCTTGTTTATGTCTGTGTGTTTATAAATCTGCTTCTTGGCCTCATCAGGACCAAAACCACAATCCGGTCTGTCTCTCCTGTTTAAACTAACATCATCATCCAAAACACGTAGCGCTTCGTTATGTGTCTGTGGTGTTACAGCTGTTGGTTTCTATTTAAACTGGCTTTTTAAATCAGTTCTGGTTTGACACCTTCTCTGGGTCCTTTTCCATCATTGTCTTGTGTTCTGTATTCAGAAACTGAGCCTCTCTCAGTGTTTTACCTGAAATTTGTTATATGTTGATTGAATCACTCAGAAAACAATCAACCAATCAGAGGAAAGGATCAGATCTTCTCCTCTGATTGGCTGACTGAGCTGTTGGTCCAGAGCAAGGAGCTGCAAAGCTACGCTGAGATATCTGATATCTCTAAACTCTTCAGATAAAACACCAGAGGAGTTAAACTTCAGAACAGAAATATAAAATATGGACCATTGTTGACTAAATAAAACCAGCTCCACAAAATGGCTGCCTGAAACATGCTGGATCAGTCCAACGCAGTGACCAACACCTGAAGCTTCTGACCTGAGCAGGGAATCGAACAGAAAACAGCAGGACAAGCAGCACGATGGGGAAGTCCTCCAGAGAGCTATGAAAAGAGCATGTATTATTCAGCAGCTATGAATCATGGGACAGCGTGTGGAGGTGGCGGAGCAGATCAGAGTGAGGGGGGGTTGATCCATCAAAGTGTTTCCTTTCAGCTCATACAGTTTAAATCCAATAAATTAGATAAAGCAGCAACGTCGGAGAAGCTGCAAACATTTTTCTTCAAATCAGCCAGTTTATAAAATTGTTCATTTGTCTCAATTATTAAACGAATCAGACGTCGGATCTTCTGTGTCCTTATAAAGCCAATTGGACTGTTGTTTTCGTGAATGTGACCGGCGTGACTTCATAAACAAAGAGCCATCTCTACCTGGATCCAGACTACAACTCCCAGAAGCCACTGCTTTAAAAATACCACCAGTTTCCCACCAAGGGGAATAAAGAAGATTGTACCTGCAGCAACTTCACGACCCAAAAACCAAGATGGCCGCGTCCGTCCTGTTGGAGCCACAGACAGGAAGTGACTGACTCTGATTTATGACTTCATTTTGTTCTAGTTTTACTCTTTACAGCTCCGTCTGGCATCAAGTTAAAAATTAATTGATAAAAGATGTCTATGCTGCTTTTAAAATGTAGTAAATGGTATCCATGGCAACAAGCACCAGCAGATCCCTGCTGGAGTAAATCACAGACCTGAACCTGCAGCCCGGGCTCTTAGGCTGGACCGAGACTCTAACAAGTTTGGGCCTGAAGCTGAAAAGGAACCGTCACTCAACTTGCCGCCAAGATTTGACTTCAGCAAGAGCTGGAAGAGCTGCAGATAAACGCGGATCAACGAAGGACTGATATTAGTGTTTGGTGATCTGTAGCTTATTGGTCAGTAGAAAAGAGGTGTGGACAGAAACAGGAGAGTTTAAAACCAGACAGAAAAGTGGAGCTTTGTTGAGGTGATGTCAGAGACGCATCATGTAGAGTAACTAAATATGAGCGGTGAGGGATTCTGTACATGTAGCTGACGCTCCAGCAGACTGCAGTGAATCATATTAGAGGATATGGTGAGACTCAGAGGCCAGGAAGTCTGCGGTCGTTCTCCTCTGACATCCTGAGGCGTCATTCGAGCTGGAAGCTACGTCACACCGGTCTCAGCGAGGCGGGAGGTAGCACTCCTTCATCCCTTCGTCCGTCATCTCTGCTCTTCAGCTCTTCAGGTTCAGGGATTTGCTAACTACATCCTGTACACGTGTCTCCCGATCCCTGTCCTACGCCGTCCTTTCCTGCCCCTCCCTGCAGGAGGCTGCAGTTAGGAGATTTTACAGTTGTTGCGGGTGCAGTTCTGTGGGGGGCTCTGAGGCGGACGGATGGATTTGGAGCGTTTCAGGCTGTTGCCTTTGGATCCTCCAGCCGGGTTAGCCAGCGAGTAGGAGCGTCCGTGCATCATGACGGCGTTCATGCCGTTGGCCATGGAGAAGGACTTGAGGTGGGACTTGATGGCGACAGGCAGCGGGAGCTTGTCGATGAGGTGGACCGGCGTGCAGGACACGATGGCTCTGCAGCAGAGATCCTGGAGGCTGAAGACTGGGGGGGCAGAAAGGAGGTGAAGAGAGCATCACAGCCACATTCAGGTTTTTCTGTTGTTATTCTGTCAACACAGCGAACTCAGACTGACACTGACACTGACACTCACCTCTGTTGGGCCTCCAGAACTTCTCCATGCCATGTCTCATCAGGACGATCCTCGACAGCTCCGTGAAGGACTCGATGACGTTGAAGTTGCACAGAGGACTCACCTCGAAGAAGGTCATGCCATTCTTCTCAGCGTACGCTCTCGCCTGCTCGGTGGGAACTTGCCGTTTGAAGGCCAGATGCAGCCGGTTGCCGACCAGGATTCGAGGTACTCCTGGTGCATGCTGGGAAAGAAGACACAAAGCACACCACAGGACTGAGCTACTTTGTTGGTATTTAAATCAAAAACTTTTCATCTCTGCAGCTTTAATATCCTGAAACAAACTGACACTGAGATGGTTTTTAAAACCGCAAATATTCTTATTTATATCTAATCTGAACTGGAGAAGTTAAAATAAAACCCTTAAATGTGTCAGAGAGAAACATTACAGTCATACAAAGTGAGCAGCGGAAGCCTGTTATTAATTCAACACCATGTGTCTGCTCCACCCTGACTCATGTCCTCCTCCTCCGGTCGGGGAGTAAAACAGTGACGACGTCAGAGGCCTCGCTGCACCAGGCTTCAAACATGTGAGGAAAAGTTTTTTTTTTTTTTAACAAAGCGGTCACACAGATGGTGACAAAGTGGTTTAATTTCTCTTCATATTAAACAATCACACATCACATCCACAGCGTGATGAACACAAAGACCAGCAGTGTTGTTTCTGTGTGTGTCAGTCTGGAGTCATTTCCTGTTTTCATCGGACATTACGCCGTAGGAAATGTAAAGAGAAGTCAGACTGTATTGAAGTCTATGGGAAAAAGCCCCGTCCTTCTCCCTGATTTATTAGCTCAGCAAAAAAAGATGGCTGACGTCATGGTGGGTCATCTGCCTGTCTGTCTGTCCGTCCTCTCACACTGATGGAGGTTCCCTCCAGCTTGTGACCAACAACTGTAGGTCTGAGGAGGTGGAGCAGGAAACACCAAAACACATTCCACTGGACAGAAATACACACAGAGACACACAACAAACGGACATCCTCTGTGTTTCAGCAGGAAGGAGACACACACAGGTTGTCTTAAGTGATTCACTTCGCTCCTGTTTTCCTTCTGTCCCGACAGAGACTGTCAGAGCTCCAGGATGAAGAGAATCTGTCTATCTGGACAGACCTGTGTGAATGCAGATTCCTCACCTCGTCGATCTCCCTGATCCACCTGTCGATGCCGTCAAACGACCAGCGGTTAGTGATGTCGTACACCAGCAGGATCCCCTGAACACAAAAACAATCAGCTGTGAACTTCAGGGTCGGACGTTTCTGAACGTTAAGAAACAGCGGCTTCAGACTCACCTGAGCGCCGCGGGAATAAGAGCGAAAGATGGTGCAGAACCTGCCCTGTCCTGAGGTGTCCCTGTGGGCGGGCAGAGAATGGCGTCAGTCAGCTCACGTTTCTATAGTAACCAGGATATTCAGCACAATGGCCGTAGAGGTTTCACGTTTCAGCCTCCAGAACCGAACGCTGGACTGACTTTCACCCAACAATCACTGAACCAGCAGCTCTGCAGGTCGACTCAGGGCATCGGTCTATACAAAATGATTTCAGCTTTCACAGCTTTGACAGATGAGGGATCAAAGCGGAGGGTTTAAATAATGAAGCTGTGAACTTTGTGAACAGCTTTCTAAAATAGATCTTCACTGTTTCGCTCCTTCATGATTCTTTCAGAAGCTATTTTTGGTGGAGAGTTAAGAGGAAATATGATTATTTCAAAATGACATGTTTTTCCAATCTGAAAAGGAAAAGCAAAGACTGGTGACAGCTGAGAGCAGCTCAGACAGCGGGAGGCTTCATGTTGTCAGACATGAAGATCCCTGCTGAGGAAACCTTTTATGGAGTCAGATGATGCTCGCTGGTCTGAAAACCGACAGGCTGATTTCTGTTTTTCAGAAGTCTGATGAGAGCTTTGTGAATTAATGCTGATCATTTCTGTGTCATCATCTGGTAAAGACCCAATCCTTAAATAAGATCTACAGCATGAGGCCTGCTGCGATCCAGAAGTCAGTCGAGAGCTCCTTACAGCCTCACGGTTTGCTTCAGACTACATCAGCCCGTGGATATCAGCCCGTCAGCATGCAGCATCGTTTCGGGACTATTTTCAGCGGTGGATGAATCCACACATGTTGTTTTAGAGACTATTTGAGGCAGCAGGACTGTGTGAGAGTCCGAGCCAAATAAAGTCCAGTGAGTGTTTTGGTGGTGATACAGAAACATGTGTGTGACTCACTGATATGTTTTTAATAGATTCTGCTCAGAGGAGTCAGATATCAGCTGTAGATGCAAACAGAGCGTGTGAGTCGGAGACATTTCTCTCTGGCGGACACATCTAGTTATTTTAGTTTTTATGTTCTTCAGTTTCTCTGCTTTGTCTCCACAGGCAGAGACTGAGAGGAGTCCAAGTCATGAGGCAGAAATGGAAAGGAAGCTGAGGACAAGTAGAAGGGAAAGAGTGTGAGAAAGAGGAAAAAAATGAGATTCAGACGTGAGGAGAGGAGGAAAGACTGAGGCAGCACAAATAAAGACAGTCCAGCCTTTAAAGCGGTCTCTCCACGGGGACGAGGCGTTGCTTCTCCCCCGAGGAGCTGAATTCCTTGGCCTACTTCCACCAAACAGGCCTCGCCTCACGCTGCAGTGTCTTAACTGACAATTACACACATCTGCTGCATCTTTACTGATGCACAAGTGTTTGTGATGTATTTTAAATGTGCACGCTGACGTACATCGACGTCACAAGGAATGTATTCACCTCACAGATCAGTTTGGGCGGTGCGATTTATTACTAGAAATGAAACAGTTGATGTTTTCATCGGTTTATTATATAATCCTTCCTGCTGTGAGTTTGGTTCCATATATGAGCCTCACTCAAATGTGATGAATATTAATTCAGCTGTACAACAAGCAGTATTTTCCTTTTTTATTCTGTGTCATGTTGTTCCAGCTCTTCACTCTGATGTCGACTCACAAATGTGGAGCGGCTCAATGGAACAGAAATATTCTAGATGTATTATGCATCATTTTATTCCCGCTCACATATCTGACATTGACTTTGGAAACTTAAAGTAAAGAATTCAAAATGAACTGTTCTGAGTTTGAACGAGGTTTGGTCGAGACAGCATCAAGTACCTGAGTGACACCGTACTGTGACGTCACCGCTCAGTGCGCGAGCTGCTGTTTTCAAGCTGTCAGCCATCTTGGTCTGAATCTGTTCCCCTCTAAATGGAGCATCATTTAAAAATGAACATCATGCTGTATTAAACACTCTTTAGGAAAACATTTACTGCACTGATAAATCAGGTGTGAAGATGTGGGAGGTCTGGAGCGCAGCGCTCGTTCGTACAACATGACAGGTTACTCATTCAGCGGCGACATGTGCTCACCAAAGCTCCAGCTTCACTCTCCTCCCGTCCAGAAGGATGGTGGTGGTTTTATAGTCGATGCCTGGACAGAGAGGACAGAGACAGAGGAAGACATTAGACAGATGGACGCATCAGGAAGGTCAACATCAATCAAGGTTATAACTCAGCAGAAAGAGACAAGCTGCTGCTCCATCTTCAAACACAAGACTAAATCAAAGTGACATTTAGGAGGGGCGGAGCTTTAAAATGTGACAGCAGCGTTTTTAAATGCTGGTTGGACGTTTCAGTTAGGACCAGACACCAGGTGGACCTGACCTGCTCTCTACTGTCTCCTGATTGGCTGTTACAGTCTGTTAGTCACACAGTAGTCCCGCCCCCTAACCCCTCCCCTTTCCCTCTAAATGGAACTTTATTTTAGAAAATGAAAATGAACTCATCAGGGAGGAGGGACATTTTCCCATAGACTTCAGTACAGTCTGACTTTCTTAATCTCTGATTCCAGCTTCATATCCAGCCTGATCAGCAACACGCCAACATGTTCATGATAGCTGATGATCAGCAGACACATTAAAACGAAAAGATTGTGTCAGCACTTCAGCCGGTTAACGGATCGTCTCAGCACCAACTAACCGGTCCGACTGCTCCACGTCTGGACACGTTCTCTGAGGTTGGTTTCCCACCAACAGTTTTTTAAGGGACAGAAAACGAGCCACGCCCCGTTTTACTGTCATTTCCCGACTGCTCAGCTGACGGTTAGTTGATTCATTCAACAGATAATTGATCACTAACAGCGTCAGACCGCAGGAGGAATTGTTCAGATTTTTCAAAATGAAAACTTTTTGAAGAAAAAGGGATGAAATAACAGAAAAGTCTTGATGTGGCTCTCCAAAGGTGAACTGTACTGTTTCTGGTTTGACGTTAACATTCACAGATTGATTGGTGGATTGAAAAATACTTGTGTGTGGGACCTGTCAGGACTGAGACTAAAAACACAGACTGATGTGAAAACAACCTGACAAGAACACGGAAACGCAGCAGAAGACCAAAGAACAGCGTCCCATCAGTCTTTGGCAGCCGTTAGCAGCTGCTGGCTAACAACATTAGCTAAATCTTCCAATTTTCCTGGCAACATAAAACCGCTGCTGAGCTAAAGTGCTGAGCTCAGGCCGGCCTAATTGAAATGGGGCTTCGTACCAAGTGCTTCCTTCCTTCTGGTTTCTGCACTCACTCAGACTTCCCAGATAATCAATAGCTGCTCTGATTTCTGAGCTGAAAAGTGCTGCTTCTATTCTGGGAGGCTGCTGACGGCTTTTGTTCTGCGGCCGCGCTCAAAGTGTGAGACAATCAGCTTTTGTTGGGCCGAGCCGGCGAGGTGCTGATTGAAACTCTCTGGTGAAATTACAGATGATGTTTTTGAAGGCCAAAGAAGCAGAGTGAACCTGGGGTGAGGGGGCGGAGCTAAAATCCTCCATCCAGGCGTGTGTAATTACCTCTGATTAGCACACTTCCATAAAATCAGACCTGACAGGTATGAGTTTATCGTTTTAAATATTGTCTTTTATTTGGCAGAAGCAGAAAAAACTGATGGTGATTTTTTACATTTACAAAATCTGAAGATTATTGAAAAAGGATGTTTTCTGTGGATGTATCGCTCCGAGGCCAGGTTTAATAAAACCGGAAAAAAGAAAGATCTGTGCATCCTTCAGGAGGATTCGACCTGGTTCAGTCTTTGTTTTCAGGTTGGGGGTATCTCTGAGCTGGCCTGCCTCCAGCGATAGCTGCTGTCGATGGATATGTCGCTGTGAAAGCAGCCACAGACACACAATGGGCCTGGTGCCTGGTGGACCGCTGGGGAATATTCCATTGTTGGTGAGCGCCGAGTGAAAAAGAGATTTAAGAGGCTCACTTGTCTGCAGCTGCACTCTAAAAGAGCCTTTTTTTGAGCTGCTTTTGCATTTTAATTGGCTCCGCGTCATCTAATGGCTGCCGTCAACCGACCGTGAAATTTAAAACCTTATCGCAGTGGAACGGTAATCTGGAAATCATCTAGATCCCCCAACACAACAGAGCCGCCCCTCAGCTGTGAGTGTGGTTGGTTTCATTAAATCATCTCTCATTCAAATTAATTGATGAGACATAGAATCCAGAGAATGATGTTTCAATAAAGTCTTTACAGTCTGCTGTGTAATGAGGTCTGGTCACATGACTCTGAAGACAAAAACATGGCAGACGTTCGGTCTCTAATGACATCAAGGAGCGACGCCACAGGTTGTGAAAAGGAGTGTGATTGTACTGAAGTCTAAGGGAAGATGTTCCTACTCCTGTCATTCTTTAGCTCAGTAAACATTCTGCGGTTCACATTTGATGCAACCTATGAAGACTGTCTGTTTAATCACTGCTGCTGCTACAACAGCATGCTCATGTTGAACAGAAAGTAAAATAAAGAAAATGTGAAAGAATCATTTGAATGATTTGTTAATTACTACTCTTCTCTGTAGGAAACTGATTTCTGATGGATAAACAAACAGACCCCCGCTGTAGAAATGCATCAGACCACTCGCGGCCAATCGTAGCCGGAGTTTTCCTGTCCTGATTCTGTCCTCTTAAAATATTTATCTTGCTTGCGAGTGTTCTCCATCTCTCTGCGCTGACCGTTGTTTTCCAGAGGGATGGAAATCAATATCAGAGCTTCTGTCTGCACAAACATGGCAGCAGAAACGTTCTCGGCCACATTCAGCTCTGCTCGCTCATATTTAATGAAGCCATTTGAAAGCTTTTGATCCGGCTCGCATCAATTAGGACGGCTTTCTGTTTCAAAAGCTCTTCAGAAGCTGGCCTCCATCATAACGCCAGATCGAACTCTAAACCAGGAGAGGCTTCCATCTCGTCAGTAAAAGGCTGTCATACTTAAAACCGTAACAATTATGTCCTGACATTATTGTGCATGGCAAAATAACAGATCAAAGTAGTTGTTCGTTGTATTTTTCTGGAATGACACTGTAGTGCTCCGAATAGGAAACAAATCACAGCTCCAGGACCAGGATTAACATTCAGTGAGGCAACAGTGCTGCCCCACTGGTCAAGCTTCTGACAGATCAGTAAATGTGACAATTTCACGAGCCCAACAAAAACATCCACAGCACCCGGAGCACAAACGCACTGCTCTCACTTTCATTAAAAAAGCAGCAGCACGGGAACGTCAGCACTATTAAGGGGTGATTAAAATGGCTGCTGGTAAATTTTCAGTCCATTGACTAATTAATATCCCGACTCCAACTTCATCACACGACTGTATGAAGCACCTTGTAAATTTTCAGGAAGTGCAATCACAGCCAAAGACAATCAGCGTAGACCGATACAGGCTCATTACTTATTCAGGATGATGAACCGGCTGCAATCAAACAGCCTGGCCTTCGGTGAACGGGGATGATGGAGGGTCGTCACGCTGCTGCCACATGCCAGCAGGCAGCATCCCCCCTATGGCATCAGATAAGCACTGATGAAAAAGAGTCCCTCTGCTGACTGATGCATTTTTCATGAACGCTTGCTGTTGCTGCTAAAGGCAGGAGAAGATAATCTTCATCTGAGATCTTAAGTGGATGCTCAGGGGATGATCTACCGCAGAATTTCTACTGCGGACAGTTTGCCGTGGCGATGCGGCTCACGTACAAATTTTACCTTAAAGAAATCAGATGATATTCTGAAATCTGTGATTTAAAGTGAAGAAGAAGAAACTCTAATTAGGCAGTATGCTTGTGACGGATGGACTCTCCTCCTCTCTCTCCTGCTGTGCACCTCATTACTGTTTCACTGTCTCTATTGGCTTCATGCGAGCGTTTCCACAGATACAGGCGTCACCATCTGTGAGTATAGAGGGAGTAATCCTGTTATTAAAACATGCAAACCTTTGTGCTTGCGTGTTCAGGCCATTCAGATTATTTACATTTCAGCGGACTGATTCCCAGAGCATACTGTAGCGTCTTCCTGTCTTTAGTTTTCATTGGTCTCACTTTGCTCCAGCACATTTGTGAAAAACAAACCCCAACCCTTTCCCAAGTTGAGGTAATCCATCACAGTGAAGATTGCGGCTTGCACAACATCCCAACAACAAAGTAACTCGGACAACAAACATTACGTTCAGTGCGGTGAAGTGTTTCCCATATGGGGAGTTAATCTAGGCCACATTTATTATTACTTCCTTTTCTTTGGCAGCTTTAACCGCATTCTCCTAATTATTTGAAGAAGCATGTGTGTCTACAACACAGCTACAAGTGACGACAAAACCACAAAACCAGTAATAATATACAGCTGTATAAAAAGGACACGTGAGGAAGGGGACTCCCGTATCAGTGCATGTAAAGTCGTGCACCAGGTTTGACCGGCGTACATTCAGTCCGAAGATGTGAGCACAAATCTTCGCCAGCTGTTGTGTGTACATGTCGTGTGGCAGACAGATATGCAAATTAAGAATTTCCTCTCATTATTTTACCCCCTCTAATCTTTCTGCTTCTGCTTCTGCTTCGGCTTCTCTTTGAAATCCGTGGGAGTGTTGGGAGTGTTGCAAGTGTGTGTGTGTGTATGCGCGCACACACAGACGGCTTGGTGCAGCAGTTGGCTGTGCTCAGATAGTAGCTGTGAGCCTCGGAGCAGCAGCAGTGAGACAGCCAGGTGATGTGAGGGAAGGATCATCTGACTGGGCACGGCTCCATCAGCCTTCCCCTCTGACAGATCATCTAATTCTGTCTGAAATTTAAATCTGACAGAATAGTTGCAGCTGAAATTTTTTCTTTAGACAACAGCAGAGGGAAAGGATGTTGATAATCACGAGACGACCAGCACATTCATGTAGGTCTGAAGCCTTTTGTTTAGCTGCTGGTCTCTCAGGTCATGAACAGCATTGTTAACTAAGTGACTGATGATCTATGTTAAAAACAATGCACATACAACGATTGCAGTCTGACTCACTTCCATAAGAATGCTTTGTGTTATTGTATTTGTGCGTTAGTGTATGTGAATGTGTTTTTCCATAGACACTGAAGAAAGGTCTTTGTGCATTCTCCTCGGTCCACACTGTAAAATACTGCTTGTATTTTCACGACATTTGTGCTGAGCAAGCATGACACAATCTGAGAAGCTCGTCACAGATTGCAGGCCAAACTCAGCCAGCAGGTTCCAATCAGCTGAGACAGGAGTGACTCACCGCTGCTGTAAGCGTACGGGGACTCGGCTGATCCGTCCTGCAGGCTGTCCAGGATCTCTCCTTTGCCCACATCGCTGTCTCCAACCAGGAGGAACTTCAGCAGGTAGTCATAGCTCTTCACCGGGCTTCCCTGGCTGCCCATGATGTCTCACATCTGAGCCCAGTCCGGACCGGGGCTGAAGATGACCGACTGTGGACTGACTGTGACCAGCGGACCCCTTTAAGCGTGCTGTCCCTCTGATGTGAACAAAAACCAAGGAGGGGTCCGCTATGCCATGAACTTAACTTGGAAGTCTTTATTCTTCCTCTGGACTCTAAGTCTTCCAAACTGTGTGCCAAGCGGTTAAGTTTTAGACTGAAACCACACCACAGTCTCACAGGAATGCCCTGCTTGAATAACAAAGTGGCTGCCAAAAGTCTGCTTCAGAAAACCAGCACATCCTCTCTGCTGAAGTTAAAGACAAGAAGCCTGTTAGTTCTCTCTAAGGTGGTGCTCACTGCAGAAAATTCACTTTCCCTGACCGAAACAGATGCACAACCAAAAGCTTTTAATTTAGTGAGATTAAAATCCATTAAAATCTTAAAAACACAGATGATCAAGGTGCAACTCCAGCAGGGAAGAACATGATCATTTTCTGCTTTATGCTAGATTTAGCCACTTTCACAATAAGAGACACCCACTGGCATTTGTATTTTAGCATGCAGCAGAATAAACACTAAAATCTGTCTGGTGTTGGTGTGTTTTTGTTCCTGCTGACTGGAAGCTCTCTGCCAAAGTTAGCAGGGGACAACAAGCTAGCACCACCGGGAGCTAACAGCTAACGTCACTAAAAAGACGTAAATCTGTAATTCTTACAAAAACAAAAACACGTTTCTCCACAGACAGACACGCGTTGTCGTGTTTCTCTTTGTAACAACACACAACAGAATTAAAACACACTTGGTGTTTGGCAGCAGGCTAACTAATGCTAATGCTAACTAAGCTAGCGCAGCCCGTCGCCGAACTTCAGCGGCCGTCTGAGCGGTCTGAGGCCGCCTGCCTCCCTCCGCTCCGGGACACAGATTCCTGCAACTTCACGGCGTTACATCCAGAAAACTCCGAGCTCGGCGGCGGCTTTAAGCGGCTCTAGGTCCAGTCCAGATCCCGGTGAGTGTGCTCGGAAACCTCCGCCGGGGGTTCTTCCATCTTTCTCCGTGATACGGAACCATCCCGCCGGCTGCTCCTCCTCTGCCGACACTGACGGCCCCTGAGGCGGCCGCTGACAGATCCGAGCCCCGCTGTCCGCGCCCCGCCCCCTCTTCGACGCGATTGGACGCCTGCTCCGCGGGTGACGCAGACAAACGGCGTTGATTGGCTGCGCGACACGTCCGTCAAAGTCTGCTGTCAACAACAAGCAGCTGGTGGAAACCGAACCGGGAGGAAACAAAGGTGGGTCACCTGACCGGAAACCGACCGGACACCGGGAAGAAACAAAGGTGGGTCACCTGACCGGAAACCGACCGGACACCGGGAGGAAACAAAGGTGGGTCACCTGACCGGAAACCGACCGGACACCGGGAGGAAAAAAGGGGTGGGTCACCTGACCGGATACCGGACTGGGAGAGGGGAGACCTCTGACCTCTGACCTCTAAGCTCTGACCGCTCTGCTGACAGACGGTTCATTTCATTTGTTTGGAAGGTAGAACAGACAATGACAACAACAACAAAAAAAACACACAAAGACACACAGAACGACCAGAAACAGCCAAAACAACACAAAGACAGTTAACACAAACACGCCAGCCTGCACCTGAACTCGTATCAGTTAATTTGTTATTCAGTTCATTTTTTACTGTGGTTTAATTTTCAGTGGATAGATCTGTATCAGTAGGTACAGCAGCAAGTAATCAGACTGTAACAAATAAAACTGTAAACCTTAAAATATGAAATAATGGAATAAATAAACGGGCGACGTTCAGCAGGAGGTCATATGAATTTTAATTTAACACGAGATGAATCCGAGCTGAAAGATTCAGATTGTTTCCTTTCATAGAGAAAACGTGATGTTGGCCTTTCCCTGTGCTGCCGTGTGATTAATGTTATGAGATGTGATGTACAGTAGCGGTGCAGTTTTTGTGTCAGAAGGGTTTTTGGAGCATCATGACTCACCTCCTCCCTCCGCTGGGCTGAACTCCTACGCAGAAAGAGTGAAGCCAACAGATGACAGCAGCTTGAATGGAATCATAAGATGAGCAAAGTGCAATTAGAGTGATAATCTGGTGGGAAATATAATTTATACTGAATCTTTTAATGCACTCGGAGCTCCTTATATGGAGCAAATTTATTAGTGATGCAATTTATTACACCAATAAAAATGTTAATATCTTTGAGCCAAAGAATTATACAGTAAATTTAACTGCCCCAATAATTACCCCCCTCCACCTCACCGGGGAGATCGCCCATTCGTTTGTCAGCAGGATTAGTCTGTGGTGGTTGTGGTGGGGGGAGGGGGGCTGCAGGCACCAGGCAGGGCAGATGTTTGGTGCAGGCTGAGACGAAGGGGGCAGAACTCATTGAGTGCTGTTCTTCCCTAAAAGATGCTGTTCCTTTGTCACTGTGTCTTCTTGTGCGCGTCCTGAACTGTATGTTTTAATGGACAGTTCCTGTTAATGTTCCTGAGTGCTTTTATCCTGACAAGCTTCTTAAAGTTCAGTGTTTTCCCCTTAACTGCGTTCTGGGCCATTAATGAGGGTTTTTATGGCAGCGGGCCACATGGACTCAGCCTGCAGAGGCATGCTGGGACATCTGGACCTTATAAAGCTTCAGAACTTAATAACTAGTTGAAGCACCAAATGTTTATCCAAACACACACACACACACACACAACCAGAACAGGCTTTAACTCACAAATGTAAAAAAAAATAAAATAAATAAATATAAAAAAAAATAGTGACACAAAGGAATTATAAATAAAAGTGGCCTTCTAATCCTTCGTGGTCCTGCAGATTAACAGGAATGTTGTGGAGAGAATCAGAGAAGCTGCTGCAGTGCAGGGATCGTTCACGTCACGATTCAGAGCTACAGAAATAAATCTAATTAAATCTAAGTACATCAGTTCTGTTTCAAATGAATTATTGATGGAGCAGCTCCCTGTTTTGTTTCTTATTGGTGCTGCAGATTAAATTATATGAGACTTTCATGATTTCTCTTTCATTCATTAACTGTTAATAAACACAGAAGAGAAGATAGAGTGTTAAATGTGAATTAATTTTATTAAATAACAATGGGACCATTGGCACACATCAACAAAAGATTCAACTCAAAGAAAAGAAATGATGAAAATAAGTAAGATGCAGATTTACCAATTCAGGTGTAAATAAATGACAAGCTAGTGTTTTTTAGGAATTAAATAATTCACATTAAAATAATAATCTACAATTTATTCTACCGACAGATAAAATGGTTTATATGAGGATTTGTTTTGATTCTGACAACCACAAATATGTCTTTATAGATTTAAACCCTTCAAAGTAAAAGACTGGAGAAGCTAAAACACAGACCTTTAAATAAGTTTTCAAGTTCAAACTACCGGATTGTTTCTTTTACCAAACGACCGTTTGGGTTGTTTGTCGTAAACGATTCCAGGACAGCATACAATGAAAAATTCCATGATTAGGCACATAAATAAAAAATACTCTGACAAACTGGCTCAGAACAGAATAAGACTTATTCAGACTGGATCATTCATCTCACCAGAACTGACCCTCAGGAGCCAAATTCATCCATGAGTGTGAAACAGTTCCAGGCCTTGGAGGAAATATGGCAATGAAGCAGAGTACTAGTCACTTAATGAAGAAGAAAAAAAACAGAAACCTTAAAATATACTTAGTAAAAATATCTGTTCATCCAGTTGTTAGAGTTTGAATTCGGCTCATAGCAACATGAAATCATCTACAATCTAAATCTCAGTGCAGTTTGACATTAATACCTGAAGTTTTAAGGGAGGAGTTCTTCTTTACATAAAATACCGTCTCATCCTCTCACTCGTTTCCTTCTCTGTTAATCTCTTATAGTTAATGAAGTCAGCCTGATCAAATCTTAAAGCAGCACGATGTGACGTTATTTTAGGATTCCTCCAGGACCTGATGGTGACACTGAGGGACCGGAGTGTTAATGCCAACTAACAGGTTAAATACTGACATAAAACAGAGAAGTGAGGTTTGTAAATACGTTTTAAGACTAATCAGCAAAGTGGAAGTTTAACTTTTATTATTAATCATCAGATTTTTTTGTCTTCAACATTAAAACAAGTAGCAGGGTTGTCTTGGTCCTACAGGAAACACTGTGTGTAACGGTGTGTTTCTGTCTGATGATCTAAACAAGGAAATACCTGCTGAAGGGAACGTTAAAGGATCCTCAGCGCGTCCTGAATGAGGCACATGACTGCTTGTTGTTCATTTCGCTCAGAAAAGTGTGTTGAATTGGCAGCTTCTCTCTCTCGCTGACGTTTTTTTCCCATCGAACATGAAAAGCAGCTCAGCTCAGAGTTTCACCTTTACTTCCTCTCTGCCTCCATCTGTCTGTTTCTGTCTCATTATTTATTCAGTCTCTTCCCTTTCCTCTCTCTCCCTCTGTCACATTCCTGGCCGGTGTCTCTCAGTCAGTCTTGGTGGTTTTATGTCTCCAGGGGTAAATCAGCTCCCCGACAAACAGCTTCTTGACCAGCGCCGCCCACGAGTCTTTTGGGTAGCAGCTGTAGGTCGGCGTGCGGTAGGTCTGAACGACTGTGCTGACTTTAAGAGGGTTGATCTGTGGAGGGAAACAAAAGACAACCTGATGCTGAGAAAATCAATAACCCAAATTAAACTCATTCATCTTTTTTTTTTTCATCCTGTGGAATTTTAAATTTCTTCTTAAAGACGTCATCAAAATGAGCTCGCACAAGAACACTGAGTGACCTCTGACCTCCATCAGCAGGTGAAGGGCCGTCCCAGGCTCATCACACAGCACCCTGAATTTTACACCCTCTGTAACACAAAACACACACAACAGCAATTCCACTGTGTACCAACACTCATTGTGTTACTTATTCATTCATCCATCCATCCATTTGGAAAATCACTTCAGGAAACGTTAAACACATTTATAACCGCTGCATCATGTTAGTGTGCCGTTTTCTACCTTTATAGATAAAATTAACAAATAAAAGCATACAGATGATGGTGTGTGTGTGTGTGTGTGGGGAGGGGGGGCTACCTGCCAGTCTGTAGAACCGACAGACTCGGAGTCCAACAGCAAACAGAGGGAAGGAGTTGATGAAGTCCACACTGAGGTGGAGGACACCCTGGAAAAGTACCACCACCAACCGCAGCTGCACAATAGAGGGACACACAGAGGTCAAAAACAAACACACCCCTCTGCACACAATCACAGGTGGAAGTTTATTTAGTGGAAAAACTGGATGTGGACCAGTTAAGAGTCCCAGATTACAGACGAGCAGCATCATTAAATAAACATGAAACATTCATCTGATGACGTCAAGTCTATTTATAACCATCAAACCCCCCAGAGTCTGCTGATGGACACCAGGATTCTGTGATAGAATGAAAAATCCTCATCCAGTCTGAGAAACTAAAGTCATAATGAGAGCGGCGTTGTCTTCATGACAATAAAAGACCTGAAGAATAATAAAGTTTAAGTGTAAGATTAATAACCAAAATGTCAGGTTTACCCCCCACATCAGATCTTACCAGAGTGAAGACCAGGTAGTAGAGCGCTGTGGTGGGGAGGAGGAAGAGGAGGATGGTGAAGAGCAGAGTCCCGATGAAGAGCTGGAGCATCGAACACAGGAACACCACAGTGACCATCTGAGAGCGTGAGGACCGTGCTGCTCTGTGTGGATGTGTGTGTTGGTTACCTGGTCCAGGTCGTAGGAGCAGGAGTCTACTCTCTGTCTCAGGACGTTCCACTTCTTCCCTCTGAAGAGCCTCCAGAGAGACGAGAGGCCGTAGATCTTCAGACAGTACAGCCTGAAACACACACATGTTGGATGCCGCAGGCCACTGGAGGACTGGGTCTGGGATGGACCCCCCGACAGTGACCTTTGACCCCGGCTCCTTTAACGCCACCTGCTGCCCACCAACTGGAATCATCAGTGGTCCTGATGTTTTGGCTGTTGGAGTTTAGTTCTCTCGTCCTGTGACCACAGCTGGAGATATTTTTAGGTGCATCCAGATTTAATAAGTTCTCAGACTGAATCTAACTTTCTCCCACAATCCAGGAGCTGTCGGAGCATAAATATGTAACGAGGAAGGTGGGTAATATTTCATTATGCACCCGGGCGAGGGAGCGACCTATCTTTAGAGCAAATGCATAATTCAGTGGCTCCTTCCCGCTCCAACGCTGTGACCATTATCAGACAGACACCGACAGACGTTACTCCTGCACAGCTGAGAGGAAATCAAACCTGCGAGTCTACGTGATTCAACCTGACAAATAAGTAAAAGCACCCCGTCATCCTTTAATCCCCAGGCAGGACTTTCCAGTGATGACATGTTGGGACTTGGCTTCACAGGGATTAACAGAGAATATTATTTTAAACCATTAATCTGACAGGGTTTAAACTGAACTGGGGTTCTTTCAGTCCAACGATGCTCCGGGATGTTTTTAAATTTAAATTCTGACACCACAGAGTGGGTTTAAAACGTGTCTCAGAGTTTACAGTCACTCCAGTGATTCTGGGAGGCTGCTGCACCTTAAACATTTGTTTGAGCGCGAACACGTCAACACGAGATAATATAGAACCTAATCAAACCAGAATGCCTCTGTGGTTGTATCCCTCCACAACTCAGACTAGTTCCAGGGTTATCCAGAGTCATCGGACATTTTCATTGTTTGGATAAAGTTCACTGATCTTTAAGTCCAAGATGCAAAAAAAATCTGAAGTATCATAACAAACATCTTCACAATGTTTTCTGTTTTATCGACCCGGTCAAGATTGTGGGGTGGGAGGAGGGGTGGGGGGGGCTGAGGCCGAGTGAAGGAAGAAACAGCTAAATCATGTTTAACAACCGTTGCACTCAGTTATGTAACAGCGACGTTCGGCAAAACATCCTGTTCTCAGAGTGGGCTCAGACGATGAGTGTGCTGCTTTTCTCTGTTCTCCGGTGATAAAGAGACACAGACACCTTTAATGTGTTTGTTGTTGTTCACGCTTCATCACGTTCGAGACATTTGGACAATTATTGTTAATCATTGATCAGCAGGACGAGAAGACGATGTCCTCCTGATTTTCTAACATCAGCTGAGAATGTGTCAGTGATTTATTACCACTGAGCATATTTACCCTCGCGGGGCAGATAGAGCTGACTGTCGAGGTCACATTCCGGAGAAGCTCAAGAGGGAATGATGCTGTTTTTACTGAAGAAAACTGCCCCCTGCTGGGGAATAAAGACTGACTGAGCAAAGCACATTCAATTATTACATGTTTTTGCTTTTCGTGGATCTTCAGCATCTTCAGAGAGGGGGAGGGGGAGAAAACTCCGCCTGTGTCCTCTTATGGATTAGTTGTGAGTTAGGGGGCGGAGTCTGACCCTGCCCAGATGGCTAACCTGTCCCTGTTAGATGCTTCCTGGGCCGAGGTCTCACCTGGCTCCGTAGACGTAGAAGCAGTAGATGTGGAAGGTCAGCAGGGCCACCATGTCGGACAGCAGCGAGAGGGCAAAGGTCAGGCCCAGGCAGGCGGACAGGCCTCCGTACCAGAAGATCCCCTCGATGAAGGGGGACATCAGGTGGATGTAGCCTGGGAGGACAGACGACCATCAGAGTGATGACCTGTGACCTTCAGCAGGCACCGACAGGACGTTCACGCCTGTTCTGTCTCATTGTGAAACTTTGTGACTCACTGATCCACAGATGAATGTGATACAGGAAGAAACGTCCCAGGACCTGATCCAGGGCTCGGTTCATCTTCAGGCCCGCGGGAGCTCCCATCAGCCACTGCAGCAGCTCCTCCAGCTGTTTGGCCACATGCTGCATGTGAAGGCAGTGCGTTACATTCAAACTCAAGACAACAACAGAAATATCTCTTTTCTCTTTAATCATTTTTTCATATTAATTTTGTGAGTTCAGTCCGTCACATCAACACAGTAGGCTGAAATATTGTGTCGTGTGAAGAACACACACATCAGCTGCAGGCACCAGCGTGTTTGCCAACATGCTGATGTGGTTGTCTCTGTAGAGCCACGAGATCAGCAACATCCCGAGAGCCACGTCCACCAGGAACGACACAAAGATGTTGGCTTTCCTACAAACACAGACGACATGATGATGATAAGACTTCAGAGATGGAAACACTGAAGACTGAAAAACAAACAGGAAGGCAAACAGATAGAAAGGACGTATTTCCGCATCCATATATCGAGAGAGACAGATAATAAACAAATAAACCGGCAAAACTAGAAATGAAATCAATAACCAGGTTTAAGTCAGGTTAAGGTTCTGACAGTCCAGAAAAGACTCACCTCATGAACTGAGTGTGTCCAGCGGCTGGTCTGGGGGAGCTGAGCGTCCTCATGTGCTCGGTCCTGTAGCTCAGCTGGACACAGGTGGAGAGTTTACTGGACAGGAAGCAGAACGGATACAGGCTGAAGATCCTGGAGGGGAAATACAGAGACAAAGATGACGGGTCTGAAGCCTCCCGAAGGATCTCTGTCCTGATCCTGGTTGTGATCTGGATAATAATGACACAATAATCACAGATTTTTTCTAAATGGACTTCCTCCTCACCGGATGTTACAGATCCAGGTCCATAAGGACAGCAGCCAGGTGACGAGCAGGCAGAGCGGGACTGACGCCTGTTTGAGCAGCTCCACGATGATGCTGGCCTCCCGACCTTCAGACTGCCAGTGTGTCGACTTCAGTGGCCCGTCATCATACTTGTCCATGAAGAACAGTGGTTGGCTTTGGGCCACAGTCTGGAACATCTGGACCAGAGGAAGACACATCAACCTGCTGCCTGAGCCACATTCACACCGAAGACATCTGATCCCAATGTTCAGGTGTGGAAACACAAACGATGCTTTCAGGATGCAGATTCCTGACGGACCGCCTGCTCTGATGGAGGTCTGAACAGGACTGGACACGTTTTGGCTGTGAGCATCAAGCAGACTGAAAACAGGCAGCCAGGCTCCATAGAGACGCTGAAGCCCTTCTGATGTCAGAGGATATTATGGGATGTACCACTCCAGACTGTTTAAAGGAAATGTGGTCGGAAGCACACACCTGACAGTTCAGCTGAACTTCGAGACGTGAAGGAAATAACACAGTAACAGTGAAAATGTGAATCTGTGTGTCGTACCTGTCTCAGCTCAGACGGTGGATCAGTTTTGGGGTCCTGAAGTCCGTTCTCGATGGGGTGAAGCTGTGACATCATCACCTTCCTCTGCTCGTAGTGGATGAAGATCACCTTCTCTTCCTCCTCCTCTTCCTCTTTGTCCTCCTCCCCCTCATCACCTTTCACATCCTCATGTTTCTTCTTCCTTTTGACCTTCTGAGCCGATTCTCCATCTGGACATGGGAAAGCTTAATTCAGCCTGAGCTCTTATAAAGGTCCTGTCTGAAAACCGACTTCCTCTCCTCACAGTATTTCCCTCTGTCCTCATCCCGACGCTCTCACCATGATCCCGGTTCAGGACGTTGCAGATGAATCCAGTCTTTCCCATCTGGCGGCTGATTTGGAGCCAGCGCTTCTGGGGGAAGATGGTGCTGAGGTCCCTGAGGAAGCTCTCCATGCCCTCCTGCCCCTCTTTGGGTAGACTCCAGGAGCCCAGCACCGACAGCTCCACGCCGCTCCGAGTCTGCATCTGGAGGGAGACCTGCATTTTTACACTGCGGCTCATTTGGACAGTGAGAGTCACAGTTGTGTTCTGGCAGCCGCTGCTCTGACCTGCTGGACGTACTGTTTGACCTGCCCGGGGATGAACGGGTAGTGGATGACCGCCAGCACCACGGCAGACTCGTGACCGGAGATCCAGCGGCCCACCAGCAGCCCGCTGTCAGCCCGATTACAGCACTGAGGAAAGAAGATCTTCAGCACCATGATGTCAGCGTTCAGCCACTCTGACCACCTGAAGGAGACAGAACAGGAAACAACCAGAGATGAATAAAATAAACTGAAGTAAAATAATAGTAACAACGGTACATAAATGAGCCCAAACGATACATTTGGTTTAAGTTATGAAGATGTTTAGATGTTTATAAAACTGATTTGCTCGAAAACACATAAAACGTTTATATTTGCCTAACAGATGTGTGTGTTCAGTTTACATGTAAACGGGGAAAATCCTGACTCTCCTGTTTTTTGTCCTGTTTGCCCTTCATGGGTCGACTGTGGGTCGGCCTGATGTGGCTCAGAGCCCGGGGAGGATTTCCATCGATGTCGGTCTGAACCAGAAAGTCGGTGAACCGTGAAGTTAACGGCCGAAAAAATTAAAATAAAAACCGGAGCCGCTTCCAGTCCACCGAAGTCCGGACCGAAACAGAACCTCAGGAATCAAACTGAAGCTGCGGTAAAAGTCACTTACCTTCTGAGTCACCGACAGTTTTCAGCTCCCATCAGACACACCGACTTCAGCCCAGCCGTTAACGAACCGCCGCCATGTTTTTTGTTGACAGTCCGTCAAATAAAAAGTTCCGTCCGGAAACACGTTCCTTCTATTAAAACGGCTCCGTTCAACTGCATTACAGATTTAACTATTTCAGCTGAGACGGAACAATTACACAACTATATATAATGTAGAAAAATACGTGTTCTAATAGATAATGTATGCTTGAATATAACTTAACCTCATCATTTACCGACAGCACAGAAAAACAAACAGACAGGCTTTATACAGTTTGCTACCAAACAAAAACAACTGATATATATTATACTGCATGTCTCCTTTTCTCATGGAAAAAACTTGTTGTTTTGTTTGTATTTGATTTTCAAGTGTTATCTTTTCCAGCAGTTCTGCAAACACAATACAATAAAATAAGAAAAAGTCTATGATATCATATTTACCTTTTTGTTACTCACCATTAACTGTGTGTGTCTGTGTGTGTCTGTGTGTCAGACTTATGAGTAAATGAGGAGTTGGCTCAACTGTAAAGAGATTTATCTCTCTCTGCGGTGACACAGCAAAAAAAGAGCGGGAGATAAAACCCACAAAGACTAAAAATCTTCAAAAATATTCAAACATGAAGAAAAGATTAAGTTACAATGTGAATAATTTGTTTTTATTTTGTGAGTAAAAAATATAATTATCTCGGTTTTTCTTGTTATAACTCTGTGATTATAAATGAATTGTAAATACACATTTACATTTTTTTTAATGAATTCATTATTATTCTATGATTGTATTTTGATATATTAATGTAGCTTCCCTTATGCCTTATAAAATACATTTACATTTATATTATTCTTTATCTATTTGTGTTTTAAGCTGATTAAAGATGAAAAACTGTTGGGTTTTTAAAACTACACTACCCGGTAGGTCCAGCTAGCGGCCATCGCGGTGGATTGTGGGTAAGCAGGAAGTAAACAAAAGCATGTTGCAGATGGGACATTGAGAGGAAACGGAGAAGTTAAAAAAGATGGAAAAGAAAAAGATGGACATTTTAAAAGATTTTCAGGGTTCATTTTTCTCCATGAGGCGTCTGCCGTCACTTCCATGGACGGTGAGCGAGAAGGACAAACTTCATTCATACTCAGTGCGTCGGTCCGTGCTGCTGAGCTCAGCGGCCTCAATAACAACACAATTCACCAATAATCAATGATAATCGATGACAATCACCGTCAGAACGGGAGTGACATGTTGTTCAATCAATGCTGATCTGAAGGTTTTATTTGTTATGATTCACTTTCTGCTTGTTAATATAAATAAAGTTTGAGTTAAAAAAAACGGAATCAATAATAATCAGAACAAAAGTAAATATATATCAGCTAAACAGACGACACGTTATTAAAGTCTTAAATGTATTGTTAATAATGACGATCAGTAGCTCCACAGTGAATCCATAAATAAAGGTCTATTATCTTTACTTTTCAGATGTTGAATCAGCTGAGAAACTTCACATTAAAATCCTGGTCTCATGTAGTCTTGATCCAGAAGAGTCCTGTCACTGAAACCACCTCAGACCTGAATGTGTTACACTCAGTGATTTCTGATTGATGATTCCCTCTTTTACAGTTTCTAGAAGAAGACCTTGAAAGCAGCAGGTCATCCGAGTTGGTTTCAGAAATCCTGAATCAGGTGAGTTTCTCCTCACACTGACCTTTAACTGCTCAGTCATCATGAAGCCGCTCAGTGACGTCTCTGCTTGCAGACTTGCCTTCACTCTGTGTGCAGGAAGTTTCCTCCGTCCGTCAGATACAGGAGACTCTTCCTCTCTGAGCTCATCAGGCGACAGGAGGCGGCGGGCTGCGAGCCCCTGGACCAGCTGTACGACGCTCTGGCCGAGGTGGTGGGAGCTGAAGACACGGCTGAGTGCTACAAGAGCTACTTCCTGGTACCAAACACTCAGTTTCACTGACTGCTCATGTTGATGAATTCATCACAGGAATGAGACATTTTATTTTTTTGTTTATTTGTCTTAAAGGTTTTTTTTCCTTTCTCTTTGCTGCTGTAGATTTGCAGACTGGGAGACTAATGAGGGAATATTTCATTTCATCTGTGTCGGTAAATTTGAGATGAACAGAGAATTAGAGAAATTAAAATGACTGATTGTGTGCTGCAGCCGTGTGGTGATGCCGTCAGCCTGCTGGAGAGCGTCGCTCTGATATCGGAGGGAACGACGGGGCTGGTGACCTGGGAAGCTGCTCTTCACCTGGCTGAGTGGGCTCTGGACCACCAGCAGCTCTTCAGGGGCAGGTATCGCTGCCCCAGCTGCCCCGTCTGTTTCCAGGGATAAGAAGAACTTTGTTCTTCATCAGTGTTCTGTGGTTTCCCTCCTCAGGACGGTTCTGGAGCTGGGCAGCGGCGTGGGGTTGACTGGGGTCACAGTGTGCCGCTCCTGCGGCCCGCAGAGGTTCGTGTTCAGTGACGGTCACAGCAGCGTGCTGCAGAAACTGAGAGCCAACGTTCAGCTGAACGGGCTGAGCGAGCAGACGGCGCCCGTGGTCACCGTGGAGGAGCTGGACTGGACGGCGGCGACGGAGGAGCAGCTGGAGCGGATCGGGGCCGACACCGTCATCGCTGCAGGTCAGAGTTCAGCTCATCTCAGGCCGTTACACCTGCTGCCGCAGAGTTAAACCCTTCAGATGTTGCATTGTTTTGTTCCAGATGTGGTTTATGACCCCGACGTCATGGGAGGTTTGGTTAAGCTGCTGTCGAAGGTCCTGAGCTCTTCTTCTCCTCCTGACGTCCTCATCTGCTCCACAATAAGAAACCCAGAAACGTACAGCGCCTTCAAGCAGCAGTTGGGTGAGAGTTCGCCAACGGGGGGGGGGGGGCTGACATAAACTAATGAGCTGAACAGATCTGTGTCAAAGGTCGAGGTCAGCATGACCTCAATCAAAAACAAACAGTTGTCACTTCAAATTTCACACAAATGGTCTCAATTTGATGTGATCTTGTTGTTTTGTCATTAACTGTAACTGTGTGTTGTGACAGGGAACGCAGGAATCAGACATCATGTGATCACAGGACCCGTCAGTCATGTGTTCCCGTACAACAGACTCTCCTCCATCGAACTTATCAAACTGTTCACGTGACTGTTGAACAATAAAGATTTCATTTACAAATGTACATCAGCGCCTCTGTTTCACACTTAAAGGGTCTAACGGGGTCTGGTCTTCATCTGGGGCCATTGAGGAGCGGCAGGACGTTCTGGTCCCAGTTGTCGTCCCAGCGCTGCCCCCTGCTGCTGCGAAGGTTCCTCCTGAACAAACCCAGTCGACCTCCTGAGGCGGGGAGCTCTGACAGCAGAGACTGGAAACACACAGGAGTCCTGATGAGTCTGAGGCTCAGAAACAGGAAGTCAGACCCAGAACCAGAACCGTGAGGTCTGAAGGTCTCACCTTGAGCTGCTCGGCGAGCTCCTGAGAGTCTCTGAAGATCAGCCCGTTCTCCTCGTGTTTCACCAGCTCCTGTAAACTGAGCAGAACATCTCAGGTTCACTGGTCCATCCAGGTTGATCAGCCCCCCCCCGACCCCCCCTCACCAGTGGAAGTGGACGGCACAGACGGGCAGACAGCAGCCAAACATGTCCACCACCTTCATGGGCAGGTCCAGACCGCTGGAGGACTTATGGAGACACACACCCAGGTCTGCAGAACCTGCAGGAGAGAACAACCCCAGTTTGAGTCTCTGTATCTGGTTCCACACTGAGAACAGAGCTGGAGGCGGCCTGACCTAATAAAACAGGATAATCCTCAGCCTCCAGCCACGGGGTGCAGATCTGCACATGTTCCAACTCCAGCGAGTGGATCAGCTTCCTGTAGTGCTCCTTCTGAGGGCCTTTACCTGCACACACACACTCATGTAATAACAAAAAAATAAAATCAAGCAGCTCTTTAATCGCAGACTCTTGGACAGCTCACCTGTGATCGCACAGACCAGATGCGGTAATGAAGCTCCTCCTTTAATGAATCCTTCATACTCTGAAAAACAAACAGGTGTGAGGTGACAACTGATCACACACACTGTGGAGTTTAGTTTAGTTTGCATGTCGTACCTTTCAGAGCTTCCAGGAGGATGGAGAAATCTTCATCCTCTGTGAACACAACATGAACGTATCATTATATTATTAATATTGTTATTGTGGTGTTGCTGTTGTAAAATGTGTGATTATATTTTCCATCTGACACATGTTCAGGTTTATCCCCCCTCACCTGTCCAGCTGGTGCTGCTGACGAGCAACGCCGGTCGCTCTGCCCTCAAGGTCACAGAGCCATCAGTGAGGTCACGAGCTGAGAAGGCGGTCCGCTCCACATCGGCCTCATCAGACCTGAAAACACAGCTCCGTGTTGTTGTGGTGTTTTTGTTGAACGTTTCCGTCACAGAATTTCAGCGTTGATCTCACCCTTGCTCCCTGAACTCAGGATACGTGTCGGCCAGTTTCACAAAGAGCTGGTGCTGCAGCTCCACCGGTGCCTCTCTGAAGATGGAGGCCGGTCTGTCGTACAGAGTTGTTGCCCTGCAAAGGTCCGACAGGAAACACATACTATGCAACAGTAGCTACACGTGCTGACTGCTTTTACATTATGAGAAGTTCTGCCAACAGCTAAAATGTCTGTGTTGTTAATTTTGTGCTAAACACAAAACAAATTGTACTTGATGCCCCAGTTCTTCTGTAAGTCGTCCCTCATGGCGTTGGTGACACACAGGTGGTGAGTTGCCAAGGGCCCGAAAAAGTGCTCGTACCTAGAAGAAGAAGAAGAAGAATTAAAAAAACACCCGAACGCTGAACATGTTGGGCAGACCTGCAGCAGCGTTTAGACTGACCACTCAGCCAGCCGGACCACCGGGTGTCTCCGGCCGTGACTCAGCGCCATGATGGTGTAGCCGTAGTTGTGCCAGTCGATGATGAGTTTGCTGCCCCGAAGGACGCACACTAACCAGGCAACAGCGATACTGGGCAGCCCAGGAGGATTCTGGGATAGAAAATACCATTGTTAACATTAACAGAGAGTTGAATGTCTCAGAGACAAGGAGGACAAGTTAGACGGAGAAGAAGAAACATGGAGCTTTGATATAAAACAAGGTCCTGCAGACTTCAGGATCTACCTGACCTGCAGCAGAAGATGAGACTGCAGCTCCATCCTCATCAGGACGACCAGCAGCTGCAGAAACTGACCCATCACCTTCGTCACGTACGTGATGAGTTTAGGGCCAGCTGTAAAAAGCAGCACTGAGTGAAGCCTACAGACCGACAGGGGGCCGGCAGAGAGCAGCTGAGGGGTTACCTGTGAGCCCTTTGACCTCAGAGACCGGGACCATCCTGATGCTGTCCTCCCGCAGCACGTCCGGATGGGGTTTACTGTCTGAAATGAGACAGGAGACACTCTGAGCTGGACCCCCGGAGACACACAGCTGAGGGACACCGAGGCGGCCTCACCTGAGAAGCCGACGAAGGTGACGACGAAGCCGCTTCTGCTGAGGGACAGAGCGTGGTACTGCATCCGGGGGCTGCGGCCGATGTCCCCGAGGACCAGGACACACACCCGCCGCTCAGTGCCGCCGTCCGGCCGCCGCAGAGGCAGCAGAGCGGCGGCGACCAGCAGACACACAACCGGCACCACAACCGGAGCGGACCCCGACACACAACAGGCTGCTAGAAGCGCCGCGACCAGCGCCATCACTGTGCTGGGCGACGCCATGTTTGTTTGTAAGTACCGATGACGTGGCTCGGTGGAGGGGGGCGGGGCTTGCTGAGGCGTTCACTTCCATCTGTTCTATCAGGTCAGTTCATAATCACATTACGGTTTAATTAAGTGTTATCAATTAGTGACATCACGATAATTCACCATTTAGTGAGCAGATTAAATGAACGTGGTGGATTTATGATGAATGTTAATTCATGATAAATGATCATACAGGACATTTTATTGGTTGGAGTAGTTAAAGCTGCAGGTGGAGCAGCTTTAACTACTTTTTAAACAGTGGACAGAAAACTACGTTACCCTCTGACGTCACACCTGCCCCCCCCAGCCCTCACCACTTCCTCTCTCCGTTTCGTCCCGGAGCCTCCAGATCGGATCTATCCCGGTGAGGATGCGGGCAGCGAGGCTCGGTGTGGCCGCGGCTCTGGCTCTGTTTGCCGCAGTGAGCGGCGGCTGTCGGGCGGAGGTGATCGATGACATCCTGGGCAGCTTGTCCCGGGGAGCAGCCTTCCTGGAGAGGCAGCATGAGCACATCAACCTGGACGGGGTGGTCGGTTTCCTCATGCTGCAGGGTAGGTCAACATCTGGTTTGGGACAATTATTTCACTTATATCAATAATCTGAGAAACAGTCGACACGGTTGTAAGACGGAATCAAAAGCTGCATAATAATGATTTCTTTATAGACCTTTGGGTTGCCAGGTTTTTTGACACTCCATCACTCAGTTGCCTTAATCAGAATCATCCAAGCCTGTAAGCAATCATATTTATAAATCTTTACTATCATTGCTTATTCCTTTCATTACAATCTGTTGTTTCATCTTTAGTCTGTTTCCAGAACACAGAGACTCTGAGGTCAGAAAAATAACAGTCAGCAAAAACTTGCTTTAGAAAATGTAAACTGATCCGTTTGTGAATTGATCCTGATCCAGATTCTGCAGCTGCTTCCTTCCCTCTCCAATAAAATAGATAAAATAAAACAATTGATCTGACAGTTGTTGAGAAACTTCAGAAAGAAGAAGTCTGGAGGTCACTGAAGGAATTTGGATTCTTCCTCTGGGGAGCAGGAATCTGAGTTGGTTGAAGCTTCCATCAGATGGTCGTTTAGATACTTTAGTCGGTGACCTCGACACCAGTTGTGTGTTTTTAAATGGTGTAGCTGTTTTGTGTCTCAGCTGAACTGAAGGAGGCGATCCGGACGTGGCCTCACACCGACCCGGTCAGCTGGGCTCAGAGAACCTCCGCCGTCGCTCTGGTCAGACGCCTCGACCAGAGTTTCGACAAAGCAACCAACGCCCTGCAGCAGAATGACCCCAACTATTACAGAGGTGAGACTTCATGAGTCCACCAAGAAGAAATGGAAACCCCACCAGGTCCGTTTCCGATTCTTTCATCCTCCCACTGGTCTGTTTGTTTAGAGTTTGAGCCGCTGCTGTCCTGGACTTTCTGGTTGATTCCTCAGAAGTGGAGCTCCACAGACCCCAGTCTGGTCTACCCCTCCACCATGACCACGGAGTGCTACAACGAGCAGCTCAGTGACAAGTGTCTGACCCTGCTGCTGGGAACCTGGTACAAACACACAACAACACACAAATTGTCTGTAGGCCATCTTTGTTTTTTGAAACCAGAAGAAACCATATTTGGAGCAGAGGGTGGAGCTGAACTATTCATCAAACACTTCAAGGGAGAGGTAGGGACATTTTCCCATAGACTTCAATATAATCTGACCTTTAACAACCAGAGGATTCACCTCCTGATGGTCATTAGAGAGAACGAAGGTTTAAGGCTCTACAATGTTGACTTCAGTCCAGGTCCAGGTCTCAACGTGTTATCTATTATATGAAACACTTTTACTGAAGAGCTGCTGTTTTTTAGGAAGATGAACGGGACGCCCTGCATCGTCACCAAGCCGTGTCGGGACACCATGACCCGGTTTGGCTGTCCACACTACTCTCTTTCCCACCAGCTGCTCTACTTCATGATCGGGAAAATGGTGAGATGTGCAGAAATTCACCTGAAATGATGCCGCCCCCCTCCGGGTCAGACTGACTGGCTGAGTTTCCCTCTCAGAAAGGCTGCACCAACCTGCTGAAAGGAGACACACGAGCGTCCAGAGCCAACATGACTGAACAAAACTACCAGAAGATCTTCTGCTCCAACATGATGAAGACCAACCAGGACATTATCAGGGACGGGCTCACCGAGCAGACGGTGGACATCTTCATCGAGAACAGTCAGTGTCCCGAGCTTTAGGCGGCAGCAGCTTTGTTCATGTTTGTTAAACAGTTTTTACACATTCTTCATATAAATAATAGAATTTCCTTCATTTTTGAAATATCAAAGATCTCAATCAACAGAGAAATGCCGTTAATGAGATCAGACCTTTAAAATGAAAGACTGCAGAAGTTGAATTATGGACCTAATGTTTAATCGGCAGGATCACAAACATGTTAAAAACCTGAAGAGGTGCAGACTGAGTTTAGTTCCTCTGCTTTCTGTCGACAGTCCTGATTTGTGGACTGGCGGGTTTCTCTGACTTCTACAAAGCCGATTGGCTGCAGCACATACTGAGGCTGCAGGACGAGGAGGTCGGCTGCTTTGGGCGAGACAGTGAGTGAACAGGAAGTGTCAGATAATGTGAATGTTAACTACTGTGAGGTTTAAAAACGGGTCAACCTGAACCGACGGATGGAAGGATGAGCTAATGAATTTCTTTCCTCAGAGAGCATCATGTCTCAGATCATCGGAGATGAACTTCTGGAGCAGCTGCAGCCTCACAGGAGAGTGAAGAGAAGGGAGAAGATCCTTCCAGGTCAGCTGACTGGCTCATTGATTGATTGACTGATTGGTGTAATATGAATAACCACTGATGAGCATCTCAGATCAATGAGGGAGTTTGAGGCATTTGAACAGAAAGTTTAAGTACAGACTTAAAGCTCTTCCTGTCGTTCATGTTTAATGTTACAGCTGCCCCCCCCCCCCCCCTTCTCCCACCTCCTTCCTTTGACAGATGGCTGTTCCAGTCACATGACCGCGGTGGCTGTCGGCGCTCTGGGAGGATACCTGAACTATTACCTGGCAGAACAGGACATAACCAAGAGGCCGCTGTCTTGAACGCTGACCCCCCCACCCCTCACCCCTCTGCTCGGGGTGTGTTCGCTCATTGTAGATCATCAGGTAGAGACTGAGCTTCGACACCGTACGTTTCTCCATGAACATGATGAAATGTGTTTCACATTATACTCTGTGATCATAATGAGAAGCTTTTAGTTCTGATGTTCCGACTCCACCTCAGGCCGACATCTTTCCAGAATGCTGACTCACCGTAGATATCCTGACTGATTTAATGTCTGAGGCAGATCCTGTTTCTGTCCAAATCCACGTGGACTCAGTCTCTTCAGCTGCTGTTCGCGACAAACCAGCAGAGTCCAGGAGAATCAGCTCTTTCATCCATCACAGTTTGACATTTCGAGAGTTTCCAGTTTATCACAAACAGATTTTACTGAAGAGAAGCAAGTCATGTTTTTATGACAGACGAGCTGCAGCTGAGTTATAGCAGGAGGGACAGACACAAACTGGGTCATAGTCCAGCTGTCCCGTCCTTCAGAGGCTGAGTCACAGTGGTGAGAATAGAATGTCCCAAATCTTCAGATGTGTCCTTCTTCTCCTGGACCAAATACGGCCCAACATGTCCCAGGGTTCAAAAGTTCTGTGTTAGGAGACAGTTTAGTGCTACACCTTCATACACCACGTCCAATAAAAAATGCTTGATTGTTACCCAAGAAAAACCCCATCATCATCATCGTCGTCGACGTCGTCATCATTTAAATTTTTTTCATTAAAAATAAGTGATTATAAATCATTCTGATTGAAACTCAATCACAAATGCAATATCTACCACAAGTGCAAGTTTTTAAAGGCTCTTTCTACAAAATGCTGAACAACAACTACATATTGGCCATGAGAAAATAAGGAAACCCATAAAAAAGTTTTTTCTTCTCAAAAAATAATCATCCTTTTATTGTCTTTAAATTATGTTTTTGCTTTCCACAAACGGTGGTTAGTGCTGAATATGAAGCAGCAGATGAGGCTGGAGTGTCGGTAGAATAGAAGCATGAATCATGAATGTATGTAGATGAACTCACATAACGGTTTTATGTTGGTAGATTAAACACAGATAATAAAACAAAGTCTGAAAGTCTGCCCTGTGTCTCCGAACCTTCTCAGGCTCTTTATGATGAGAGGTTGTGATGGTGAATGTTGATGCTGAGTCTTTGTGTTAGTGCTGTGGAACTGAGCTGAGGCCTCCATGAGAAAAACAACACAAACTGATTACATAAGTTCTGTTGGAGCCAAATCTCCCCCAGCTCTACTCAGATTCAGATTGTGTGTGTGAAATGGAAATGGTTTTTACTTCCCAGAGGTGTTTATCTGCTGGTTTGATTTAAAATGTGTGTGTGTGTTACGTTAATTATCCCTTCTTTGGTTGCCGTCAGTGAAGTTTCTGGGACTGGACCTTACACCGGTTATGTCACTTGTTCCAGCCAATGACCTCGTAGAACAGTGCCTTGAGCAGCCGTGCCTCGTAGGTGACGGTGTTCTTGCCGATATGGATGTGGACTTCCTCCAGAGGCTGCTCGATGATGGCTGGAACCTCCTTCCCGTAGACTGGGAACAAGCAGAATTGTTATCAGCAGGAGTCTGATGGTCCACGTCCATCTGAGGATCAGATCATGTTCCGGGTTGTGATGAACTCATCATTCAGTTTTCCCTCAGTTTAAACTGACGTGGTCTGAACTGAGAACTTGAAATGTTTTAGTTAAAGTTCATGAAAACTACTCTCTTCAGTTAGTGTGTGTGAAGCTCTCAGAGCTACCTAGTTCAGGATTCACAAGATACCGAATCAAAGTGTCCAAGTGTAGGATGATATAAACCATCAAGTGAAATCTGTTGCTCTGCTCAGATCAAACTATGGTGTGTGTGTTTGTGTGTGTGTGTGTGCTCACCCTCACAGTGCTCCAAGAACTGAATACACTCTTGTACCACGTCATCCCTCAGCATGACCATGTGTTTGGACATGTTCTCCAGCAGAGAGAGGAAACAACGCTTGGCATAGAACCATGTGTCCGTCCCCAGCTATCAACACACACACACACACACACACAGTTTTAATCTTAAAGCACTAAAAGCCTGAACCTGCACAGTCGTGGTCTGGTGGTCTGCCAGGTGACATCGAATGTGGACCAGGATTCGGACTCCATTCTTCTGTGGCGCTGATTGTTGAGGGGAACTCTCAGGATGACGGCGTGTGTTCTCAGCTGGAGTTGAGTGGACTCAGCTGCAGCCAGAGTCCAGTGTTGTGACTGGACCAGTTCAAAAGGCCTCAAAAAGAGCAGCTCAGACTCAGGTTGATTGACGGGGGACTGATTTTTGCCTTTCAAATGTTACATTTCAACATCATAATGATTTTGGTCTGACATCAGTCAAACAAAGAAGAATAAAAGTAAAACAGTTTTCATTAGAATTCATTCATTCTGAGTCTGTTTGGGGGTAAAAATCAACGTCATGTAAACTGACTGACCTTCTTGTTATACGGCTCCAGACTCTTGATGACACGAGAGATGCCAAAATCATAGTTGCCCTTGGCACAGTACAACGTCCTGAAAGTGACACACAAAGATCTCAGAGCCGAATCTCCAAAACTAAACAACAAGATGACAATATTTTACTTCAGGTCTGGAGTTTTTGATGTTTATGAACTTCAAACAATGTGTTTCATACAATGTGCTGAAATAAAAACTGAAAACAATGAAGATGATGGAAAAAGATTCCAAACAGGAAAACGGACATCTTGAACAATTTTGTAATTCTTAAGGAGTTCATGAGTTGGAACCAAACACAAAAAGGCCGGATCAGGGGAAGTGGAACAGCAGCTTGGACTCACCCGATCACCAGGTTGACGATGCAGAGGTGGAAGACCTTTTTGTCGGGGTCGTCGTAGGAGATCTGCTCCTCCTCTTTCTCGATCTTCCTCATCAGTTCCTCAGCCTGTCCAACCAGGAGGAGATAAGAGAAAACTTCACTGGCCAGTTATCATCTAATGCAGAATGACCTCTTTGTGCTACGTTGTCATACAGACTGACAGCAGGACTGTGTACAGTACCTCTTCGTTCTGGCTGGTCATGATGTAGGACACACACAGATTGGCCAGGACCACGGCACTGACGTTCAGGATCTGCAGTCACACACATTTATCATCATGGCGTTTTTTGAGAACATCATTTTGGCTCCTGGAACTGATTCTGTTCAGCTCTTGAAAACAAAACTTAAAACATATCTCTATGCCAAATCACTCGGGCTGTACCTGCTATGATTCACCACTTTTCAGGACCTCGATGAATCAGTCAAATCAAGTTAATTCAGCCTCTTTCAGGTCATCCTGATGAAATCACTGATTCTCTTCAACTGTTTTTATCTTACAGGACTCGAGTATCCATGACTATCTTCACTGACGATGCCTCACATTACAAAATGGAGCAGTCATGGAGATTTTAGAGGCTACCATGAGGATTGATTTTGAAAATGAAGTAGGGATATATGGTGCTGCCTTATCAGAAGAACATAATGTAACTGCAAACAAACAAACCAAACGAAAAGAAAAACTGCACACAAAAACAGGAACAGCAGGAATGCCTTCAGACAGACATCATGCCAAGATGAGAAGACACGGCAGAGGAAGGAAAACATCTGTATGTCTATTTTACCGAAGGTTTGCACCTGCAGGGACACTCCTGAATTTTACACTGCTCCACCTGGACAGAGTCAGAGTGTCAGTGTTTACTCCTTCCCTCAGCACTGCCGACAGGTGACCCCATGACCCCTCCCTTCCTCCAGCCCCACTTACATTATCGTAGTGCTTCTTGACGATGGGCTCGTAGAAGCCGATCGCCTCCTTGTACTTGTTCTGCATGAAGAGCACGTGCGCCACATTCAGCTTCCAGGTGTCGTCCTCGTTACAAACCTCCACCGATTTACGGAAGATTTTCTCCACCATCTGGAAGTTCTCTAGGTTCCAGTAGATCTTGGCCTGGGCCATCAGGACCACAATGTACCTGCAAGACAGATGGGAAGAGAGAGGAGGAGGAAATGATCCGGATTTAATCTGGAGGAGCAGCTGATTCCCAGCTGACACTGGATGGATTCATCCTGATTGTCATCACACTGTCCCACTCAATTATTATTATTATTTCTAAAAAGTATATATTCTATGCAGAAATGTATGTGTGATATCTACAAATATACACATTAAATTTAAATTTTTATATCCAAGCCGTGTGTGTGTGTTTGTGTGGGTATCTCTCACTTCTCCTGCATCAGGTCATAGTCCTGCAAAGCTTTCTTCTGTGCTTCGTCGTCTCGAGCCAGCCTGGCTTCCTGAACCTGGGAGACAAAGGACACATCTATACATCAACTCTGGCTTTATTTTTGGCAGAGTAATTACAGCACAGTAAGAGTGCTAAGAAGTGTCAGTGCTTCCTTCAGCTACTATGAATCAGAACTGAAGAGGAGTAAGGAGGTGAAAAACCTGCTTGGCCAGCTTTCGCAGCTGCTCGGTCAGTTTTCCGTTCATGTCATCAAATTTCCTAAAGGCCTGCAAAGAAACTTGATTTTATTTATTGATAAAACACAACGAAGTGTACAGATTCTCGAGTTAAAGCTCCACTGAGCAGGATTTTTCTGTAAATACACTAGGCAACACTTTTCCCTTTGAAACGTTGATTAAAAGTACCTCCTCTGGTGCCGTCTGGCAGGTCAACAGGGCGTCAAGAAACTCATACATGTACTGGAAAAGGAGAAAACTCATCATATGGATTCAGTAAATCTTATTGTGGAGTTTATGCAGCGTGAACCAGGAGCCCATGTGGTTTTTGAGGAAACACTCTAACGTACCGGAGACAGGAACTTGTAGGTGAGATGGGCGTTTTCTGCCAGAACGTCAGCTGCCAGGTCAAAGTACTGATGGAGACAGAGCGAGATATTAATACTATTTTAATGACAGACCCGCAGCTCCAGCTCTCTCCACTGAGAATAACACCTTGCGTCCTTCTTTCTCGGTCCAGACCCTGCTGATCTGCACCGATGAAAACTGCCGACACCATCTCTCATGAGGGGAAGAGCTCAACAGGAACAGCTGTCGTGAAGACGAGAACTATCTCCGACTGCTTTGGGACTGGAGCCCATTGGGGTTCGAGCCGGCCCCTGCTGCTCACCTCGTGTTTGCAGTAGAGCAGCAGCAGGTTTCCAAAGGTGACGGGGGGGAAGGAGGGCTGCTGCAGCAGGAAGGCCAACTTCTCAAAACCTTCTGACGGCTTCGTGTCCATGTTCACCAGAGCCTGGTTGTGGAGCGTCACTGGGTCCAGCTCCTGACAGAACACAGCAGTAAATGAGAGTACTGTGGATGAACACTGTGAGAACACACACAAGAATCACTTCCATTTAATGTAAACCAGCTCTGGAACAACAGAGGGTTATCTGGAAAATAAGGTCACATTTAATGAATTGAAAAACACCAAGGGATAAAAAAAAAAACAAAACAGAAAAAGTTTGATAGTATTTGCTATTTTTCCATTTTGACACTGACATCAAACATTCACTAGGGGGTGCTACACGTCCACATGGATGTTAAAACAGAATCATGACTCAGTGGCGGTGACACAATGGATCAAGGACAGAGCCCCATCTGTACATTAATTTTAATGAGGCAGTTTAAAGACAATGAAATGATCATCACTGCCTCCCTGTAAGCCTTCACATCCACATTTCTGTTTTAATTTTCTTTTATCTCTCTTAACTCCAGGCTGTTAGTGAGGCATGTCCAAGCAGTTCCCTCAGATTACAGCAGAATGATCACACACACACGGTGATGGTGTTACCTCCTCTGATCTGGGGGGCATGTCTGTCAGAGCCTCCTGAGCTCCTTTCACTGCAGGATTCCACAGGAGAAGAAAACAGAGAAAAAAGCAGTTGGTAAGACTCTTCACACACTTTTCTCTATGAAGCAGCTCAGATGAAACAGATACACGAAGCAGTGTTGTTTTACTGCCTTGTTTACTGCAACATTTTTCTTTGACTCAGAGAAGCATTCTTCAAACATGCTTCATACTGGTGTTAAAAAAACTGATGAAACTAAGATATTTTACAAACGCACAAACAGGCAAAACCATTTCATCCCTGAGCACTTAAAAAGGTGAGGATCACAGAGGTGGTCAACTGTCTTAAGAGAGTCAAAGCCTAATAATGAAAAAGTATAACTGAAGTTTGCACTTGAACTTTAAATGGGATAGGACTTCGATTTTGACATAGAACTTAACCACAAACTTTATTTTCAACTTTTACCACTTATGTGATCATTTGGGGACATTATGTGGTAAAACTTTGACACTCTGCCACTGAGCACAAAAAGATATTTTACTGTATAAGGCCTGGAGCTTTCAGAGTGACTCTGCCTTTAATAGACGGGAACACTCAGTTGGGAAATGAGAAGTGAAAGAGTAATTGAACAAGGGATTTTATAGCTAAGTCCCTAACAGGACGGCTGACTCTTCAGCTTCTTCGTCTTATGAATATGAATTTGAAAACATGAGTTTATTCCTACACTTCAGGTCTAGATCTTGAGTGTCTTGTAGCTGTGTGTCCTTTTAGAGAGCAGATGCTTGATATTGACTTCAGACATGCTCCCTTCTGCTCTCTATCCTCAGATCACTATTCTTGAAGCTTTGTTCTAATAATGTGAGAGAGGCTGGAGGGAAGGAAGGAGGAGGTATTCTGCTTTTGAAGATCCAAGAAGGCTTTAAAGTTCTTTTCCAGGTGATTTCATCTGGTTCTAAGTGTCGTTGTGACTAAAATTTCAAACTCCTTAGTTCTGTGAAATGACCCAGAATTTATCTCAGAAATTATCTCAGATAAACACAAATGACCAACGTTGCTGTGACGTCTGACAGGGCTACACAAACTTTACCGGTGATTTGAGAGCTACTGGATTGCGATGTGTCATAGTGAAGGATAATTCCAAAATGTTTTTTAAATAATTGGCGGTTACTTCTGAAAGTCCAGCTCTCTGCCTCCTCCTCATCTCTTCCTGCTGCACCATGTTCACAGGCATTGCCTGGGGTCTTACCATTCTTCAGCTGGTATTCAATTGCGGCCTTGAGGTTGAAGGCTTCAATCAGAGCTGTCTGATGCAACACCAGAGTGTTGCCCACAGAGTGGACGTCAATGCCTTCAGTTGTCAACCCCACACTCAGCTCTAAAGCACAGAAACACCACACAGAAAAGCTTACTCTCACATAATCAAATGATGCATCTCGGTCCGGACATTTTCACTGTTTTTCACCTGGATGTTCTCTGATGCCTCGTTCAATGATCTCTCCGATGTATTTGAGTGCCTGAGCGTAATTCTTCATGCTGTAGTAAGACAGCGCAATGTTGTAGGACAGTGCTGAGGGAGAGGAGGAGCAGACATCCCAGTCAATGACTTTCTCTCAATCTCAATGTGATAAGCTTCAAAATTGCACCGTACACCAATCAGCCATAACATCATGATCGCCGACCTAAACAGCCCTGACCTGTCGAGTCATGGACTCCTCTAGAATTCTGCAAGTGTGATGACAGTCTCTGTATCAGATTGTGAGAGAGGACTGTAATTGGGAGTTTTATTTCAGATGAAAAAAGGCTTTGATCACCTCTTTAAATTAGGTTGCACTCTTTCCATCTCACTCCTTCACAATAAAGAAAGCAGAAAATTGACTCTTACCTCCAGCTGTGTTTCTGCTGTATGTAAAGATTACAGCACAACATTAACCAACTGTGTGTTCCTGTGTGTGTCTGTGAAAAACTACCTGGCACATATCCCAGCACTTGCATAGCAGTCATAAATTTCTTGCAGGCCTCCTCATATTTTCCATCCTGGTAAAGCAAGCAGCCCATGTTGTAGATGTAGTCTGGGTCGTCCTGGGGCAGCTGCTCCAACAGAGACTGAGCACGCACACACACACACACAAAATTGCATTAAGCAGAAAATGAATGTGTTTGGCTGCAGATAGTAAACTGTCTCCATATTGAAGAGAAACGGATATTTGTGTGTGTAAACAGATGATGTGTGAGAAATTCTTCACCTTGGCAGCAGAATAATCTTCCTCACAATATTTGATGCAGGCTTGCAGCTTGACCATCTGTACCAGAGAGAGAGAGAGAGTTAAAATGAATGATGAAATTGAGAAATGATGTGTTGAGCCAAGTGTTAATTTGGTTTGGGGGTATAAAAATTAGGCACAAATGTCCGAGTTTGATCCAAACTGTCATTCATCATTGATTTCAATGATCTGGAACATGTTCGTTTTCACAACAAACCAACTTTCTGTGTAAAGTACGTATTCTATTGAATAAACGAATCCAGTAATGAAAGGTGTGTAAGAGATGGCAGGAACAATGCAAAGATTTTAATGTGAAAAAGGTGGCGTTTGGGATTTTAAAAACCTGAAGCAGAAAGAAAAAGGTCCCATAAACAATAAAGTGAGCTTAAGTGGAGATGCTGAAAGATCAGGGTGTTGTGTGTATGCCCTGGATCAGCCATGAGATTATGACCACATGCTAATGTTGTGAAGCACCAGTCCTGACCCTGGAGACCTGGACTAGACCTCTGGAGGTGAGCCGTGGTATCTGTACCAAGACGTTACACCAAATCCTGCAGTGTTGGAGACGCTCTAACTCCGTCATCCATCCATCACAGTTTGGTCATCCTAAAAGTCACTCATAGTTTTATGGCTGCTCATCTGTGTGTATGGGCGTGCTGTACCTTGGTGTGACTGTTCGGGTTGTCCAGAACAAAGGAAGCCTTGGTGGCGTCAGGATAAGCACCAGCTTTGTAAAGGGACTGGGCATAGTAGACCTTGTACTCCTCCACCTCTGGGTGTAGCTGTGTGAGCTGCTCGTAGCACTCTGCAGCGTTGGTGAAGTCCTGGACGTGATAGTAGCAGAAGCCCAGCAGAGACAGTGCTGCCCTGGACTGGGACATAAAACAAAGAGTGTGTCACACTGACTGCTGCGTGGATTATTAAAACACCAACCTCAGCCAGTCACACAACAGCAATAAAACATTAACAAAGATGTCTGCAGTTACCACAAATCTAAATGTTAAACTGAGAAAATCCTGTCTGAACTTGATATGAATTTAAATGGAAGTACAAATGTAAATCAGTGCATACATTTTTTTCTTAGCATTTATTTTGACAGTTATTTTCCTGATTCTCCTCCCCAAAAATCATATTAACAGACATAATTTAATGAAACTAATAATTCACAATGAACATTACTGGATCATAATAATTGTCTGTCAATTCAGCATCCAGCTGTAGTTGGTATAAAATGTGATTAGTATTTAAGACAGTTCAGTGACACTGAAGGCCCCTCAGACAGCTCTCTGTTCGCTCTCTGTTCAGGATATTTATATTTTTTATGAAGACAGATGAGCAGAATCCTTTCTTACCTTTGTGTGTTTCTGAAGCTGACTGTTGAGGATGTGGATGGCCTCCACATACTGCCCATCTTTAATCTACAATCACAGGAGAATGAGCTGAGAAGGTCCAGGGCAGGTTTCTCACACTATTAGCACTGTTATTATGGGATTGAGATGAAGCTACGACCTAAAACTGCTCAACCTTTCCTGATGAATTCAACTCGCTGTCTGATTCACCAGATTCACTGTCTGATGCCGCAGAAACATATAACAACAGTTCAGATATGATCGGATAACATTGGTACTTGTCATGTTTAACTTGTGCTGAATGTAGCAGCAGGTGAATTTAGTGAGAGGACAACTGTTATCTGTCGTCTGTGTCGATTTGAACAAGCAAGAAACGAAAAAATGAAGGATTTCTGAACGGAGTTTCGGTTACCGTCATCCGTTGTTGAGTTCTGAGCTAAGTCGGCTAACCTTAGCAAAAAAGCATAACTCTCACCAGTTTGTAAATAGTTGCTGTGTATTCTCCGTCTTTTATAGCTGTCATGGCTTCAAACGAGCAGCGTTAACGACCAGAAATTACCAGAAACTTTGCATATTCCCATATTCTTACACCTAGCATTTGGCTAGCTCCTGTTTAGCGGACCGACGCTCTGTAACTTAGCAACGGAGCACACCGGAAGTTGGAAATTTGACGGGCGTTCGTAACAGCCAATCAAAAGCGGGAACAGACTTTCACTTTTTGTTTGACCTTTATTTAAAATTTGACTCTAAACAAACAAACAAATATGAACTGCTCCTTCTTCTCTTTGCATTAACAGAAAAAATGCTGTCTTTGTATTAAATATTTATCACAGTATTATTAAATTTCTGCAGATTTTATTTATTTATTATAATTTTATTTCCTAATAAAAGGCTAAAAGGCTTCAGCCAAGAGAGCACGTGATTGGTTGTTTCCTCAGTCTGGATTAAATCAAATATCATTATTTTAATTTCACATAACTTCAGAGAAAAGGAGACTCTGACGTAAAAACTACGTGTGACATCAGTTAGTTCCTGGTATCTCCAGGAGGTGACCTGACAGATAATAAAGAAATCAGTTCTGAAAAATGTTTTACTCCTTTGAAATAGTTCACTTAGTAGTGTAGTTTTATGAAATAAGCTCAGTTGTTCAAATGATTATAAAACAGTCTTTATGTATCTGTTTCATTCAGAATCCAGAACAGAAGCACAGATTGGTAAAATCTAACCTGTGATCTCATATTTGAAGGATCCAGGATGTGACTTCATCCAAAGGTCAGGAAAGAAGAACACACACAAGCAGTGGTCAAAGCAGCCTCAAACCTCAACCACGCTGTGCTGACCACAGGGCCTCCATAATGATGGGGAGGAAAGAGTCGATGCTGTGCATGTGAAGGTTTGAAAACCAGTGTGAGTTTTTCAGTGTATTTGCATGTGCATGCATGTTTTTATACAGCAGGGGCGTGTGTGTTTTCTCCTTCACTCTGTCAGGATTTCTTCAGTTTTGCATACCTGTCTCGAACTTCATTTGGGATTGTTGGGAAGCTTTGCAGTAGAGGAGCTGCAGAACATCAGGTCCAAACTGTTGTGGTACAGGTATGTGCTTAGAACAGGATTTATTTCACTATTGATTATACTGATGAAAGACTTTCAATTTCCTTACAGCTTTAAATTGTTGAGAAAAGTTATAAAAGGAGTGTTTATGATTTTTCTTAATTTTTCCAAAATGTTCCAAACAGGAACATTTTAGAAATTCTCATAGAAGAGAATAATACATTTTTTTGCCCTTGTTTTAAGTGAAATATCTCCAGATTCACGCTGCCAACAGGAATCACCCCTTAAAGATTAGAAGAAACTGGCTCTTTATTAGTATCTGTTGTTTAAAATGAGCCAAATTTCTGTCACCTTTGGCAAATTGTGCATAGTTAGAGGTGATGAGATTTTGGTCCATTTGAAAAAAAAAAAAGGGAAAGATTTACCTGCAGAGAAAACCTTTAGTGAAGGGTGAGGCAGCGACACGTGTGAAACCTGATTGTGGTTGCTTATGTATGCATTTTGTGAGGCGTTGATTGCATGTGGATACCTGCAGGATCAGCTGCTGGTGTTTGTTCAAAGCTTACCAAGTTCTTGGGAGATGGTTAATTTTGCATTAAGCAGTCTATTCATAAACACGAAAAACCTCCACATGTCCACAACTATTAGCTGAAAATTAGATGACGATGTGATATACAGTTATAATTTTAATTATATAACTTCTTGATTTACTCGTTTAGCATATGATCATCTTTACAACATCAGGAGCAGATGTGAGCTGATTTCTGTTTAGAGGAAGGAGCCGTCACACATTCAGGCAAACCAAAAGTATTTAAATCTGCAACTAAGTGATAAAAGAGATAAATGGAATCTGTTTATTGATTTCAACAAGCTGTAAAAACAACTCTATACGTTATCACTGAAAAACATGTTTACAGCTACCACCAAGTATCAACCCTGCATGACTAAAATATGAGCTCCATCACAGTTTTCTTCTTTTAATCTAGCAACAGTGGGTTTGGTCTTTGTCCTGTTGCCTTCTTCTCACTGTCACTTTCATTTCTTTGAACCATCATTTCCCTGTTGGGAGCTGCCCAGCAGGTCAACACATGTCTGAGATGACCGACTGTATAGTCTACTACAGTTTTTGTGTATTATTGCAGGTGTGTGTCAGTAGAACAAACATGAAGTTGCTGGGGTAGTTGGTCCTGCATGTCTCTGCAGCTCTCCTCCCAGTTTTCTGTGTGGCTCTGTCGGCTCAGTTTTGTGCATCAGGCTCTGACTGGCGCTTGGACTCGTTCCTTAATGTGAGCCGACTGCGGGAGCTGAGAGTTTAGCCCCGGGGCGTCTTTCTCTCCTCCATCCCTGACACGCCTGGGAGACTTAGAAGTTTGCACTCTGAAAAGTTAGATTTCCTTTTTCTCTGCTATATTAGGATTGATGGCCACGGCAGCAGCAAAGCCAAACAAGGTCTTACACACTCTGAGGAGGAGAGTAATCCAGCAGCATGCTGCCTCCGGCTGCACTGAATAATAATTTTACACTAAAATAGAGAGTAGCATAAGGGACTCAGAGGAGATCATGTACTTCAGAGGGGACAATGTCTAAGACGTCAGGAAGAATGATCAGAGAAGCTGAGGATTAATAAAATGCACTGACTCAGACAACTCTGTGACTTACAGGTGTAATTGAACAGATTCGCTCTCTGCTTTATCTCCAACCTCTATTATAATAAATATTATTGAAATCAACTGATCTGTTTTATTTTACTGACAGAAAAAAATCAATCATTTGAATAATTATTGAGCCAGATTAAGGCTTTTCTGTTGTTTCAGCTCTTTTCATCTCAGAAAGTTCCTCTCATGTGTTTGGATCGTTCTACAGCTGATCTGAAGGTTCTACCTTTGTCTGATCCGGAGTTCTGCTCATTAATGATGAGAAATCAGCTCTTTATTCTGTCACACAGTAAACTCAGAAACATACAGGACTGATCCAGTGACACTCTGATTGGCTGTGACATCACCCGCCGGAGCCAATAGGAGCGTCCGATGGAGAGACATGACTCTGGAGCCCTGAGTCTGAGAAAGAAGCTAAAAGGTCGACACCATCTTTCTTATTTAAAAGTAAATATTGACACTAATGTTCTTTCAGGTGCTGGTCTGGATCATGGCCTCCAAACTGAGTGTGCTGCTGCTGTTGCTGGCTGTTGCCATGGTAACAGTGATGGCCCAGAGGCGGCGCCCTGCATCGACGAACACCGAGTGGAACTACAGGGATGGCTGTGAGCACCCAGATTACTCTCTGTTTACTCCGGGTCAAGGGTCAATTCAGGGCTCATCTAGGTGATGTCACAGCTGGAAGTGAAAGTTCAGGCCTTGCTGCTCAGAGCCAACCAGTGACTGACAAGTCTTCATTTGTTTTTTTTTTAAGGTGTCTCTTAAGGTGGAAACGTAAAAAGCAGAATGTTTGTGATTGTGACTGAGCGTTCAGACTGAGGGGGCTTCGTGGTGCCTTCAAAGGCTCGCTGCCATAACTGTAAATGTTTTCTGTCCGCCGCAGCTGAGAAGGTGAACATGCGTGGTGTGGCGAACCTGACTCAGGTTCTGGACAACTGGAGGTTCGACATCGTGAACCAGATGAAAGGACTCCTTCAGAACGACCACCAGTCTCTGCTGCCTGACTACGCCAGGTATGTACGGGAGGAAGGAGAGGACAAAACAGTGTCAGGCTCCTTTCAGACAGACAGGAAAAACAACAGACAGGATTCAGAACATCCTCTCCACCATTCCATTAAAACAAATGGTGGAAATGAGTGAATTATTGTCTTTAGATATAATGAAAGTTTAAGGCTCTCACATTAGAGACGCTCTGTGACTTTAACATGATAGATTCAGTATTTCAGTTACTATCAGACTGAATCTGCAGGTTTTCTTTGGTCCTCTAGTGGACAACATGAAGCAGAAGAACGTGAAGAAAAGGCTGAGTTTAGTACAAATCATCTCAAAGCTCTATAAGCATCTCCACAGATGACTGAGTGGACTGTATCCGTGTCCTGTGTGTTTTGAAAGAGCTGAATATTCCACATGAATGAAATTAAACTGTCTGGAAGCTGAGAGTCACCACAGGAATTCGGTTTAAGCTGCATGCCCAAAAATAAAAGCAAGAGTTCGATGGCTCATTAGAACCTGCAGCTGAAACTGCAATTTAAGAGTCAAAAAAGGAGCAAGCTGCTGCGCCGCATTTTCCACAAGGACGTCTGCTGTTTCCTGCCCTCTGCCACAGACATCATAATAGTCCAGTAGCTGAATAAACAGTGTTTAAAATTCTCTCACTCATTCCTCTTCACACATCATTTTATATTCTGTATTGGTGACTTTTACATTTTTGTACCGAAGATGCAGGTAACATAAAATTTTAGAACTGATCCTCTTTCATCTATGAACACCAGAACTGTGTCTGAGTCCGCTCTCAGAATCTAAAGGGTTTGTTTATCCGGCTCTGCCAAACTGAACTGAAACTGATCTTTAAAACAGCAGAGAGCCGGAAAACATCCAAAACCAAAATTACACCACCAGTGAGGTCTGCAGTCCCGGAGAATAAAAAGTAAATCAAAACTTTTAAGGTCCACAGGGTGTGAAGGTAGACCTCGATGTGGACTTTCTGCTGTAGCTGATCAGAGCTCTGAGAGGATTTTTCAGTAATATTCAGTATTTTATCTGAAGAGAAACAGTGACTGAGTCCCGTTACAATCCTCTCTGTCTCCGTGTCCAGGATCCAGCCATTATCCGAAGCTCTGGACGACCTCTACAAAGAGTTCAACGCCCTCAAAGCTCACCTGGGCGACCTGACTGAGAAGTTTGCTGCCATAGAAACATTCATTGACGAGGTCAAGGCCAGCCGCGCCAACGGTAACGCCAACGCCAGCGCTGGCTCGGCTCAACCTCAGCCTGCCGTGCCCAGACAGAGTGTGAGGAGGGTGATGAAGAAGAAGGCCACCGCTTCCTCCTAACCAGCCGATGACCACTTCGACTCTCACGTCTGTGTCTTCTCCATTTATTCATTATGACCTTCGTACATAAAATGTAAATCTCTGAGCTCCGGGCCGGTCGACTCCTCAAGGCCTTTTCTTATTGGCTCTAAATCACAACAGGAATCAGTGAACTGTGTGTGCACATTGTGTTTATCAACACTTTGATAAATCATTAAATTGATAGTCGTCCTTGAAATGAGACACATGTTGTGTCAGACCACCCCTCCTTCTCTAAAAGCCTCCAGAAGAATCATTTGTTTCCACTATAAACAAGCAATTATCAAACATCTGATATTAAATTGGAGTCTAATTAGTCCCAGTTTTAGATCTTTGGTTTCTGCTGAGCAGTTAACGGAGATGTCACATCTGCTCAGCCTGTTAAGAGTCTCTGATGATTCATGAAAACTGTGTTTAGTGAGAGTAGCTCAGAAAACAAGACGAACTAAAAACACTCACTGAATTTGTTTGTATCTGATCCGACATGAGGCGACCTGCCCACAGCAATTCCTTTTTGTTGCTGTCCTTCTTCGGTTTGGGTTTGAGCTTTTTTTCCATCTAAACTCTCATTAAATTCTCTTCTTGCATCGTTCTTCCTCTCAGTGATTGCTTTATTCAATTAGTGAAGGCACAAAACTGCATCACATGTTTTGGTCCAAATTGTATGAAAGAAACAATGAAAGGACTGAAGGACCTGCTGAGGTCTGTGGATGGTGATCTGCACAACAACCTGATGTTGACTGCGATGCCTCCATTTTATCAATGAATTTGAAAATATAATAATTAGGTGAGAACAACTGTGATAAATGAAAACCTTCCTGAACCTGAAAACTTTTCAGTTAATTTCCAGAGTTGACATTTTTTAAGACTTGTTCTTATGTGATGTTAGCTTTTTTTTTTACTGATGTTTTTATTGGAGACCTGAGAAAACAGGAAATAGAAGATAGAAAAGCCTCACAGGCTGACAAAAGCTGTGACGCTCTTCAAGTGGCATTGCCTCTAACAACATGGGAACACTGTCCAGATGTCATTGAACGCACCACCAGTCACTGTTAGCTCCATCCATGTCTGTCCAATGGCAGCAGATCATTTCTGACAGACACTGTGACCGATGAAGTGACGAGGGGAAACAGATGAGGACCAGAAAGATCTCAGTGAACAAAAGTTCTAAATCATTTGCAGAAGCAGTTCAGGGTTCATTGAACGTCTCCAAACTTTTACATCCCAATGACTTTTGATTCAACAAGTCAGTGCTTGAAATCTGTGCTTATTGAAGCCTAAAAGCTGCAAAAGCTTCAGATCTGTGGCTGTGAAATACAATTAGTCACTGTTGGCAACAAGAACAACAACAAAATAACTCTAATGGACGGGAGTCTCTGAGCTGTGACCCAGATTTATTACATCAGAGCTGCTGACAGAAACATCAGTAATCCCGTTCACTGTAACATACTGAGTGTAATCTGTCGCTGCTCTCAATCCTGAGTCACTGCAGGGCATCAGCAAGAGGTGACACAGGGTGAAGGCCAATAAAATAAAACTTTGTTCAACAAAGATGGCGGACCAGAATCAGAGCTGATTCTCCTGTTTAAGGTGTAAATATAAGAGCTGAGTTGACCTTTAGATTCAGAGGCCTTGAACGATGGGCTGTGAAACCCATAACGAGGGGTCAAAGGTCAGCGTGTGTTCACAGGAAACAGGACATCACTGTTTGAGCGGAGCGACAAAGAAGCAGAAGATAATTTTAGAAATCACAGTGTGTCTCTGTGTCGCCTCGGTCGCAGCAGAAAGCATGAAATTCGTTATTGATCCGCCCCCTGATGCAGCGGTGTGATGTGGAGGCAGGAAGGGCCAGTCAATCCACTCATGAACTGGTGAAGTGAGGCAAACCGATAAGACCGTGTGACGAGGAATTCAGCCGTGAAAGTGAGTCTCGTGTTCATCTTGTGGTCCAGATTGGTCCTGTAAAACAGTTTTCAGTCTCACCAACTCAAACAGCTTCAAACGGGCTGATTGCATCATTTTTCCCCGACGGAGCCGTTTGTGAGTCCTGGATGTCAAAGGAGAGACTTCAGGTGAAAGATGAGAGCAAAACTGAACCAGAGGTCGTGTCGATGCAGACAGATTTTTGAAAGGTTCAATCTGAGCAACGTTGAGAAGATTTGGAAGACGCTCACAGCTCAAAGTGACAGAAGTAATCCTGGTCCTAACTCATCCCTGAATGAGATCTCTCCAGTTCATCTTTTTCAGTTCAGCAGCTGATAACAAACCCAGAACGTTAAACAGGAAAACAACCTGAGCCAGGCCACTCATGTCGTTTCAGTCACTTCATGAAAATAAGCAAAGTTAAGTCAGAATAATGGAAGATCCTGCACTGTGAGAGAGACGTGAGGAAAAACTCTCTGACCTGGAGAAGAATCAGCGCCGAGCCGGTCGGACAGAGACACAGCCAGTGAAATAATGTGCTGGAAATATAAGTCAAGGATGACGAAGCGGGATCAAAGTGTGATTGAATATGTGTCAGAGCCAAGGAAGCTGGTCCAGGACTATAACTTTGGAGTGCAGTGAAGGTTGCTGGTGGAGGACACTCAGGCCGCAAGGCTGCAAACATCAAACACACAATGAAAGAAAAAGCTCAACACAACTACAGTGACCGGAGCCTGACGGAGCTGTGGAGGGAAGGTGGCTCTGCTACAAGTATCCTTTAAATATTCAGAGCTAATATTTTCACTGTGTTTTCCTTGTAATGAATAATTATTCAACCGGCCCCTGATCTGCCACGGCTCCGTGAAGTTAGCGAGAACGCCTCCCCATCGGCCCACTGAGGCGTCAACTTCCTGCTCTGATTTCATTATTCATCAGGTGCCGAGCTGCAGCTCTTTATTGTCTGAATTAAGATGAGCTTCTGAAAGCGTCTTTCAACACTGACGCTTCCCAGCAGGAGTGATGAAATATGCACATTAAAAACATTAAAACTACAACAGGTTTAAATAAACCCAACACAGCTTCACTGATCTGAAATAAGGTTTAATGCAGATGTCAGCAGACGAAAACACAAAACACCAAAACTGCGATCGTAATTCAAGGGAGAATCTGACGACGATGTTTTCCTTCATAAGTGACGTCTCAGTTGATGTGGAGGGTTTTAAAAAATGAACATCATGTTGTGTTGAAGACTGAGACCATAAACTCATCAGGGAGGAGGAGGGACATTTTCCCATAGACTTCAATGTAAAGGAGGAGTCTAGGACCAACTTCCTGTCTTCTTCTGATTCGTCCCTCCTGACAAGCAGCCAGTTCATCTACGAGCTTCTCATGATAATTAGCTGTTAGCTGGTTTGACTCATCCAAACAAATGAACACGACATTTCCTGATTCCAGCTGTTTCCTGTTAAATCCCTCAGTTTGTGCGAGCGAGCTAACAAACACAAACACACACACAGAGCTGGCTGGGATTAGAAACCATGACAGGGAGATGGAGGAGGGATTATTCTGTTCCATGAGGAAGACAGAAAGCCGTCTGCTCCGTCACTGGAAAGCATCGAGCCTGAAGTCTGAGCTGATCACCATCGCTGACTTCATCCTGACCATGTTACACACTCCTTCATCTCAGGCTGGTGTTTGTTTGTGTTGTTTGTGTCTTGTGTTTGTGTTTAACTTTGAACTCAGAAGGTCAGACAGTAATTGACCTGCCAGCGACTCACTCTGATCTCAGAGGAGAATGTAAATGATGCTTCTGCCGCATCTGAATCCTGAAGAAGGGAGTCAGTCTTTGCTTTAATGGGAGCTTTTGGTTTTAGTATCGTCAGACGTTCAGGATGTTTCTGACATCTTCCAGGACAGAGTAATAAAAAAGGAGATTAAGAAGCTAAACGTCATTAAAGTCCCATTAATCAAGATTTCTTCATGAGAGAGTCCGTGTCAGGAGAAATAAGTTCATTACGTCTGCATTCTTTGAGCTGAAAGGGTAAAAAATGCTGCAACTTATTTTAAAGAAACTAATAAACTAACAACCAACAAAACATATTTATGTTTAAATATCATGTCTTCATGGATAAATCATAGAAAAGGTTTTGATTTGTTCCTGAGGCCCAAAACACTGAAGGAGAACTCTTCTAATCAGACGCTGCAACAATAAACCCCTCTGTGTGTGTCTGTGTGTGTCTGTGTGTGTCTGTGTGTGTCTGTGCGTCTTCATGTGTTCATACTTTATTCATATTTCTGCTCTTTGAGGTTTGTTGGGATGCTGCAGACAAAGCAAACAGGATCACAGAGACCTGAATGAGAAATGAACAGAGGGACGCTAATTTTATTATGTTTTCATGAGTTCATGTTTTCATGAGTTCATGTTTTCATGAGTTCATGAGTTCATGCTTTCATGAGTTCATGAGTTCATGAGTTCATGTTTTCATGAGTTCATGTTTTCATGAGTTCATGTTTTCATGAGTTCATGAGTTCATGTTTTCATGAGTTCATGAGTTCATGCTTTCATGAGTTCATGAGTTCATGAGTTCATGTTTTCATGAGTTCATGTTTTCATGCTTTCATGAGTTCATGCTTTCATGAGTTCATGAGTTCATGTTTTCATGAGTTCATGTTTTAATGAGTTCATGAGTTCATGCTTTCATGAGTTCATGAGTTCATGAGTTCATGAGTTCATGAGTTCATGTTTTCATGAGTTCATGTTTTCATGAGTTCATGTTTTAATGTCGTCATGCTTTCATGATTTCATGTATTCATGTTTTCATGGTTTCATGATTTCATGATTTCATGTATTCATGTTTTCATGCTTTCATGATTTCATAATTTAATGTATTCATGCTTCCATGCTTTCGTGCTTTCTTGAGGTCTAACTCTGAACACGGAGCAGCGTAGATTTACAGAATAATTCTCTGAATGTGGTCGAGCTTTTGAAATTTTAACAAGGAGAGAAAACACTTTCACTTTTACAGCTTAAAAAAAATCACAAAATATCAAAGTTTTTTCATGAATATCATTGAAAACTGGATCGTTAGCACTAATTTTGTTCCAAAGTTAAGAGAGGAGGGACCTTTTCCCATAGACTTCAATGCAACCTGATGGTCTTTAGAGAGAATGACGGTTTGAGGCTGTCCAATACTGGCTCGCTCCCCAGTCCAGGTCCAGGTTCTGGTCCAGACCAGGTCCAGGTCCAGGTCCAGACCAGGTCCAGGTCCAGGTCCAGACCAGGTCCAGGTCCAGGTCCAGGTTCTGGTCCAGACCAGGTCCAGGTCCAGGTCCAGGTCCAGGTCCAGGTCCAGACCAGGTCCAGGTCCAGGTTCTGGTCTGTTTTCACTTCCCCTATTTGAATTTTGTTGATTTTGTCGTCCAGCTGAGGGAAAGTTGTGAGTCTCCAAGGATGTGACATCCCGATTGTTGTATTCATTTGTCTGCAGGTTGACGTTACTGTGGGTGAATGTTTGGTCTGTAGTTGTCTCTTGTGCGACTCCACAGTAACAGCTGCTGCTTCTGGGTGAACTCGGTAACACAACACACACAAAACAACATTGACATGCCGGTCACGGAGGCTGAGCAGAAGGAGGTGTGTGTGTTGGCTGTTGTGTGAAGGCCACGCGGACCCCACAGGCGGTGGACTCGACCCATGGATGTGTAAATGTGTTACACAAACACAGACGCACACAATCCACCATCACTGAATAATTTAAATGTGTGTGTTTGTTCACACCAGGCCACAGTGACTGTGTGTGTCTTCACTGCTCCTGATCAGGACCTGAACTCCATCTGGACTCCAGCTCTCCAAACAACAATCGATTTATCCGCCCATGAGCGTCCGGGGAGCGCCGCAGCACGCCGCAGCACGCCGCCAACATACGGTGAGAAATCCCACGCAGTGCATCTACTTTGCATTATTTTACATCAACTCTGCAGCACAACCTGAGAAAATGTTACACAAACACAGAAACACATTAACAACACAATCAGAGCAGAAAAGCTCTCCAGGAGGTTTTTTAAACTTTATCAATTCTGCACCGCCTGATTCTCAGTCCGCCGCAGAGACGTCTGGGACTTTATGATGTCACCACGAGACGGTCAGTGTGTGTGTTTTCCTTTTTGTCCCTTACATCTCTGGAAGGGACAAAAAGGACACACACACGTTGTTTCACACATTGTCTTCCATGATAGACAAGTGTGATCTCACAGCGAAAGCCCAACAGGTGCTTTAATAAAGAACCTCCACAGGGCGAGAGCTTTGATGAGAACACACACACAGACACACATGCACACACACACAGACACACACACACACACACTCACACGCACACACACACACACAGACACACACACACACACACACATGCACACACACACACACAGACACACACACACACACACTCACACGCACACACACACACACAGACACACACACACACACACACATGCACACACACACACACAGACACACACACACACACACTCACACACACACACACACACACACACACACGCACACACACACACAATCCCTTACTGAGTGCTACTTGCTGCAGGAAGCATCTGGTGTCAGCGATGACACAGGTGGTGGAGTGTGACATCGACCACCTGGCTCTCTTTAAGTGTCCTTTTATAGATGAGGTGAATTATATTATAGTGTGTGTGTGTGTGTGTGCGTGTGTGTGTGTCCAGCCTCCTCAGACAGGAGGAGGTGTTTCATTAACATGGAGGTTCAGAGTCCAGCAGATGACGACCTCCTCCTCCAAACAACAACATGTCTGCCAGAAGAAGAAGTCATGAAGGCCGTTCTGAGTTTTTGTATTTGAGATCTGAAAAAGTTCGAGAAACACTTTAAACTAATGAACTCAGATATTTGCATAATGTTTTTCATATTTGCCCTTTGAAGGGATGACGCCATCTTGTTTTTGCGCCCCAGGGTAAGCAGCTGAGTGTGGAGCTGCCCGGGTGGTGTCTGCAGGGGAGTCTGGGAAATCCCCGGTGGACGTCACCGCCGCCGCCATCCACGTCAGTCAGCTACGGTTGGACCTGCTGTCCTGCCCCAAACAACGGCAGCGCCACAGGGGGGTGAAACCAAACACACCACCTCCTCAGCTGATATTCATGATCTCCAGAGGATCGATCCTTCAGACGCATCACCATCACAAAGCCCCAACACAACACAACAGTTTTCCATTATTTCCAAAACACACAAAGCTACTGATGACAACAAGCTGCAGGATCTGCTGAGTCTGTAACTGGAACCAGAAGACCCCAAACCTGTGAAACAACAACAGCATCCTGATCTCCCTTCACTGCAGACTCACCTGCTCAGCTAATGATCCGAGTGGGGAGGAGGAGGTGTGTGTGTGTGTGTCTGTACTGTATGCAAACTGTGTATATGTTTGTGTGTACATCCAAAGACAAAGTGGAGGTCACCGGTCCATCGGACATCTCAGCTCTAATTTGATTAATTTTGCCCCCCCCGGTATTGGACGGTCTAATTTAAACAAGGTGAATGAGCTGGAAGGACGCACACACACACACATGACATGAAGTGTATGGGTTCCAGCTGTGCGTACATTTGCTTCTGTCCTGAAAACAATCACTCATCTCTGTGGGGTTAATTTGCCGCCCACCGCGTCCGTGGCGACGTAGAAGAGCGAAGGTGACGGACAGCGAAGGACAGCGAAGTCTATCGATTCGTTTTTGTGTTCACACCCATCAAGGTCAACGATGACGTTCATCAGGCTTTGTGTGATCCTGAATGCGACTTACAGAAACGCTTTTCCCAAAACTTAATCCTAACCCTAACCCTCGAAGATACCATGAAGGTTTAAGAAGTTGAGCTGTTTAGTTTCAGACAGAAACCTCTGGAACAAAAAAAAAACTGTTGAAGATCAAACTGATTGTTTTTTGAGCAGATGTGACTTTATGCAGCTGACTAGAGCAGTTTAAGGTCAGAAGGTCGTCCTCAGCTCTGGTTGATTCCAGCAGATTCTGGACATCCACATAAACCAGCTGCATCTCTCTAATCGATGCACAGCCTGATATTACTGTGAGTTATTCCTCCGCTGCAGACGGTGAGTCTGAGACCTGCTGAGACCGACTAACAGACAATCTGAGATCCTGCTCATGAAGAGCAGGAAGTCTGAGTGACGGTGAACAAAAGTGGAGGAGACGGCAACATCAGGGCTGAAACGGCTCATTGATACAGTCTAGTAATTTCAATATTAAAAAAATCCTCTCCTGTCTCAAAGTTGAACACCTTCAGAGCCACATCAAGGCTTTTCTGCTTTTTCATCTGATTCTGTCTGTTCAGACTCTGTTCTCTGGAATCAGACGAACGAACGAACCAAAAACACCCTCTGAATGTTTTCCTTCTTTTCCTGAAGCAGAATAACCAAAGAAAAGTTCATCTCATGTGTTTGGGTTGTTCTGCAGCTGATCTGAAGTTTCATTATCAGAGTCAACAAATATTCAAGCTAATAACTCGACTTTGCTCTGAAACATCGGCTGTCAGAATAACTGAATGGTGATTGATCATGAAGCCATTGGAAAGCCTGAGTGTGTGAAGTTTTAACCTCAGTCTGTCTCCCTGTCACTCACTGATAAGCCTTCGCTCTCCTAAATCACTGGTGCTTTTTGTCAGAAACACAAACGAAGCAGCGAGGAGGAGAACAGACGGGCTAATCAACTATTGATTATTGAGTTCTTCTTTCTCTGTTCTCTTCATCCCTTCATCCCTTCATCACGTTCCCCGTGTCCCACGGAGACAGTCAGGAAAGCAGAGATGAGGAGAGGTCGTTTCCATCAGCTAATGAAGCCATGTCCCGTCCAATCAGCTGCAGCTGTGGCTCTGAGGGCTGATAAGGAGCGAAGCTGTGATTGAAATTGACCATTCGGTCGTCTGCTGGCTGAAATACTCCCCGACGCCTCAGACAGCAGGGATTTACCTGAATCTGCTTCATTTCTATTAGTTTAAACTCCCACAGGAGCATCCGGATTCTAGATTCCAAGTATCCGGACCTGTTTAGTCCGCCAGAGCTTTAAAATACATCATGTGTGCAATAATGCAATATATGTGCATAGAAACAAATCTTTCCTGATTTGGAGTCACTTTTGGACTCAACCTGAAAGAATTGCAGCTCCAAGGATCTTGTGTTTCTCTCAACTTTCCCTTCAAGGCGAAATAAAAAAAAAAAAATCCTCATTCAATTTTCATTTTTGATCCCAATAAGACATAAAAGCAAATCCGCAGCCCGTTCTTTTGTAGAAACCTTCTGGAGGCTGTGGAATAATTGGCTGAACAGTTTCAGCTGGAAACAAAAACAAAGGGTGAGAGAAGTAAATGGACTTTGTCTTCGTTCACCTCGTCAAAGGGAGAGGTGAGCACCGACGGACTGAATAAAACATGGACTCAACGAGCAGTCGGACCGGCACACACACGTCCTCCCAGAGAAGGGATTTATGGAGCATCGCCTCCTTTTCAACCCCCCGACACTTTCATTACAAAGTAAAATATCAGAGGAATTGGACATTTCCATCCCCGGAGAGGCGAGCTTTTCAATAACACCTGAATAATCCTGATGTGTGACAGAGGGGCCCTCAGAAGAAGCATGACCCCCCTCACACCGGGGCCCCGGGGGATCAGCTGGACTCCAGTCCCAGAAGTTACACCCAGACACTCAGTTTATTCAGTTTCAGTTGCAGTGTATGAAGCGCCGGCCTGAAGGCAGCACAGGAGGACGAGCGATCCGTCTTCTGCTTCCTGCTGTCCGTCCTGTCGTCCGTCACTTTCCCTCTCAGTCTCTCTTCAGCTGCGACCATCAATCTAATCTGTTCTACTGGTCGGCCGACTCCGAGCGGAGGCTGCAGATTTACAACACCGGCCTCACCGTCCGAGCCCGGGACTCCTTTCCCCTTCATCAAACCCGCAGGAAGTTACATCTTCAGAACTCCAGCCCTTAAAAAAGACCTTATCTGCAGCTCCACCACAAATCAAAGAAAAAACAATACGAGGCGGGGACTCGAACGCAGCTCAGGCCTCGACAAATGACAGCAGCTGCAGCATCTTTTCTTCCAGCGAAATGAACTCTGGTTGTTCCTCGTACTTTGATCGGTCATCGCAGAGATGTGTTTACTTCAGCAGCTTCATTTATTTTTAATAGCAGCTCCACGCCGTCTCGGCTGTGAAGAGCCGCGGGATGAATCCCAACCGCATCAAACACAGCGTGATTTAATCTGACTCAGCTCTGTAAATGCTGTTAAAAATAATTGTCAGTGAGGTTTTCTCATCTATTTTTCAGCAGCATTCGTGCTGGAGGGAGTGTATTTCCAAACGTTCCTGTTCCTGAACGCAACATCGCTGCAATCTCGTCAAATGTTTACTTCAGTTTTGGTGTCCGAAGGTCAGAGGTCAGGCTCTTCAGAGTCCAGGTCCAGATTTATGTTGAGTCCGCAGTCAGAGCTGATTAAAGAAACTGCAGCTGTTTGGTTCAGTCATGGAAGTCGCTTGGAAAAGAATCTTATTGCCGTTTGCTCGGATGCAGCACAGATACAGGAATTCTTTGAGTCTGAATGCTTTCTTTGAATTGTTTTTGGAAAAAAGGAGAAGCTAAAAACAAATAAATATTACAAGAATGAAAGAAATTCACGACTAAAACAGCAGTGAGAGAACCGTGTAGAAATGTAAGAACAGTCAAATATTCCAGTGTGAAATAGTCCGGTCTCTGTCTCTCTTTGTTTTTGTTGAAAGGTGCATCTGTATCAGACATTTTCTTTCTTCCAAAAACAGAATCAGTCATTAAACCCAGAAACAGAATGGTTTAAGGATCGAAACAAAGAAACTCGAAGTCTTAGCTGTCACCAGCTAACCAAACGTTTTCTGCTCACACTGCGAAGTGCTGGTTTGTTTTGCTGAAAAAACAAAGCTGTGTGGCTAATCAGCGTCCAGCCGGAGCCCCCCCCCAAAACACAAACTCCAGCTAACTGGTTTTCAAAGACAGGAAGGAAACACGCATCCAAAAACCGAGGAAAGTGTAGTTGTCCTCTCTGTGTGGCCTCTCTCTCACTTTTAAATTTAGTTTTTCACAGAAAGAACAAAGACACAGAGACGAGTCAAAAATGTGCTTGTTTGTCTGAATTTGTTCAAACTTTTCCTCCGCTAATGCTAACTTTAGCACTGCAGCAGACAGCCGACCTTTCTCCATTTCAGTGGTGATAATTCAGCGTCCTCTGCTCTTCTTCACAGGCCGGAGCCATTTTAGCTTCGTTAACTTAATATAATCTGCTGGTTGGAGCTCTGAAATGTTCAGAGCACACAACAGTTTTATTTTTGTTAGAAGTGAAAACGTGGGCCTTTAAAGTAGAAGCTGGTCTCCAGGTGAAGGTCATCAGGTCTTTGAGATCATGAAGGTTTATCTTGTGTGGAGCCTTAAGGGACGTTTGACCTCTAAGTTTAGAAGAGGAATCCATAATGTTGCAGAAGGTTTGATCTTCTGGAGAACACAAATGTCCACATCAGATATTCTCCTTTTTTACTGACCCACTGACATTCAGTCTGGCAGTAAAAAAGACTGACGGGAACATAAACTGTCTCGACGTATTTAACACTAAAGATGAAATATGGACCCTTAAATCTGAGTAATCGTTTGGATTTAGGATCAGAATTTAACCAGCTGATAAATGGATTAAAGCAGGTTAGTGTGGATTGGCTGTTTGCAGCCCTTCAGGGATCCTCTCTGCTGTGGAGCAGCAGGTGTTGGAGCCGTTCGGGCCCTCTTCCACCTGAGAAGCAGCTCATCTGTATCCCACAAAGGCAGCAGCAGGTGTGAAATGAAATTACAGCACAAGCTCGGCACTTCCACCAGGACACCAGCGTCTCACCTGTCAAACACCTGAGCTGTCCACAGGAAGGTCGTGTTCGATTCCCACGTCGAAATGCTACGGCCGTTTGTTGACATTGACATTCAGACAGCGGATCACTGATGACTGGGAAGTTATCGGAGCTAACCTTCACAGTGTTGAAGGAAGATGTCAGTGAGACTCACTCAGACCACGTATCCAGGTCGTGGTTCACCCTGGACAGGTCCACAGTCCACACCAGGACACACCTACAGTCAATTTAACATGTACGTGCATGTCTGTGGACGGTGGGAGGAAACCCACCCAGGCCGGGAACCGAACCTGCAACCTTCTTATTGTGTAGCTAACCACTACGCTCTGGGCTCGGAGGAAGAAGATAAATAAACTCACACACCATCTGCAGGCTCATGAAGGTGTCCACTCTGTCTGACTGAGGACACACAGCAGGAAATGTTCGCTTTGCATCATTTGAAACTGAATCCTGAAAGCGTCTGTTCACCCCCCAGTTTCATGTATGCTTCCATTACTCTGTTTAACTTCAGATTTGGAGGCTTTTTCCATTTCAGCAAGAATAAAACTTGTTTTTAATTCAGATACCAGTTTAAGACAATGAAAATACTGACATCAGTTTTCAGAAAATCATTTTGGTGGAAGCGCTGTAGAGGAGGAGGAGGCATGAAGAAGATGATGAGCTGCAGGTCAGCTCACAGCCACAGTTCAGGAGGAAGGAGGGCTCAGCTGAGTGTCAGCAAACAAACACACACGTGTGTGGACAGGCGCACACACACACACACTCCTCTGCCGCTGGTCACAGGGAGGATTAACAAGGCATCTAACTGCCATCGCTCTGTTTCTCTTTTTTAATCTCACTCTCTCTGGAAACATTCAGGTTCACCATCTGTTTATGTTATCGCTCTTCACAGCCTTTAAAGCTGCTTTAACGGCACAGAAACACCACACACAGAAGAGAGGTGAACTTCCTGTTCAATCTGTTCTGAATCTCTCCACTTGGATAAAAACAAGTATTGTTTTTTGTTCCAGGATTGCTGCATGAACTTTTTTTTGCTGACTCACGAACGTCTCACCTGTCAGCCTGAGCGCTGGTGCCAAAACAGATGATCTGCCATGATGTCATAATGAATGTGATGTCACCTGTTGGTAGTGAACTAACCTGAAGCCTCCATTTTGCAATTTGTCTGTTTACTGAGCTAATAAATCAAATGTCATGTGTCATGTGACCCATTCAATCTCTGCCGCCGCCGCCATCTCACCACAAGACCGAAGTCTGCAGGTGCGAAGTTACTGAGTCAGTCAGAATGTCTGAGTGGACACGACCCACTTTGCTGTTAGCAATCCATCCTCAGGGAATTTGCATAAATGTCATTTACTGGCCAGAATAAACAACTTAACCCCCCCATTCCCGAACCTGCCTGCACCCAATCTCACATTTAATTGGAAAAACACAAGCAGGAAGAATCTGCTGAGCGTGGAATTGATTGGAAAGTTATTTTCACAGGAAACTGCAATTCTATTCAGTTTTTTGGTTTGTTTCTGTGAAGTGTGTCAGCGGGGGGGGGGGGGGGGGGGGGGGGGGGGGGAGTGCGTGACGTCAGTGTGACCAACAACAGTCAGGGAGGGGTTTAAAAGGAGTCTGGAAGAAACACACACTGTACAGGCTCCAGTTCTGCCACAGGATGTGAGGGACGGCACCGAACACGAACCGAGCAAAAACAGTTTTGCTGCTCTGTCTTATTCCAGCTCAGTTTTTTCTCTAAATTATTTTATCCAGAATAAACACACATTGATCAAGACTGTGTGTGATCAGTTACCGAAGTTTTCCCATAGACTTCAATCCAACCTGACTTCCACCTGACTTGTGTCCAGGTCCAGGTTTGGATACAGTCTGTGGACAAACAGCAGCTCGACAACAAAAACCTGTAAACACAAATTTAATCTTCAATGTCCCCAAAATAATCAGCAGCATGTCGGCCTGCAGCGCGAGGATGGATTTTATTAACACGAGTTATTAGCTTAGCAGGAGGCGGCTTTTTATCTGAACTGAAAGACGTTATGAGACTGTTGGAGTCTGAGTCTGGGTCAGTTTGGAGCTCGTGATAAGCAACAACACAAAAACCGTCACATGCCGCCTGCTGGTTGTTATTTATTAATCTGAGACTGACGCTCCCTCTGCTTCTTCCTCACTGACAGCACGAAGAATCAAATGAATCATCAACAAGGCTGATTTTGCTCTTCAAGCTGCAGTTAAACCTGCGTTTAACTGATCAGAACCAATCAGAATGAGTCTTAATGTGTGTGCAGATAACTCAGAGACGGCCAATATCTCAGTAAACCGGACTGAATCTGACTCATTACAGATCACTGTGATTTGTGATGACTCTGTAACACAATAAACTGTGTTAACGCTGACACCTTCTGTTCCACGCAGGGTTACGGGTGAGGCAGCAAGGCTTTAACACACTCTATGGATGAATCTATGAATCATTTGAAAAAGAGGAAAGTGACTCATTTAAATGAAACATTTGTTGCTTGTCGCCTCACAGCATCAGAACTGAGCCGCCGACTTGATGGAACCGACAGAAGTCCGACAGACAAAAACACACTGAGACGGTCTGAAACTGGAGTTCTTCTCAAAGTGACCAGTGTCGATGTGGCAGACGCAGAATGTGACATCTCCAGATGATGACCACTTCCTGTTCATGGTGTCGACCTGCTGTGAAAACGTCTGTGTGACAGATTGTGTCACTCCCATGAGCCCAATTCATCTGCTCAGTCCGACCACCAGCCGGTCTGAAGGTCTGAAGGTCTGAAGGTCTAAAGGTCCAGACGGTCTGAAGGTCTGAAGGTCTAAAGGTCCAGACGGTCTGAAGGTTCTTGTGGTCTACAGGTAGACCTCCATGTAGTCTTTGATTCTAAATCCGGTCCAGGTTCTGTATTAATCCAGGGAAAGTATCAAAGGTCTCAGTCCACAGAGAAACCCTCAGAAAGGATGGGCTGAACTCATCGGAGCCTTTAAGGACTCAGACGGCAGCTTTCACACTCATTGAGCACTTTATTAGGGACACCTGTGCACCTGCTCATTCAGCCAATGAGATCCAGGTCAGGAGCTTCAAACATCAGAACATCAGAATGAGGACAAAATGTGATCTCACAGGCTGCAGATGGTCGACTGTTGTCAGTCCAGGTGATCTGACTCAGTAAAAAACCAAGAAACAAACAAAAGAAAGATGGCCGAGAAATTGGAGGCTTCAGCGGCTCACAGATGGCTTCTTATGGCTGCAAATTCAGGCGGGAAAGCAGCACATGGATTTCAATAACCTGCTGCACAAACAAGCCCTCAAAAATATGAGCAAGAAAGACGGAAAGGAAATGTGACGTAGCTGGAGATTAAATCCTGAGTACACTCTTTGGGTTGTTTGTGTGTCTGTGTGTAGCAGGGGCGTGTTGTTGACTTGCATCATGTTACAGGCTGCTGCGCAGTGAGCGGCGTTAACTCGGACGTCGTGATCTACTGGCTGGTGCCGGGATTTAATTCAGGCAGCAAACAAAGCTGATGCGAACCCACAGATGGTCCCGTATGTCCAATGGGAATTTGTCAGGGGCATCTTTCCAACAACACAACAAAATATATGTGGAGCTAGTGTGTGTTGTGTGTGCAGGTGTGTGCTTCCATGCCAAATCAGGATTCACAGCTCTATTTTAGGAGCTTAAGAGAAACAAAGAGAACCAACTCGAATATTTCTATTCATCAAACGTTCCATCTGAACATGAACCTGCTTTGATTTTATCTATTCACACAAATGAAACTGCGTCCAGAAACTGGACTGAACTCAAACAGACATCAAACCACAGACTGGTTGCATTGACGTCTATGGGAAAATGTCTCGCCTCTTTTCCTGATGAGTTTCTGGTCTCAGTCTGAAATAGGACATGATTTTTTAGATGATGCTCCTTTTAGAGTCACTGTGTGACTGACAGAGTGTACCACCCAATCAGAAGAGTCCAGAGCAGGTCAGCTCCGCCTTCTCCTCCAAATTTGGTTTCTACTGGTCCATTGAAAAGATGGTGAAGGTACAAACATGAGTGATGTCATTGTGAGCTGAGATCTCAGATTTGCCAGCTCGGAACAACGTGCTCGGTATGATCTTAGTCTCTCCGCGGTAACCGTGACAGCCAAGGCCCAGTACGCCCGCTGCCGTCATAAACGGTGATAGATTCATATGTAGTGATGGAGACCGGGGTGGGAGGCCATGTTGGTTTTGAACCAGTTTTCAGGTCGCAGAGCGTTAACATTTTAACTGCTCGCAGTCTGACGGCTGCAGCTTCATCACACATTTATCAACGCACCATTTTCTGCTGTTTATTGACTCTCCTGAGGTGCTTTGTCACCCCGAATCAGACCGGACCAGCATACATCACACACACAGTATTGATCTGTAGGTGGGAGCCATAAAGTGAGGTGATGGATGGAGCGGGGGACGGCTTGGCCTTGTCGTCGCTGATTTTCATGCCTGGAGACGGGAGCTCTCTGTCAGCTGATCGATTGGGGGGCCGGCCGCTTTCTGCATATTCATCAACACCGACACACCTGAAAAAGCAACCGGAGCCGAGGCCCGCTCCATCATCACAGGTGGCCGGGGGTTTCCCTGAGAGCAGCTCGGTCAGTGTGATGGATGAATCAGAGCAGAAAGTTCAGGAGTGTTTGACTGTCTCCAAACAGGACGTTAAGAACAAAGCCACTAAAGAGGTGTGTTTGTGCTCCAGTTTTCTAATAATCACAGTAACTCATCAGTCCCACCTGCTGATGCTCCTCCTGACGCTCTAACACCTAAACCCTGAATCCTCCACCTCCGTCAGAGTCATGGGGTCAGTCTGGGACCAGATCAAGACCGAGACCGAAGAATCAAAATCCTGAAGCTGAAGGCAGATCAGAGTTTCCTCTCTAATTCACTTTGTGTGAAGTTAAATGATAAATTAAAGTGAGAGAGAGAGAAACAGAGAGAGGGGGAGGGGGGAGAGAGAGAGAGAGAGGTAGAGCAGGAGAGAGAGAGTGAGGCAGACAGACTCCCCCCTCTCTCTCTCTGTCAGTCCGTCTCCTCTCTCAGAGGAGGAAGCTGTCTGATGGACGAGGACGTTTATCAGAACATTTCTGCTCCACAGTGTCTCCGTCCAGGGAGAGTCCGGACCAGCTGCCCCCTCTGAGGACGGAGAGACGTCTCTGCCTCCTTTCTTCTTCATCCCTCCTCTTCCTCCTCCTCCTCTTTCCTCCTTCCTCCTCCTCTTCCCTCCTTCCTCCTCCTCCTCTTTCCTCCTTTCTCCTCCTTCTTTCCTCCTCCTCTTTCCTCCTTCTTTCCTCCTCCTCTTTCCTCCTCCTCTTTCCTCCTTCTTTCCTCCTTCTTCCCTCCTTCCTCCTCCTCCTCTTTCCTCCTTCCTCCTCCTCCTCTTTCCTCCTTCCTCCTCCTCCTCTTTCCTCCTTCTTTCCTCCTTCTTCCCTCCTTCCTCCTCCTCCTCTTTCCTCCTTCCTCCTCCTCCTCTTTCCTCCTTTCTCCTCCTCCTCTTTCCTCCTGCCTTCTGCCTCTTCCTCTTCCTACCTCCTTCCTCCTTGGATGAACTTTCACGGCTCTGTCGGGGATGATGAAGACTACTCGGAAGTGTCGTGCGCTGCTGTCGGTGTGTTTGAACCTGGTGGCGCTCTTCTTCTCCACCACAGCCTTCATCACCACCTACTGGTGTGAGGGGACCCAGAGGGTCCCGAAGCCGAACTGCAGCCAGCAGCGGAGACACAACTGCATCGACTACGGAGTGAACGAGACGGACCAGAATAAAGTCCACTACAGCTGGGAGACCGGGGACGACCGCTTCCTGTTCCGCCGCTTCCACACCGGAATCTGGTACTCCTGCGAGGAGAACATCCACGAGGCAGGTGGGCACTTCCAGCTTAGAACACCTGAGGAGTTAAGAGACAGGAGACAGGGGAGAGAGGAGAGAGGAGAGAGGAGAGGAGAGAGGAGAGGAGAGAGGAGAGGAGACACGAGAGAGGAGAGAGGAGAGAGGAGAGGAGAGAGGAGAGAGGAGAGAGGAGAGGAGAGGAGACAGGAGAGAGGAGAGGAGAGGAGAGAGGAGAGGAGAGGAGAGGAGAGAGGAGAGGAGAGAGGAGAGAGGAGAGAGGAGAGGAGAGGAGAGAGGAGAGGAGACAGGAGAGAGGGAGAGGAGAGGAGAGAGGAGAGGAGGAGAGGAGAGGAGAGAGGAGAGGAGAGAGGAGAGAGAGAGAGGAGAGGAGAGGAGAGAGGAGAGAGAGAGGGAGAGAGGAGAGAGGAGAGGAGAGAGGAGAGGAGGAGGAGGAGAGGAGACAGGAGAGAGGAGAGGAGAGAGGAGAGGAGAGAGGAGAGGAGAGAGGAGAGGAGAGAGGAGAGAGAGAGAGGAGAGGAGACAGGAGAGAGGAGACAGGAGACAAGAGAGAGGAGAGGAGACAGGGAGGGAGAGAGGAGAGGAGAGAGGAGAGAGGAGAGGAGACAGGAGAGAGGAGAGGAGAGGAGACAGGAGAGAGGAGAGGAGACAGGAGAGGAGAGAGGAGAGAGGAGAGGAGAGAGGAGAGAGGAGAGAGGAGAGGAGACAGGAGAGAGGAGAGGAGACAGGAGAGGAGAGAGGAGAGGAGAGAGGAGAGAGGAGAGGAGACAGGAGAGAGGAGAGGAGACAGGAGAGAGGAGAGGAGAGGAGACAGGAGAGAGGAGAGGAGACAGGAGAGGAGGAGAGGAGAGAGGAGAGGAGAGAGGAGAGAGGAGAGAGGAGAGGAGACAGGAGAGAGGAGAGGAGAGGAGACAGGAGAGGAGAGAGGAGGAGAGAGGAGAGAGGAGAGGAGACAGGAGAGAGGAGAGGAGAGGAGACAGGAGAGAGGAGAGGAGACAGGAGAGGAGAGAGGAGAGGAGACAGGAGAGAGGAGACAGGAGACAAGAGATAGGAGAGAGGAGAGGAGACAGGAGAGGAGAGAGGAGAGGAGACAGGAGAGAGGAGAGGAGACAGGAGAGGAGAGAGGAGAGGAGACAGGAGAGAGGAGACAGGAGACAAGAGATAGGAGAGAGGAGAGGAGACAGGAGAGGAGAGAGGAGAGGAGACAGGAAAGGAGACAGGAGAGGTCTCTGTGGAGATCCAGACAACTCTGAGGAGTTTGAGGAGTTTGAGGAGTTTGAGGAGCAGACAGACTTGTTGGTCTGTCAGATGGAGTTTTTGTGCGTTTCTGTGGTTTTGTCTCAGAAACGTCCAAACAAACCATGAGCCTGAGTGTTGAGTCCTGTGTGTGTCTGTGTGTATAGATGTGCAGCAAACATGAGACATTTTTATTGGTCCTCATGTTTGTGTTTTAGGGAAAAGGAAAGTGAATGCATTGTGTGTGTCTGTGTGTGTAGCTGCTGGATCTGCCGTCCTGCAGCTCTGATGATGGTGATGGAACGTTGTGTTACTGTGTTGTTGCGTTGTAGTGAATGTAAAAAACTGCAGGATCAGGTGACTCACCCTCTCTTAAACCGTGTTTGGAGTTCGGAGGAGACACATCGATAAATCCCTGAGTTCAGTTTCACATCACAAACAAACAAACAGTGAAAGACTCACATTTCATTCATGAGGTCAAACGGACACTTGGAGCTTTGTGTGACTTTGTGTGAGCCGTGACGTGATAAAGACACATTTCGGCCCAAAGACGTCACTCATCAGTTTCTTTGCTGCTCTGAAGTCTCCAGTTTGTAATTGGTCTCTCTGCCTTCGTGGGGGATTTGTCTGAACTGGAGTGGGATAAATAACTCTGAACGAGCTGTCGGGTCAGATCAGCGTCTCTCAGCCTGGGTTAGAGTTTGTGTGTTTTGTGTGTGGCTGTTCAGGACAAACAGGCTTGACGTCCCTTCACAGTGTGACTCCCTCTTTTGTCCTCCGGTGTCACTCTGCTGGGACAGTCCGGTCTGACTGTGATGCGTTCAGGTGCAGGATGTGGCTCCTGACCTGCTCTACCTTTCCTTTTGTTGAAGTCGACGCTGCTGTTGTTGACAACCAGCTCAGGTCGGATGTGAAAATCCAATCGCAGCCCTGACCTTGGTCAGGAAGAAGACTAATAAATAAATTCTGTTTAGTGTTGCACGTTTTTCCGGCGAGGCAGAAATACTTCCTCTTCTCAGCATCAGCAGGAATAACGAGCCTGTCTTTAATATTTAACTGCAGGAAGGAGAGAAGTGGATCCGATTTATGGACGATTTCACTGCAACAGGTGACAGTCGACGTTCCACCTCGTCGGCGTTCAGGGGAACATCCTCCATCTGTTGTTTTCTGTCCGGTCTGGAAGAAGAGCTTTCACTCTGGGTGAAGCAGGCCAGAACACAAAATCTGTCACAAACAAAAAGCCAAACAGCAAAACTAAACTAAGCTGAGATCAAACTCAGCCTTTAAACAGCCTTTACTCTGAAAACACACATCTGGTGGTTGTAGAAGGAGATGAATGTTTACATTTTAAAAGTCTCTTTGTTTTCTCTAATCCAGCGTGAGCTGCCGCCAAGTGACGAAGAATAAACTAGAAAAGCAGAAGAAGGCAAAATGCTGGATGTTGACACACTGAAACAGAAAGCAGAGCTTCACCGTGTAAACTGGAGAATTTGGATCTCGTTCTCCTGCAGTGATCTGAAAGGCGTCAAATTATGAAGTTGATGATGATGGTGATGAGCTGAAAGCTTCTTACCCCAAAGAGAGACCCAGATCAGGCATATCTTTAGGTAAATGTAATAATAATAATAATAATAATAAGCCTGCTGAGGCGATTGGTTTTGTCACGGCCTTTTTGTTGAGTTTAAATTCAGCTGAATGTTTAAAAGCTGAAACGTGGAGGAGCTCAGATGCTGACTGAGGACCGAAGGGTTATGGTTCGGACAGGTCCCCGCTCTGATTCATCATCCAGCTGCTGTTTCGTCTGCACCAACAGACACACAACTTTTTATTAAAGGTAATTAAAGGTGGAGCTGCAGATCACTCAGCGCAGCTTAACCCGCTTCATTACATCACGACAATCTGGCGCCGGCGGCGGAGATGCTCGTAAGCAGCTCAGCTCCATGCAGTTTTAACAGCAGTAATGAGAAGTTGGTCCAGCAAGAGGCTTTTTCTGAAAGTTCACATTAATGTTAACTCATTGTGACTCATTGTGAAGTTGTGCGTTTGCTGTACTTGGTTCACTTCCTGAACATGTGGATCACAGTCACGGGCTTTAGGCCCAGAAACCATTTCAGTGTCACCTGACGCAGGACCAGGATGTTCTTTGTGCGTTTGGTAGTTTCTGAGGATCTTTGTGGTTCAGTTGTGTTCCTGATCTCAAGCTGCAGACCGACACCTTTTGTCTCTGCGGGGCAGATCCGGCTGAAAACCACAGCAGGAGTGATGGTACATTAGCTGTTGTTTCGCAAAACCATTTGTACTCATTACAGCTGCAATTAGCCCCGAACGACTCGGTATCAGTGATTAAACAGGCTGCTGCTGCAGGCGGAGGGAGGAAGATGAAGGAGCAGAGCTGAAACACGAGCACGCTGAAATCCACCTGAGGCTTCTTCTAAACGAATCAATTCTGCTGCGGGTCCTTTTTGTGTTGTGTTGGACTGACGGTGTTCAGAGGCAGGCGGAGGGTCACAGACCGGCCCGCTCGCTCTTTAATTACATTTTGGATTCATGTCTTAATCAGCTCACCTTGTCGCTTCGGCCCATTTTCGCTCCGGCTCAGCGAGTTACGGTCACATTCATCTGCTTTCCCGCCCGCTCTCCTGACCTTGGAGAAGATGAATTATTAACATCTCAGATGAGATCCTCTGCAGTGTGGCCAAATAACACAAAGCATTTACAGCACTGGTCACAATGTCTGCCCTGATCGTTCAGCTGGAGGAGGACTGGAGGAAGTTTCTGGAAGAATCAGGTGAACAGGAAGGATATAAACAACAGGGGGCCTACAGGTATGAGGTCCACCTGTCCAACTGCAGGTCGGGGCCCGGCCCTGGGGTCAGCCCCTCCACCGCGCCGACCCCGACTTCATTTGTATTCTAGCTTGGCAGAGATCGAACAGTCCTCCCTGATGGTTTTGGTGAAAATGCAGAAAACGACACCATCACATGATCCAAAAGAAAGAAACTGATACCAGCAAACAGGAAGAACAACAGTGTGGGTTATTGATTATTAATTAGCTCGGTGCTAGTTCGCATTCAACAATCAGCCATGTGTAATTCCTAAATAAACATTTCATTTCTAATTGATGCTCCACCTATGCGTTTTGTTCCTGTTTCCACCACTGTGGATCAACAGTGTCTGATCAGTAAAGTTAGATTGAGGTAAAGTTCTTTTTCACCTCTGAAACTCTGAAAGCAGCCACAGACGAACGAGTCCATTCATCTGTGTGGAGGGAGGCAGTTATGGATGGGCCTGCAGCCTGTGACGCTGCGGAGGTTGAATTATGGCCGGCGATCTGTGACCCGCTGAGTTTTGATCAACTCTCTGCAGCCTGAGCTCCAGAAACAGGAGCAGACTCTGCAGCGTGCACGTGCTGATGCAACATGGGAAAAATACCATCAGCGGTACAACAGCGTACAACACGATGTAGCCAACGACAACGTCTTTCCTGCTCTGTGATGGTCAGCTGATCTGTCCAATCTGAAACCGACTTCAGATCTGCATCCGTCTGACTCCCTGACTCTGCACTTCCTGTGTGGGCCTGCTACAAAATAAAACGCTAATAACGAAGGCCAGTGACATTGTGGAGTCGCTGTGTCTTTGTTTGGTGACCCTGACTGATGATTAGCTTTATTTTTTAAATCAGTTTAACACGCTGACACTAACTCTTTCCTCGCTCTGCGTCCTTGTCTCCTTCTCACTAATCACCTCTTTTCAATCCGTCCTTCGTCTTTTCTCATTTCTCCTCTCTGCTTCATTCCCAGCTCATTTCACCTTGAATGTTTCCCCTCTCCTCACTTCTCCTCCTCTTTCCTCCTGCAGGTGAGAAGTGTCGGAGCTTCATTGATCTGGCCCCGGCGTCGGAGAGAGGTGAGTAATGATGGTCATTAGACATCACGTCCACTCCCTGCCGCTCCCCACCTGTTCATCCGGCCCACAGAAACCAGGAAAAAAACAAAACCAGATAGAAACATCTCTCTTCCACACTCCAGCATGACTCACTTATTTATTTTACCTGCACAAGAGAAAATATGAGATTATTCCTTCGGAAGCTGTGTTTTAAAGGTCAGATCCACCTTCTCCTCCAAACACGGCGTCTGCTGGGTATAAAAACCAAGATGGCTGACGGACAGGTGACGTCACGGGGGATTGAAATTTGCCTTGAGAAGAAGATTAAAATCAGATTTTTCTGAAGAAAAAGCTTCTTTGTTCCCATCAGCTGTCTCTCATGTTAGAAGTGGAACGCAGATCTTTGATCCGTCATCAATAATTCTGTTTTTTCTGAACCTCCTGATTTCACCGTTGGAGTTCAGACAGAATCAGGATGTTGGATAATGAGGCTGCTCATCATGAGCTCTTTGAATGAGTGGTTCTGGTTCTGGTTCTGGTTCTGGATATCTGACGGCTTCAGGAGGAGGAGCTGGACGATGTCACACACCTTCGATTTCACACAAAGATATAAAGCATTCATCAAACAAACTTCATCTGTCCACAGCCGCAATTGAAGTGAATGGGGAAATGTTCCTCTGTCTCCCTGATTTATTAGCCCAGTAAACGTTTTCCTGTCTCCAGTTTCAAGTCCTGATGAAGCTCCTTATTTAAATTATGGCCCTATTTAGAACTAATGGCGTGGGGGCGTGGCCACAGTGTGATGAAAGATTGTGCCACCCAATCAGGATAGAATACAGGTGAGGTGAGGTTGGTGGTTCGATTGCTTTGGCTTCCTCTAGTTTCCCTCAGTTTCTGCCGCTAATCAATCTAGTTTATTTATAAAATAAAATAAGTGTGTTCTGATTATTGATCCAATAATCAATAATTTTGTAGACGAGGTCGAATAAAAGACATTTTAACAAACCTGGACAGACTTTGTCAAGAAAGGAAGACACAAAAACTGCTGCCACATCTGAAGCCCCACACAGACATACACAGATAATTAAAGAAGTAATTAAACCCATCTGAGATGAGACTCGGTCTGATGAGCTGCTTCCTTCCTGTTATCAGTCCTGCCGACTGAGTCCCTCCGAACAGGTTTTATTTACCTTCTTTGGTTTTAATGAAGTCTCAGTTTGCTGATACATATTCAATATAACAGAAACTGGGGAGAAAATGATTTTTGGTCAATATCGCAGCATTGTGATTTTACCTTGCAGGAGTTTGATTCTATCGACTGGTTGGAAATGAAATCTGCAGCTGATGAGGAAGCTGATGGAGTTTTCATTAAAACTCAGATCTGAGGCCAGATGACGTCCCTCAGCTCGCAGGGACTTTTATTAAATTTGAATAATTTTTATCAACATGTACATAATGAATGAATGAGCCCGTGTAATATGAACTCAATGAACAAAATTTGAATTAGCCACACATACTGTCCATCACACGCAGCTAAATTAAAAAGCTGTAAAACGATGAGCCTCCATCAGATCGTGTTCCTCTGGTGGCTGAGCAGCTCTCTCATCTTTCACTTCTGCAAAAGCTGCAGAAACTTTCTTTTTTCAGACTTTTTGGAAATCTGTAACAAACTCCCAGACGATGTAAAACCTCGCCTCTAGATTCACTTTCAATTAAAATTTCCAGCCGCATTGTCACTCCTCTTCTATTTAAAGCATTCTTGTCATTACACTCAGCGTCTTATGTGAAACACTTGAATATAGAAATTAGGTTCCCGCCCACAGAGAGCAAATGTGACAGGAAATCAGGCTCTCATATTGGCTCGCTCGGGGAGACTCACTGATGCTCAAATTGAAAAGTCGGCCTGCAGGTTGTGTCCTCCCCCCAGCCACAGAGCAGATAATCACTTTAATTCACTGCCGCCTATTAAAGAGGAGCCTTCTGAGTTTTATAGAACTCTAACTGTGGAGAGGAGAACCAGGAGCTGTGGTGATGAGAGGATCCTGATTCTCTTCATCATCCTGCATCCTGTCATCTTCTTCGGATTTTATTTCCCTCTTCGCCGTAGAGAACACACATGCTAAAGAGCCAATCAATGTGGCAGACGGGCAGGTGGGGATATCAAACACACCCTCCTCCTCCTGCAGGTCCGTCAGAGACAAATGGCTCGACGGCAGAATCACAGAGAGGACGGTCAAATGTCCCTGCTGTCCTCTGTCTGTCCTCAGAGACAACAAAGACAGCAAGCGCTGAATAATATTCACATCTGGGGAGGAAACAGCTGTAGAACCTCTGAAGATGTCAACCGGATTGTTTATTTGTTGAAGCTCAACTTAACTTAATGTTTCGACATGAGTCTCACAGATTTCCTCTGCTGTTGGTGTTTCTCCTGTTCCCTGTCTAACTGAGCTGAGTGTGTGTGTTTTGTGGGTTTTTCTGTGCGTTCAGGTGTGTTGTGGTTGTCTGTGGTGTCCGAGGTCCTTTACATCCTGCTGCTCGTCGTCGGCTTCAGTCTGATGTGTTTGGAGCTTTTCCACTCCAGCAACGTCATCGACGGACTCAAGCTCAACGCCTTCGCCGCCGTCTTCACCGTGCTGTCCGGTAAGATGGGCAGAAACACTCTGAGATTTAAGAGCGAAGCAGAGTCTGCTGCAGATTTGTGAAAGGTCATCCAGGGTCAGAGGTTATCCCTTGGAAGCCTTCGTTGGGTTGGGAGCCAGGGATGTTTCTGCCAACTCACGTTAAACCTGTTACACAAGAAGCTGGCTGAGCGTCCGCCATGTTCGCTGTAAGAGGCGGCTGCAGCTCCCAAAAACGAGAGAACAAATATTAGCGCTGAAGTTTTCCTTATTATGAAGATAAAACGTCTGATTTAAGTTCTTTAACAGACACACAACGAGCAGGAAGCGAACCATGAAAGCTTCAGAAAGTTAACACATAATGCTGAATGTGCAGTATTTTGTAGACTAAACACAAACACACATAAATCTGCAGCAGCTGACGGATATTCATCACACACGTGACACACTCATAGACTGTGTAACTTCTGCACTAATGTGTGTTTATGAGCGATTATTCCTCCGTCTCTGATTGATCGGCGGTGCGGCACGTTCAATCAATTGATACTCTGTAATGACTGATTATGATAATTACACGAGCTCTGATTTATTTGACTCAGACGTTCGTGATTTACTGAGATAATTATCAGAGCAGGTGATCTGGAGTTTTACCGGCTGATCGTTTAGTCGTTCGCAGCCTTTAAAACAGCCTCTAAGATGTCATCCGCTCATTGGTTCATCCTCTGGGGAGCAGGAAGGTGACTGCTGAGGCCACTGACTTGTTGAAATTCCACCTTCACAATTTCTAATTTCCAATTTTCCAGACTTAAAATCCTACTTCCATGTATTTGTTTTAATGTTGTGATTTGTCATCTTTTCTTTGTGTGTGTGTGCGTCTTGCTGGCCTTTTGTGTGACGTTTGTGTGTCGGTGTTGCAGGTCTTCTGGGTATGGTGGCCCACATGATGTACACTCAGGTGTTCCAGATCACAGTCAGTCTGGGTCCTGAGGACTGGAGGCCTCACAGTTGGGACTACGGCTGGTCCTTCTGGTCAGTCAAACTCATAAAGACATTTAAATCACAACCACACAACGATGGGACGAGCTTTTTGTATCCTGCTGCTCCTGTTGTGTTTTATCATTCAGCAGCTGACACTGTTACAAATTTGGAGGATTTCTTGGAATGAATTTTGAGGAGATGGTCTCTCTCCCTCATATTTGTATTTCTTTTAATTATTTTTGTGTAGTATTTATATGTATATCGACTGAGACTCAGAAACGGCTTCCACACACAGAATGTGGGAATATTATTGGCTGGTAGTTTCATATGCTGCTGGAGGTGGGGGGAGTGTGTCAGGTGGTGTTCTGGCTCACAGCGCTGTTGTTTCTCAGATAATTATCAGACAACACTCGTCTCGACCTTCCGTGCTCGCTGCTCGGAGGTGGAATCGAGCTGCAGCTGTCGTCTGAGTTCACTCGGGTCATTTCTGGATCAAATCTTCGCGGCAGTGTGTGATTTTCACACTTGATTAATAAATGTGCAGTTTTGTTTCCAATAAGCCTGAAAAGTTTTGCAGCGTGAGAAAAGCTGTGAGTCATTCAAACAGCATCATCTCATCAGAAAAGATGTTTTTATCTTTGTTGATGTCTTCAGATTGATAGTCGCAGTTTGATTTCCTGATCTCGGTTAAAGATGATGGATTTCTGCCATTTCCCAGCTTTTCTTTTACTCGTCATATTTAAGGCTCCTGACTGATTTCCTGTCGTACGCCTCAGCAGTCACTCAGTCAGTTAGCAGCACGATAACGTTAACTGGAGCGCAGAGTCAGACTGAATCACCACAGATGTCTCTGTGAGGACTGCGTCTGGCTAACAACACACATTTTGAATTGTGTGTTTGCACTCTGCTGCTGACGGACGGCTTTAGCACATGTTCATTCATCATTCCCACTTCCTTCCTTCCATCCGACACACGAGCAACCAAAACTCTTCCAAAGAGTTCCCACATCAGTAGCCTGATAATGAGACGATGCTGTTTTTCATTCTGCTCCGTCTCCAGGACGTTTCAGGGCCTTCACCAAAAAATCTGTAAAACACAAACTTCTCCTTCTCACCTTCTCCCTCTGTGTCCCCGTCTCTCCAGCATGGCCTGGGGATCCTTCACCTGCTGCATGGCCGCCTCCGTCACCACCCTGAACTCCTACACCAAGACGGTGATCGAGTTCAGGCACAAGAGGAAGCTGTTTGAGCAGGGCCTGCGCGAGGAGCAGAACTACCTGGACCAGGAAGCCTTCCACTACTTCCGAGACCGCTCGCTCCAGTCCATCTCCAGCACCGTGGAGGTCTACCCGGGCCACAGCGGGGCCAGAGCTGGGATTGTTGTCGGGGGCCCCGGTCCGGGATCAGGCCCCGGTCCAGGCCCCGGTCCGGGGCGGGGCAGGATGAGAGCTGCCTCTGCCTCTATAGACCTGGGGGAGAACACAGACTCTCTGGGGGAGGAGCAGTGCTGAATGGGGGTCAGGTGGGACCGGGACCTTCTGGTCTGGACCTGGATACTGGTTTTCACGCCAAATTCAAAAGCACAGCAGCCGTTTTTCTTTGACTGAAGATGATGATTAACGGACTTGACAAGAAGAGACGTGAAGAACACAAATACATAAAGTTAGACGGATATAACCTACATATGAAGTGAACGTGAATATTAAGTGATGAAAACCTCCTGGATGGAAATGATCTCACAGTGCTATGTGTAGTATTTTAACCCAGTTCATCATAATAATGATAACTTTTATCTATGTAGCAACGTTTAAAAACAAAAGTTTACAAAGTGCTTTTATGGACAAAGAAAAAGGACAACAAAGAACAAGACGCACAACAAGGCGGAAATGAACACGACTAAAGGAGAGGCCGATGAAATACAGAAACCAAATGATAAAAACATAAAATAAAATAAAGTAAAACTGAAGAGATGTTAAAGACCTCTGAGCAGCTGACTGGACAGTCCGCAGCGTGCTAATGTTTGTGTTCCTTCACACTGCTGGAGACAGAAAAGATGCTGAATAACGTCACCTCTAGCTGTTAACGCTAACGTTAGCTGTGTAGCAGTAAGTTAACATTTAGCGACTTTGATGAGCAGCAAACAGAAATAACAGGAAAACAGTAAATGCTGAGCAGACTCAGTTACACAGCAATAAATGTCGGTCTGTCCTGCTCCAGTTTATTATCATAGAAATGATTTGTGAGTCACGGTTCAGATCCAGATCAAGTTTCTGGTCCACCACCATGAGAACTGGCTCAGGACAGGAAGTTGATGTGCTACGTGATGTGAAAATGCTACACATAGCACGTTCCTGACAGTGAGGTTTAAAAAGTACGTGTCTGTGTTTGAATTTACGGTCCAGAGGTTTGAACCTCATCAGTCCTCAGCAGCTTGGTGACGCTTTTCACCAACATGGAAGATGAACCACCCAAAGGACAAGCAAAGACGTGTTTTTCCTTTCCTCCTTCAATAATTGATTTTATGAAGAAAAACTATTTCTCAACCAGCGAACCGGCCTCAGCGCCTCATTTAGCTTCCTCCGACAAATTTAATTAAATTTTGACTTCAGTCAGTTTTGGGAACCGAGCCGCCTTCCCTCCTGAAACTACAGAATCAGCTGATCTGACTCTCTGAATCCGTCCATTCTCATCCTCCATCTAGAGTCACAGCTCCACATCGGGCGCTCCTATTGGCTCCGGTGGATGATGTCACAGCCAATCAGAGGCCTAGCTGTCAGAGTCTGTGGCTTAGTCCTGTATGCTTCTGAGTTTATTGTGTTGGCAGAATAAAGACAGAGAGACGTGGACAATCAGACATTTAGAGCATCAGAGGCTTTGACGTCATTGTTATCTATAAAATATATTTTCATGGAAAGTGACGGTTCTGTTCTGTTTCACTGAGAGGAAACGTGACCGGCAGCCTCATCAGTCGGAGGTCAAAGGGTCGTTCCTCTCACGGCGTTAATGTGCTGAACAGTCACGGGGTCCTTGGAGGGCCTGCAGGGAGCCGTTCACCTTTGACCTCTGTGGAAATTACCTGCATTAATTTTCTATATGTGAGTCTCAGGGGGATATACCGAGGAGATAAATCCTAATCCTGACGGAGGGGAGGATTCAGAGCGTCAGTGTCCGACTCTGAGGGGTCACAGATGTGTTGTATCCATCCATTCAGATTTTTGACAAGCCGACGTTTCTCTCGCTCCCGAGTGTGGAAGGCGATGAATCACCGGCCCGGACTGAAATGGATTTTGTGCGCTGATTGATTTGGTGAATCACAGTCTGGCTGTCCTGAGTCCAAACCTCTGAATCACTGCTCACGTCTTCAGCTTCAGCGTTGAGCTTCGTGATGAATCTGAACCAAATAATTAGTCAGCCGCTCGAAGGGAAGGTTGACGGCAGAGTTTAGAACTGGAGAAAAATACAGCTGAATCAACAATATTTACTTTACATTGATATCAAAGAAAAAATGTAAATTCTGTTGTAAGTTCGGCTGATTTTGTGCACAAATCGACCCGTCTGGTCCCTGGACAGTTTTTTCTAATTCCCCTGCCTCCCTGAATGTCTGTACAGCCCTGCATTTATTAATGATGATAATAATAATAAGGATTATTATTATTTAGCTTGTTTAGCAGTTGGGGAAACACTGATGTTGACATGATGAGTACAGTGAGAGGAGCTGACTCACTTTCCAGCCATCTGGCCATTTTGTTCACTTTTGAGAGAGAAATATTGATTAGAGCAGATTTAACCCCCCCCCCCCAAAAAAAAAGAATCAGATGAGGCTGTCATCATGTTTGGGATCAGGTTTGGACATTTGTGGTGAGTTGGACAGAAAAGCAGCTGCTGAGGACGCCTGGCCCGAGGAGTCGGGCTTATGTAAAGCGTGGATTGTGACCAGCAGGGATTAAATTGGCCGAGGACGTTTTGGGGTCGGCATAATCCAAACACAAGTTTCTAAATCCTCGTGCTGCCTGACTGTAAAAAGTGCTGGACTATAGTGGCTCATCAACCTTCTGTGCACTGATGTCGCTTCTGTTTGAATGTATTCACTTACATATATTCATCTATGTATTCCACTTCCTGCTTCCTGACTCTTTTTTTCAGTTCCAGCACGTTAAACACACCGACTGATCGTCTCCTCCAGGTCAGAATTAACTTTAAATCTTCCTGCAAAAACAGCACAGAGCACATAACAGTAAATAGAAGAGACAAAACAATCCCAGCTTCACTGCGACTGATGCTGTTGGGCTTCTGCTGAAGGGAGATAAAGATTTTCTACTTCTGTTCCAGTAAATCTTCTCAGTGTGTTTGTCTTCTGTTCCAGTTCACACTCCTGCAAACAGAATTAGAGCTGATGCTAACACACGCTAACATTTTCAGAGTCAAACTGAGCTGCTAATTTTTGGCCGTGTCTGCAGCGCGCCTGATGAATATGGATGCAATATGGAGCAATATCCGGACCTGATTGGTCCAAAATGGAGACAAAAGGCGGCGGGAGCACTTCTGGGTTGCGTTGTTGTTTTCCTCAGTTTTTAAACTCTGTGATCTTCCAAAGTGACGAGCTCAAAAAACACCCGATTTTGTAGGTTTGCGTGTTTTTGTTTTTAGATAAATGGCAGAATCTGTTGCTTCATGTGGACTTTTACTGAAATCGGGTTTGTTGATTGGTGTTTGAAAAGCAAGCGTGCTTTTATGGCTTTAGATTTTTGGTGTTGTGTCACAATTTTAGCATTTCTGATGACAGAATGATGTTCAGTGTGATGGACAGGAGAAGGATCTGGAGTCTCAACGCCTGTAAACAGACGTCAGCCTGTAAATGTCCCTCCTCCTCCCTTATATTGAAGTCTATGGGAAAATGTCCCTCCTCCCTGATGAGTTTTGCTCTCAGTCTCCAGTTTACAGTCTTCAACACAACATGATGTTCATTTTTTTAAACGATGCTCCATTTAGAGGGCAATAGACCAGGAAGGAGGGGAGGGGTTAGGGGGCGGGGCTACAGACTGAAGCATCCAATCAGGAGAGAGGACAGAGAAGGTCAGATCCACCTTCTCCTCCAGATTAGAAAGCAGCAGTTTACAGACTGAAGGGCGACGACAGTGATCTTTCATTCAGACTCATTTTATGGATCCGATCAGCGTTCATGTTTAATTCATGTTTAATTCGACGAACAGAGAAACACGACTTCATGATGTTACAGTGAGTTTATGGCCTGAACCTCGGACCTCTGGAGGATGATTGCCTTTTTCTGATGAGTCAACATGAACGGACTGTGGGGCTGTGATGAGATGCAGTTAAAGCTTCTGTTTCGCTGCCTTGCTGGACGTTGGAGGATTTCCAACAGCAGAGCCAGAGAAAGACGCAAAATGTTAATTCATTTATAAAAATACACTCATTGATTATTGATCCACATGAGCCACTTTGTAAAGTTCACTTTTTCAAAATAAGACAAATGAGGTGATGAACTGTGGCACTGACATTTAGGGATGCTTTTATACAGTTACATAAACACGAGCACTCTTAATCTTCATAACGAGCTGACATTTAATCAGTGAATTATTATCTAAATCAAAATATAAATGTTATCTTTATATTTTCAATACACGTTAAAGTGTCAGCTCACTGAATGTGACAATGTAAAGTTAGAAACTGAACTTTGAACAGTTTTATATTTTTACATATTTATATTTAAACACCAAACCTAAGTGCGTTCAAACTGAGGAAACACAAAAACCTAGAAAGATAAAGAAAATATATAATGGAAATAAATCCAGTAAATGACTGAATGAAACGCTGCGGAGGTAATATAAATATGAATGACTAATAGTATGTGAAAAATATGTAAATCAATAAACTAAAAATGAAATTAATAAATAAATATAAATATTCTATTAATAGCCAGAATAAAAACGACCATCTTGAGTTTGCTTTTAAAATATGAACACTTTTTAAAATGATTATCTGTCGACCAAAAAGGTTCAGAAGGTAAAAACAGACATTATAAGACCAATTCGACCCAAAACACTGCTGAAGGAAACCTGAAAGTTTTTGTCGTTTGTGTGAAACCTTGGTGATGAATGTCTCATCTCAGCGTCGGGCCTCGGACGATTTATCGGATGTGTATTTCTGCGCTGCCTTTGAGCTTAATGGGACCTGATGACAGAAATCCTTCTTCTCAAGATGGAGCTGCATTTTTCAGCAGGAACAAACAGGCAGAGTGACCTTCTCCATTAATGAAACACAGAATTAAACAGGCCAACTGACATCACCGCCATTACTAACACAAATAGATTGAAGACGGGGCATCTGGAGCAAAGGGGGGAGGGCAGGTTGGAGGTTTACATCAAAAACAGATGATACAACTCATTTGTAATGAGAAAGCCCCCCAGTGCCAATAGACCTTATTCCCATGACCCCCCCCACACCTGTTCTGCCTCTGCAGAGGCCGATCGATGCAGAACCGTCCTTATTAACTCACATTCAGTGTCTCTGGATGGTTTGTTTGCTGTTTGAGTTCATGATTTCCTCATCAGGCTAAAGATCCTCTGAGCATACCAGCTCTGATTGGCCGATTCTGTGAAGATGCATCTAAAACAGGATCAATCATCAAATCACTCAACTCTAAAATCTGTTGAATCATTTCCCCGTTGGAGTAGAAGAAGTGATAAAAAAAGGGTTTTTCTGTGATACTGATTTTTTTATAACACTGAACACTGAACAGCTTTTATTCTCGTCTCCTGCCATCACAGTTTGGAGCTCCTCCGCTCTCAGACAGTAAAACTGCAATATGTAACTTAATTAATTAAAAAATAATTCTCATTGTTAACAATCAATACAATCAGAGAGGAAAACGAGTCTGTGGCCCGACTGTGTGGATATTTGATGGCAGCTGAAGTGTTGCAGAATGTTAATTCAGTGCATGCGGAGCTGAAATGAGGTCCAGTAAACGCCTCGTCAAACATCTAGCTCGACGTGGAGCTGGATGGATTTGTCCAGAAGGACCAGGAAGGCCTGTTTGTTTCCAGAGCCAGTTCTTCTGTCTGCTGCCAAGATGTAGAGGTACAATATCGAACATGTCCGTGTATTAGCAGTAAAATGTTTTAGTGCGAGGCTCCATCAAACATCCAGAGTGGCACTTTAAAGGAGCTCTGAGACGGTTCTGGTCCCAGAGGACGGCTCAAAGTCAGAGAGCAGCAGCGAGCCTGCTCATTAAAAGAGTGACTTTCATAAGCCGGCCCGTCGTGCTGATCACCAGTAAAGCAACCCGCTGGGCCTGCAGCTTTTAAAGGAGAGGGGACGGCCATATATCACCTCAGGGACACGTCCCTCTCTGCTCTGTTGGCACCAGGTGCTTTGTTTCGTTGTTTCACACGTCTTTTTCTTGTTTTACACAACAGGTTGACAGAGAGGCTGCAGACGGACCCATAAATATCCTCGTTGCTTCTGTGCAGCTGTCTGTGATCAACCGACCTCCGACCTCAGAGTCCAGTTACCCCCCAGGGTGGACCACTGAGCCCGAGGAGGCCGATCCACCACGGGACTCTTACTGGGATGTTGCATCAGGGAGCAGCTCTTTGATCTGTTGTGTCTTCAACCCAAGTCGACAGGTTGATGGCCTGATGGTCCAACTGGGAGGAGACCCAGAACCAGCTGGAGCGACTCAGGTCCCATCTGGCCCGGCAACATCTGGACTAGCCTGTTCAACCTGCTGCTGTCAGCAGAACACAGACGGATAAAAACTGTTCAGGACACAAAATAAACTAAAACCTGCAGTAATTGAATTTCTCCACCAGGAGGCAGAAAAACAGCAGAACGAGGTGAACTATAAACCTGGACCAGGACTCTGCAGCCTGTAAAGAGAAACCTTAGACCAGGATTCAACCTAATTACCAGAGATCAGATTGCACTGAAGTCTCTGGGAAAATGTCCCTCCTCCTCAGTAGTTTCCGGTCTTTGGGTTGGACTTTGTGAAGTACTCTGAGATCAAGGCCATCTGGACCGCTTTGGTTCAGACAGAGGATAATCTTTGGTTTACCTGACAAACCCAGTGGGCCGTCACAGTCCGACTCACATGGGGAGGCCTCTGAGTTTGGAGCCGCCCTGTTGGCCTCGGTCTGGATCAGGAACATGGAAGACTCTCCTCTGAAGGTGTGAGCAGGCTAATGCTACGCTACGTTAGCTGGTTGACACCGGGACTCTGGGACACCAGCAGGCGACAAATAATCTGACCTGAACGCCGGCGAGCTGAGCAGATGAATGATAATGATGTTTATCAAATCAAGCTGCTCTCTATCGATTCATTCTGGAGACGTCGGAACAAGTTTATCAGTGAGTTTCTGCTTTAATCATCAGATGGTGACACACACACTGTCCCTCTGCAGGGACGTGCAGCGAATGAGATGAAGGAAAAACTTGTTGATCACAAACACTTATTCCCACAGCAAGGGAGGTGTGTGTGTGTGTGTGTGTGTGTGTGTGTGTTTGTGTTGTGGTGGCATTACTCTTCATGTATCAGGGAAGGCAGCTGATGTTTACAGCCTTACTCTTATTTATTTAGTTTTTTTATTGATTAAACTTTGTCACATAATAATTTATGTCCAACAGACACAAACAGACGCACACTAACAATAAGTCTAATTTGCTCAGGGAAATTAAAAGTTTAAATAACTATCAGATTTTAAAACCTGTCGAATGTTCTTCTTCCTGCTGTTTGTTTGATGAAATTAAATGTTTTTACATTTTTATGTTTTCATTAGAAACTGATGAAACTGACAGAAGTAGAAACGTTTGTACGATTGATATGTCAGCGTTAACTGTTCCTGGGAAAGAGTTTTTCAGAGTGGCGTTCATAGAGAATTCCCATCAGAGATGAAGAAGACCAGAAAAATAATCATGGATCTAAAACATCACGCCATACTTCCAGAAAATACAGAACTGAAGGTTTCCAACAACACCAAATTTAAGACAGCTGCACCTTTAGACTCAGCTGAACATCCATCAGATCAGCTCAGGCTGTGCGGCCTCCTGAGGCTCTGTATGAAATGTCAGTTAAATATCAGGAACATCAGCTCCCACTGACCATAATACTCCCCCAGAGCGCCGTTCTCATATGAGCTGTAATGAAGCACAGCAAACTGAGAAAGCAACAGCTGGCGTGCAGATATTACGGTGATCGTTTTCCACCCCGGAGAGAGAAGACTGCTTTGCCGAGATATCAGACACCAACACAACCGCAGAGTTTCTAAATTTTATGGTGAATTAGCGAAGTGAGGGGAAGTCAGCAGCTCCAGAGAGACAATGAGTTAGGAGGAAGATAAACAACTTCAGCTGCAGCGTCCTCACCTTTTTATTTAGAAAACTGATTTCACACACACACACAACGTCAATGAGCTTCTGCTGACACCTCATGGCAAATTCTCATCATGACACAAACTGAAACCTGCACACGAGCTGCACAGCTGAATATCTGCGGGCCTTCAGGTTTAAAGGTCTACAGGCAGACCGTCAGCACTTCTGCCACTTTGTGATGTCACAACAACGCAGCCACGCCCACTTAGTGAGGTTGCTCACCTGAAATCTGATTTGTTTTTATGGAACGCTGTGTGTGACCTAAACTGGACTTATTTTGAAGCTGCTCCTGAAGCCTGTGGACGGGGAACGTCACAGATAACGGACCACAGACCAACAGCCAGCAGGACGCTTCCTGTCCTATTATGGTTGTCTTCTCCGCTCGACGTTCTCAATTTGAATATCCACACAGGCTTCACTTCACGAGACTGTTCAGGTGGCTCTTTGTTTCGCTGTGAGGAACTGTGTCTCATCACAAATTATCCATCCAGTTCTTCGTGTTGTTTCTTTTTTGTAAAGCTACAGAGCAGGAAAATGTTTCTTTAAAGTGTCCCTCGTGTGTTGTGTGTTATTTTTGTTCATTTTGTTGGTAAGCACGTTGTTGTCGCTGATAAAGAGAAGAGAAAACTCTCAGGTCAGAGTCTCATCAGGAGGGAGAGGGACATTTTCCCATAGACTTCAATACGGTCTGTGGTCTTTAGTTTAGCTGCAAGTTTTAGGCTCCTCAGACACACAGTGTGTGAGTAGATTCTAAAGGTCAAAGGTCACCGACCACAAACTGTTTCTGTTTAAAATGAAATAAACAGGGCCGTGATCTGGACCGGGTCTGAGAGGTTCTGCTGTTTTCAGGTAAATGGAAAACGAAGCTTGTTTCTAATGTAAGTCCACTTTAATCTACAGATGGAGTCCAACGGAACCAGATCAGAGTCCAAACTGAAGCAGGTATTTGTTTGTGTTCTGTTCTGGGGTCCCGTTCCTGTGCCTGTTCCTGGTCCAGGTCCCGGTCCCAGTCCAGGTCCCGGTCCTGGTCCTGGTCCCGGTCCTGGTCCCGGTCCTGGTCTCGGCCCTGGTCCCGGTCCAGGTCCAGGTCCCGGTCCTGTTCCTGGTCCCAGTCCTGGTCTCGGCCCTGGTCCCGGTCCAGGTCCCGGCCCCGTTCCCGTTCCAGGTCCTGTTCCCATTCCCGGTCCTGGTCGTGGTCTCGGCCCTGGTCCCGGTCCAGGTCCCGATCCTGGTCCCGGTCCTGTTCCTGGTCCTGTTCCTGGTCCTGGTCCTGGTCCTGGTCCTGGTCTCGGCCCTGGTCCCGGTCCAGGTCCCGATCCAGGTCCCTCCCCAGGTCCCGGTCCTGGTCCTGGTCCCGGTCCCTCCCCAGGTCCTGGCCCCGTTCCCGTTCCAGGTCCTGTTCCCATTCCCGGTCCCGGTCCTGGTCTCGGCCCTGGTCCCGGTCCAGGTCCCTCCCCAGGTCCCGGCCCTGGTCCCGGTCCCGGTCCTGTTCCCGGTCCTACTGCAGCTGTTGGACCAGCTCCTCGTCCTCTGGCTCTGGAGGGTTTTCTGGTTTCAGGACTCTGCCGGACTTCTCGGAGGGTTTGTGGCCCAAAGACAGCAGCTCCCTCCGGATCCTCTGCTCCCTCTGCCGCCGCAGCAGAGCCAGGATCTCCTTCCTCTGGTCGGCCATGGCCTCGTACCGCCGCCGCTCCTCCTGTCTCTGATGGAGGGTAGGCCCGCTGGGTGGTCCGGAGGGTCCGGAGGGTCCGGAGGGTCCGGAGGGTCCGGACGGTCTGGACGGTCCGGACACCGGAAGCCTCTGCCGGATATCGGCCGACACCAGCCGGGACTCGAGCGGCGGCAGCAGGGACAAGGAGCTCCAGAGCTGCCGGGCGTGAGACACGTCCTCCGGGGAGGAGCCCTGAAACACGGTGAAGAACCGGTCCAGGTCCGGAGGATCCGAACCGGAACACATTTTTCACTTTTAAAGGGAATGAAACGGAAACTGGCGATGTTTACTTCGGTAACCATGGAGACAGGCCAGACTGCTACGGCAAGTCGGCAGGGAGAGGAGCTGAAAGCTTCGCGGAAATAAAATGCCTTTAAATGCATTTTATTTTGTTAAAAACGGTGTTTTAGTGAAACTATTCACGATGCTTCAACCAGCTTTTATTATATTAAATACCACCAAATAAAAAAAACATATTTTTTTATTCAAAACCTTTTTAGCTCCAAGTTTTTATCTTTGAATGAACGATCACATTTTCAGGCCTGAACATCAGATAAATTTATTTATATTTATTTAACCGAAAGAAATCAAATCAAATAATATATAGATGAAGTAAAATTTTATTCATGAAATCTTTTCCTGAATGACAAAATAACTTGTCCTTCAGTCTTAAATCAACATCAGCCAGTAACATGTCTTTACAGGTGAAACAACGTTGTTGGTAAATCTTCATTTCTTTATGTTTTTTGTGTGAGTCAGAAGCTTTTGTTCCGGTCTGATGAGGACCTGTCAGGACTGCAGCTGGTGCGGGGATCGAACAGTAAACCACCAATAAAACCAAAGAAGAAGACTGAGTTACGTCACTTTCTGTTTTTGTGCTCTACTTTTGGAAAGTCGTTTATTGTTGCAATCACAAAATGGAAATTTCTTCGAGGGAGTGATTGGAGTAAAAAATATTATGAATGTAAAGAAGAATAAAAAAAAGTTTTTAAAGTTGAACTGGGTGAATGAATGAATTATCATTCGGATTTTATTTTGAAGGCATGTGGACTGATTGCTGGCTCGCGCGCCGCTGCCAATTTAGGAAAAGAGGCGGGTCGCGCGCTGCTCCGCCTCCAGGTGAGCCCTTTAAATGACTGAGGAGGAGGAAGTCTTCCTCATCATCATCATCATCATCATCCTCTGAGTCCGCCAGCCTGAAGACTGCAGATCTGCTCGGTGAGTCGGAGCAACATCTCATCTCTGATGTTGGTTATTCAGTCTGTTGAGTCCTGCAGAATAACAACGAGCTGCACGTTAAAAGCTTCACTTTAAGTTCACTTTAAACCAAAAACACAGATTGTGTAAATGTGTAAATGAAACAGTTGGCAGAGAAAATGTTGATTTGAACTGTGAGAACTGTGACATTTGAACTGTTTTGCTTTTATTCTGTTGGGTCATTTAAATTGAAAAACATGGTGGACTGTGGCTGTGTTTTGGGTGCCGGCGGCCACACATGGACGCTCCCTGTGACCTGTCACCTTTTTGGGGTGAACGGCGAGCTTGGCTGCACACGTTGAGCTGCACCTTATAAGGCAGCTGAGACCTGAGCATCTCTCGTTGGGCTCCCAAAAGGAGCAAAAGGTTGGCCAAACATGGGCATCCCAGCGTGGCAGCTCCTCGGTTTGATTGCAGGAGTTATCTGTGTGCTGCTTTTCATGTTTTATTACCTGCAGCTCAGCGGGAGGTCAAAGCAGCCCTGTGACCTGCAGCCACAACAGACCGGGACCAGCGAGTAAGTAGCTCCATGCAAAAGCAGGGAAATGTTCCGGTTATCAGCAGGCCGGTCCGTCAGGCAGCTCACTGGACAAACAAATGAAGTTTGAGTGGCAGGTGGAGGAAGTCTGAGCTGATGCTGGTTCGTCCTCGACACCTCTGTGGAGGAAGAGGCGGGTCGAGGTTCCAGGTGTTCCAGATGTTAGAGGCTGTTAGGTGTTACAGATGTTCCAGATGTTATATATGTTACAGATGTTAGAGGCTGTTAGGTGTTACAGATGTTACAGATGTTATAGGTGTTCCAGATGTTACAGATGTTAGAGGCTGTTAGATGTTACAGATGTTACAGGTGTTACAGGTGTTAGAGGCTGTTAGGTGTTATATATGTTACAGATGTTATATATGTTACAGATGTTATATATGTTACAGATGTTATATATGTTACAGATGTTATATATGTTACAGATGTTATATATGTTATAGGTGTTCCAGGTGTTACAGATGTTAGAGGCTGTTAGATGTTACAGGTGTTACAGATGTGACAGTTTCTGAGAGTTGTTATAATAATAGGTTTGTTTTGTATCACTGAGTGTGTTAATATCGGAGAATATAACAGCCTGCTGTCACTGATGGCTGTGGCCACGCCCAGCTGTGATGTCACAGCGTCCCAGAGTGATGTCTGTCCAAGATGTTGCTGTGTTGAGTTTATTTTTTATATTTAAAGACAAAGATGTGATCTAAAGGAAATTAAAGTTTTTATCATTTCTTCCTTTTCTTCCTTTTTCACAAACTCTGAACAGACAGCGACAGATGACAACATGGAGTTTTTAAACAAAGATGCGTTGTTGGTGCTTTTAGACCTTTTCAGAAAGTTGGCCCCCTTCTTGTCGTTTCATGATGTGAAAACTGTGAAGGAAAAAAAGGAAAAAAAGAGCAAAAACCAAATCAGAAGTCATAATATCTGAAATACTGGAAAAAAATGAGTGTGATATTTAAATAATGTTGAAGCTGAACGATGACGAAGCTTTAAAATATTTAATTATTTTGACTCAACATTTACCTGAATTGATGCAACACAGCACTACAAAACATTTGTGTCACTGATGGTCGCCTCACTGTTATGTTGTGTTGTGTCGGCAGGCCGGAACTCAAACCGAGGTCAAAGGTCAACTCGGCTCCCATCACTTCACCAGCAGCCGAACCCGTCGATACAGACTTCCGCTCTGAACCACCAGAGATCGACTCCACCGCCAAACCGCAGCTCCACTCAGCTCTTGACGGTGACACATCCAACATGGCTGACCCGGCCGGAGACGACAGCAAGTTCCTGTTCCTGGAAAATGACTTCCACAGCAGTGGCGTGGCGCAGGCCGACTGGGCGGCCAAGAAGATGGTGTGGGTGCCGTCAGAGAGGGAGGGCTTCGAGCAGGCCAGCATCAAGGAGGAGAAGGGCGATGAGGTAACGTCTGATGATGTCATAGGTGCTTCCTGAGACAGGTGCTGACCCTTTAACGTCCTCCCGTCGCTGCGCTGCAGGTGCTGGTGGAGCTTTCCAACGGTCAGAAAGTGACGGTGAACAAAGACGACATCCAGAAGATGAACCCACCCAAGTTCAGCAAGGTGGAGGACATGGCCGCCCTCACCTTCCTGAACGAGGCGTCCGTCCTCCACAACCTGCGAGAGAGATACTTCTCCAGCCTGATCTATGTGAGACACACACACACACACACACTGAGAACAAATCCTGAGGGGGACCAGACTAAACTAAGAGTTTCCCAAACAGCTCAGACCAGAAATCAACGAGCTGCTAAAATAAAACTCCCAAACATCCTCACAGCTTCTACCTCACTCGTGATGTCCGACTGCTGCGGACTGGCTTCAAATCAGAGCTGGGGCTGAAATCTCATTTTCTAAATCATGTAAAAATAATGAACGGTAAGTCAAAGTGGCTGTGATGAGCTCGATGGTCCAAAATAGAAATGTTCTGATTTATATAAAAACAAGCAGAGAGGAGCCACTTGATCCAGGACCTGCAGGCCCACGAAGAAGTCCCGTCCCTCCAGTCCTCACATTAGCAGACAAAAAGACTCATTCCCTGAACTCTGGACATGAGCTGCCGCTCTGAGGACTCAATTTAAAATTAATTAGATCTGCTTTTAATAGAAAATGATCTGCACTCGGACATTTTCATAACATGCACATGAAAAATGATGGTTCACAAATCTGAGACTCAATCAGGAGTAAATGTGCAAAGCAAGAAGAGAAGCGTGAGCCTGTTTCGATGTTTGGTCTGACCCCCCAGACGTACTCCGGTCTCTTCTGTGTCGTCGTGAATCCGTACAAGATGCTGCCGATCTACTCGGAGAAGATCATCGAGATGTACAAGGGCAAGAAACGCCACGAGGTGCCGCCGCACATCTACTCCATCACAGACAACGCCTACAGGAACATGCTGCAAGGTGACGCCATCAGTGTGTGTGTGTGTTAAATGCAGAATTTTAGATTTACATTTAAAAGTTTTGTACTTTCTTCTTTTCTTCATTCATTCAACCCTCATGTATTCAGAGCAGCTATACAATAAAATATGAACCCAAAAATCTGAATGAAATAAATCAAGATTAAAATGGTAAAATAAAAATGATCTAATTAATCATCAGATGATGGTGTTTAAAATGTGACACATCCTGACTGAGGACACGAACCTGCTTCCTCTCTCCTCCACTTCAACCTTCACTGCTGCTTTTCATTCCAACTGTTGGTTTCTTTTTCGTTCAACAGATTTCTCCACTAAACAAACTATTAATTTATACAAATTGTCCAGAAAACCGGCAACAACAAAGTCACACTGAGCTGCTTTAATAGAAGCTGTTTTCAGGTTGTGTTGCAGCTGCAGTCTGACCTCAGAGCACCTCCACACTTTCCACCGAGCTGCTGATGGCCATACAAGGAGCAGCAGGACGGAGCCTCAGCATCCACCTGCTATTTTTAGAGGATGTTAGCGATGGAGGCTAATCTCCCTCTGAACGATCTCAGCCGCCGCCTCAGAGTTCATGTTTGGTCCGTTCAGCTTCAACTAACAAGTTCATCTCTCCCCCCCACAGATCGGGAGGATCAGTCCATTCTCTGCACGTGAGTCAAAACCTACTATCACATTTTTCCATCGCAGCGTGAGAACAGAGCTGACAATAATAACCTGAAGTCTGCATGACGTCCCGACATGAACTGATTAATACTGTTTTTCATCTCATCTTTAAAGTTTCATGAAAAACTTTCACTTCACTGTTTTGTTTTTTCAGTTTTAATTTTTTAATTAAGTAAATTAGATATTTGATGTACTGTCCATGAGCTGCAGAATATCAAACTCAGTTTAATAATCTGATGAAGAAGATTCATTGTTCTCTTTATTTATAGTTTCTTCTTTTTGTTTTTCATTAATTGAAAGTGAAGAGGTAAATAAGAGGACAGAAATAAAAAGAGATAACTAGCTCATTATTTTTCCCGTCCTGTCTCCGTGTCCAACCCCCTTCAGAGGTGAGTCCGGAGCAGGAAAGACGGAAAACACCAAGAAGGTGATTCAGTATCTGGCTGTCGTCGCCTCGTCACACAAAGGAAAGAACCCGGCGAACCCGGTGAGTGGAAACATCTTCAGACCTGATGGAGGTCCACCTGTAGACACTTCAGGTTTAGTTGTTTGATGTTCGTACCTGTTCTGCTGTAACAGGATTCAGTTTCGGCGGCGGTGGCGAAGGTGAGGACGAACCTTGTTGTCTGTTTCTGCTGTTTCGGCTCCTGAAGATGAACTTTCTTCATTTCTGTCTCTCAAATCTCCTTAAACTGATTAATGTGAAGGGACCTAAGTGTGTGTTGATGTTTGACCTTTGACCCTGCTGCTCCTCTGGTGGTTTGGGGAAAATGCTAAATGCAGCACTTTGCTACAAAATGCAGCAGAAGAAGTTTGATGGTTGTAAAGTTTGTCCTGTTTCTGTTCTGCAGCAGCAGCAGCAGCAGCAGGGATCTCTGGCCTACGTGAGTATGACATGTTAACACACTGACTGATGGGCTGACTGATTGGTTAACTGATGTGATGACTGATGTGATGACTGATTGGTTAACTGATGGGCTGACTGATTGGTTAACTGATGTGATGACTGATTGGTTAACTGATGTGATGACTGATGTGATGACTGATTGGTTAACTGATGGGCTGATTGATTGGTTAACTGATGGGCTGATTGGTTAACTGATGTGATGACTGATTGGTTAACTGATGTGATGACTGATTAGTTAACTGATGGGCTGATTGGTTGACTGATGTGATGACTGATTGGTTAACTGATGGGCTGACTGATTGGTTAAGTGATGGGCTGATTGGTTGACTGATGTGATGACTGATTGGTTAACTGATGTGATGACTGATTGGTTAACTGATGGGCTGATTGATTGGTTAACTGATGGGCTGACTGATTGGTTAACTGATGTGATGACTGATTAGTTAACTGATGGGCTGATTGGTTGACTGATGTGATGATTGATTGGTTAACTGATGGGCTGATTAGTTAATTGATGGGCTGACTGATTGGTTGACTGATGTGATGATTGATTGGTTAACTGATGGGCTGACTGATTGGTTAACTGATGGGCTGATTAGTTAATTGATGGGCTGACGGGCAGAAGGATGAACAGCTGTATAACTTTGCTGCAGGGGGAGCTGGAGAAGCAGCTGTTACAGGCCAATCCGATTCTGGAGGCTTTTGGAAACGCCAAAACCATCAAGAACGACAACTCCTCCCGATTCGTAAGCCAACACAAAAGAACGAACAAGCAAACAAACAACCCTTTAGACTTTTAGCTCATGAGGCTGCTGTCTTCATTTCTGTCTGCAGGGAAAGTTCATCAAACTCAACTTCGATGTGACCGGCTTCCTCGTCGGAGCAAACATCGACACCTGTATCCTTCTGACTTCACCGTGTTCTGAAAATAACACCAACTGAATTTAGTTTGCGAACGGTGAGCACAGATCTAGTTGTCCCTCCTGACCTGCTCAGACCTCCTGGAGAAGTCTCGCTGTATCCGGCAGGCCAACACGGAGCGAGCCTTCCACATCTTCTACTACATGGTGGCCGGCGCCAAAGACAAGATGAAGGGTGAGCAGCTCCTCCTGCGGTCGACACGTAGAGGTGATGTTTTATTTATATTTGTGTTTTGGTTTTTTTGTGCGTGTAGAGGACCTGCTGCTGGAGGACTTCAGCAGCTATCGTTTCCTGAGGGCGGGTCATGTGGAGATACCCGGTCAGGAAGATGACGAGATGTTTGACGAGACCCTGGAGGCCATGGAGATCATGGGCTTCACCGAGGAGGAGAGAATAGGTACACACACACACAACAACAACAAATCTGTCTCAGGTTTTATAGTTTTTAATTCTCAGAACATTTAATAGCCAGGGCGTCCCCTGCTGGGCCTGATCCTCCTCCTCCTCTTCCTCTGCAGGCATGCTGAAGGTGGTGTCCACTGTGCTCCAGCTGGGAAACATCATGTTTGAGAAGGAGAGGAACAGCGAGCAGGCCACCATGCCCGACAACACTGGTAACAAAAAGCACACACACACCTGTACATGCACCTGTGACCTCACCTGTGACCTCACCTGACGTCTGTCATCATCACATCCCATCAACCCCAGCGGCCCAGAAGGTTTGTCACCTGCAGGGCATCAATGTGACCGACTTCACCCGCGCCATCCTGACCCCCCGAATCAAAGTGGGCCGCGAGGTCGTTCAGAAGGCGCAGACGAAGCAGCAGGTAGAGTCCACCTCACCTCACCACGACATGAAGCATTTATCCGTCCTGCTCCTCACCCTCACCCCCCCCCACCCCCCAGGCTGACTTTGCCGTGGAAGCTCTGGCCAAAGCCATGTACGAGCGACTGTTTCGCTGGATCCTGGCGAGAGTTAACAAAACCCTGAACAAGAGTAAGAGGCAGTCGTCGTCCTTCCTGGGCATCCTGGACATCGCCGGCTTTGAGATTTTTGAGGTGAGCGCTGACTGAAGACAAAATGCCGTCTTCGTGGCGTTCTGCTCACCGATTCTTCTCTTTCCTCGGTCAGGACAACTCCTTCGAGCAGCTCTGCATCAACTACACCAACGAGCGTCTGCAGCAGCTCTTCAACCACACCATGTTCATCCTGGAGCAGGAGGAGTACAAGAGGGAGGGCATCGAGTGGAACTTCATCGACTTCGGCCTGGACCTGCAGCCGTGCATCGAGCTCATCGAGAGGCCGGTGGGGACGGGCTGCCCGTTAAACATGTCACACTGTAGCTGGGAGTTCCATCAGTCTAGAGATTTAGTGATCAAACATACAAACGTTGAATCATATTATCAAAAAATGTGTCCAAAGCGCAGCTGTTAGAAAGAAACCTGAAGTTTTCCCGATCCTGGATGTGTCCTGCAGAACAACCCTCCAGGTATCCTGGCCCTGCTGGACGAGGAGTGCTGGTTCCCCAAAGCCACCGACATCTCCTTCGTGGACAAGCTGCTGAACACCCACACCGGCCACGTGAAGTTCTCCAAGCCAAAGCAGCACAAAGACAAACTGATGTTCACGGTGCTGCACTACGCCGGAAAGGTGAGTTCCGTCTCCTGACACGTCTTCAGTTTGGGTCTTCTTTTGATGTTGACATCAACAGGACCGTTTCTTCACTCACGTCTCCAGGTGGACTATAACGCAGCCAACTGGCTGACGAAGAACATGGATCCTCTGAACGACAACGTGACGGCTCTGCTCAACAACTCCTCCAGCAACTTCATCCAGGACCTGTGGAAGGACGGTCAGTCGGAAAATGAGTATTTGTGTAGCACTTGATTCAAATATATTCAATAAATAAATATTTACAACACATGAAGTAACTAATGACTTAAAACCATTTAGTTCAAACTTGTTGAACTGATGTTAACATCAAGATGACTGATGACTTTCACCTCAGATGATGAAACAAGGTCTAAAATGTGTTTGTGGTCTTCAGTGGATCGGGTGGTGGGTCTGGACACCATGACCAAGATGTCGGAGAGTTCGGTTCCCAGCTCCACCAAATCCAAGAAGGGCATGTTCCGCACCGTCGGACAGCTGTACAAGGAGTCTCTGGGAAAACTGATGACAACGCTGCACAACACGCAGCCAAACTTCGTCCGCTGCATCATCCCCAACCACGAGAAGAGGGTAGGTCCCTGTGGGCTGATTCTCTGTGGACGGAGAGCGTCTGGAGGAAGGGGTTCCTTCAGACGGTCCTCACGTTGACTCACTTCCTGTTTGTCGGCTGCAGTCGGGGAAGATGGACTCCCACCTGGTCCTGGAGCAGCTGAGGTGTAACGGCGTGCTGGAGGGCATTCGGATCTGCAGACAGGGATTCCCGAACCGGATCGTGTTCCAGGAGTTCAGACAGAGGTGAGGGTCAGATGTTTCAGAAAAGAGAGCAGTTAAAGCACAGCTTTGAATAAAGAACCTGGAAGAGTTAGTCTGTGCTGCTGCTCTTGTGTACAGATACGAGATTCTGGCCGCCAACGCCATCCCGAAGGGCTTCATGGACGGGAAGCAGGCCTGCTGTCTGATGGTGAGATGGACGGAAAAGACGTCCTGCGATCGAGGGACCAGAGGACGCTGAGTTTTAACTTCCTGTGTCCCGCCTCTTCCAGGTGAAGCACCTGGATCTGGACCCCAACCTGTACCGGATCGGTCAGAGCAAGATGTTCTTCAGGACGGGGGTGTTGGCCCAGCTGGAGGAAGAGCGAGACCTCAAACTCACCGTCGTCATCATCGCCTTCCAGGCACAAGCTCGAGGCTTCCTGGCCCGCAAGTAAGAGGGGCGAGAAATTAGATGCACAACTTACACTAAAACACACACACAACATGCACAACTGAATCTTCTTGTACACCTTCAGGGCTTTTAGTAAACGTCAGCAACAGCTGAGCGCCATGAAGGTCATCCAGAGAAACTGCGCCTGTTACCTGAAACTCAGGAACTGGCAGTGGTGGAGGCTTTTTACTAAGGTTACACACACACACGCACACACACACACACACACACACCGAAAAGTTTATTTTACTCTTAAAGTCCAAACATCTGCCTGGATCAGGTGAAGCCGCTGCTGCAGGTGACCCGACAGGAGGAGGAAATGGGCCAGAAGGAGGAGGAGCTAAAGGCGGCGAAAGAAGTGGCTGCAAAGACCGAAGCCGAGCTGAAGGACATCAGCCAGAAACACACTCAGGTGAGACGAACGTTCTTCATTTTCAGGTCAAAATAAAAACACGTTCTGAGAGACAGCTGATGTTTCCGCAGCTGATGGAGGAGCGAGCCCAGCTGGAGTCGAAGCTGCAGGCGGAGACGGAGCTGTACGCCGAGGCCGAGGAGATGAGGGTGAGGCTGGAGGCCAAGAAGCAGGAGCTGGAGGAGGTGCTGCATGAGATGGAGGCACGGCTGGAGGAGGAGGAGGAGCACAGCAACGCCCTCCTCCAAGAAAGAAAGGACATGGAGCAGCAGCTACAGGTGGAGCCTCCACCCTCACCTGCTTCTCTCCCGCCTCCTGACGTTTTATGTGATAAATAGGATGTTGTTGGGGTTTTTCTTGCAGCTGATGGAGGCGCACATCGCCGAGGAGGAGGACGCCCGGCAGAAGCTGCAGCTGGAGAAAACTGCTGTGGAGGGAAAAGTGAAGAAGCTGGAGGAGGACGTGCTGATGATGGAAGACCAGAACAACAAACTGCAGAAGGTCTGACAGGGCGAGCGGCGGGTTTGAGCGCCGCTGTGGCCGATGTGTTTGACTCACAGCGTGACTCTGGTGTTTGTAGGAGCGGAAGCTTCTGGAGGAAAGGATGGCCGACATGAGCTCCAACCTGGCTGAGGAGGAGGAGAAGTCCAAGAACCTGAGCAAACTGAAGGCCAAACACGAGTCCATGATCTCCGAACTGGAGGGTCAGTCTTTATCCACAAACATCAGGAGGTCTTCAGCAGAAACATCTAACCTGTAGCTCAGGGGGCGGAGCTACATTCAAAACAAAAGTCTTCATTATTTTAAAGTTTTAAGATTAATAACAAACGGCAGTGAAGTTTTTCGTCCACTTTAACTTTGCTGAGATGTAAAAGTGAATATTGATCATAAATGTTCTTTTCTTGTCGCAGTGCGTCTGAAGAAGGAGGAAAAAGGTCGTCAGGACTTGGAGAAGGCCAAGAGGAAGGTGGAGGCGGAGCTCGCCGACCTCCAGGAGCAGCACGCCGACCTACAGGCCCAGCTCGCTGAGCTGCGAGCCCAGCTGGCCGCCAAGGAGGAGGAGCTGCAGGCCACACAGGCCCGGTAAGGAGCACACAACACAACACAACCGCCGTTACAGGTGTCGTTTCCACAAACAAGACAGCAACACTGCTACTGTGTCTGTGTGCTCAGGTTGGAGGAGGAGATCAGCCAACACGGGGCGGCGGCGAAGCGGATCCGGGAACTGGACTCTCTGATCTCTGAGCTGCAGGAGGACCTGGAGGCAGAGAGGACAGCCAGGGCGAAGGCCGAGGCAGCGCGCCGGGACCTCGGGGAGGAGCTGAACGCTCTTCGCACTGAGCTAGAAGACAGTCTGGACACCACCGCCGCCCAGCAGGAGCTTCGGTCTGTTTGACTTAAAGTGTCACACTTAGATCGCACAAAAAGGAGAAATCCAACACACACACAAAAAGACAAACTGTAGAAAAATGATTAAAATGTCACCAAAATCGGTCATGATTCTGTTGGATGTGTTGTGGCGGCCTGACCTTCTCTGTGTGTTGTTGTTTTGTTGTTGTTGTGTGTGTGGTCATCAGGGCGAAGCGGGAGCAGGAGGTGGCCATGTTGAAGAAAGCCATGGAGGAGGAGGGGCGGAGCAACGAGGCGAAAATCCAAGACCTGAGACAGAAACACAGTCAGGCTGTGGAGGAGCTGAATGAGCAGCTGGAGCAGGCCAAGAGAGTACAGAACACACAGACAGACACACACAGACACACACAGACACACACAGTGAGGTAAACAGGCCTCCTGTCTCTCACCTGTCCCTCCAGGTGAGGGCCGGCCTGGAAAAAGCCAAGCAGGCTCTGGAGAAGGAGTCGGCTGATCTGAGCGCCGACCTTCGGTCCCTCTCCAGCGCCAAACAGGACGTGGAGCACAAGAAGAAGAAGTTGGAGGGTCAGCTGAGCGACATGCACGCTCGCTTCAATGAGAGCGAGCGGCAGAAGACAGAGCTCGGAGAGAAAGTCTCAAAGATGACTGTGAGTCTGACAATCACCCCCCGGCTGTCCTTTATTCTGAAAACCTCCTGCTGTGCTCACTCTTCCTCTGTCCCAGATGGAACTGGACAGCATGACGGTTCTGCTGAACGAGTCCGAGGGGAAGAACATCAAGCTGAGTAAAGACGTCTCCAGTCTGTCCTCTCAGCTCCAGGACGTCCAGGTGATGATGTGTCCACAATCCAGATCTGTCCTTGTTGAGTGTTTGAGACGTTTCATTCTGGGTCAACTTCTTTTCCTTCAGGAGCTGCTGTCCGAGGAAACCCGTCAGAAGCTGAACGTGTCCGGACGTCTCCGTCAGATGGAGGAGGACAGGAACAGCCTGATGGAGCAGCTGGAGGAGGAGACGGAGGCTAAGCGGGGGGTGGAGAGGCAGGTCTCCAGCCTCAACACGCAGGTTGGTAACTTCTCACGAGCAGACACTGAGCCCATGTTGAAACGGACCATAGGAACAAAAACTGTCTCGTCCTCCGCCAGCTGTCCGACCACAAGAAGAAGCTGGATGAGATGTCGGGGGCGATGGAGCTGCTTGAGGAGGGGAAGAAGCGTCTGCAGCGCGAGCTGGAGGCCGTCAACAGCGACTACGAAGAAAAGGCCTCGGCCTACGACAAGCTGGACAAGAGCCGGAGCCGGCTGCAGCAGGAGCTGGAGGACGTCCTCATGGACCTGGACAGCCAGAGGCAGCTCGTCTCCAACCTGGAGAAGAAGCAGAAGAAGTTTGATCAGGTCTCCCAGTGTCTGTCTGACTGTAATTTCACTAAACCAGTATAGAAAAAGATCTACAGCAGCTCTGATGGACCAAAGACGGTTCACATCATACAGGAAGTCAGGGGGAGGAGTCAGTGATGTCACGCTAACCTTCGCTGTCTTCCTGTTGGCCAGATGCTGGCGGAGGAACGGGGCGTGTCCTCTAAGTTTGCGGAGGAGCGTGATCGGGCGGAGGCGGAGGCGAGGGAGAAGGAGACTCGGGTCTTAGCTCTGTCCAGAGCTCTGGAGGAAAGCCAGGATGCTCTGGAGGATGCGGAGAAGACCATGAAGAGCCTCCGAGCCGAGATGGAAGACCTGATCAGCTCCAAGGACGACGTGGGAAAGAATGTAAGAGATTACGTCTGAACACGACAGAAAGATGAACAGATGATCTGATCTGAGCTCGTCTTCCTCTTCCATCAGGTCCACGACCTGGAGAAGGCCAAGCGAGGCCTGGAGGCCATCATGGAGGAGATGAGGACGCAGATGGAGGAGCTGGAGGACGAGCTGCAGGTCGCTGAAGACGCCAAGCTGCGCCTGGAGGTCAACAGTCAGGCCCTCAAAGCTCAGCATGAGAGGGAGCTGCAGGCCCGCGACGAGATGGGCGAGGAGAAGAGGAAGCAGCTCCTCAAACAGGTGAGCCGGTCCCGGTCCCGGTCCTGGTCCTGGTCCCTCCACCACTCAGAATAACTGACACTATCTCACTTTGTCAGGTGCGCGAGCTGGAGGCTGAGCTGGAGGAGGAGAGGAAGCAGCGAGGTCAGGCGTCAGCTGGGAAGAAGAAGATGGAGGGGGAGCTGAAGGACATGGACGACCAGCTGGAGGCCACGAGCCGGGCGCGTGACGAGGCCGTGAAGCAGCTCCGCAAGATCCAGGTCTGGGTCTCTGTGTTTGGTTTTCTTTACTCAGTATCTTTTCATCTCTTGTGGAGACGGATGTGTTCACTGCCCCCCTTCGGATCTTCAGGGCCAGCTGAAGGACGTCAGCAGGGAGCTGGAGGATTCTCGTGCAGGGCAGAAGGAAATTCTCTCTTCAGCCAGGGAGTCTGAGCGCCGAGCCAAGATCCTGGAGGCCGATGTGGTCCAGCTGCACGAGGTGAGGCCAGGTGGAGCATCAGATCGGTGCTGAGGACGTCTTTTACTTCTCACTTCTCCTCCTCCTCCTCCTCCAGATGTTGGCAGCTGCTGAGAGAGCTCGGAAGCAGGCGGAGACAGAGAGAGACGAGCTGCATGAAGAACTGGCCAGTACCTCATCTGGAAGGTCTGGAAGGAAAATCCGGCTGAGGGTAGATGTTCAGACTTACATCCCAGCAGCAGCTCTTCATCATCTGATTCCCTCGTCTTCCTCAGGTCGCTGCTGTCTGATGAGAAGCGCCGTCTGGAGACGAAGTCCAGTCAGCTGGAGGAGGAACTGGAGGAGGAGCAGGCCAACGTGGAGAGTCTCACCGAGCGGCTGAGGAAGAGCCAGCAGCTGGTGGGTTCACCGAGGAGCTGGACCAGAACAGTCCGGGTCCTGTAGACTCCGTAGACTCTAAACCCTCTCTCTCTCTCTCCACGGTCAGGCAGAGCAGCTGGGGGCGGAGCTGGCAGCAGAGAGGTCATCCTCCCAGATCAGGGAGGGATCCAGGCAACAGCTGGAGAGGCAGAACCGGGAGCTGAAGGCCAAAGTGCTGGAGATGGAGAGCCAGGCACGCTCCAAGATCAAATCCTCCATCAGCGCCCTGGAGGCCAAGCTGAGAGAGGCCGAGGAGCAGCTGGAGATGGAGAGCAGGTACTGAGGCATGACGACGGGAAAAGTCTGCTGACTGCATTCACTCAGACTGTTTTTCTCTGTGTGACGATCCAGAGAGCGCCAGGCCAACGCCAAGAACCTGCGTCAGAGAGAGAAGAAGCTGAAGGACCTGACGATTCAGATGGAGGACGAGAGGAAACAGGCGCAGCAGTACAAAGACCAGGTAACAGTGCTGCGTTCAGGTGCCCGATGAAACGCAGTTCACCTGCCGCTCGGTCACGTGCCCGTACAAACACAGCGGCTCGTCTGCTTCGTCTGCGCAGGCGGAGAAGGGCAACCTGAGGGTGAAGCAGCTGAAGCATCAGCTGGAGGAGGCGGAGGAGGAGGCGCAGCGCATGGCGGCGGCTCGCAGGAAGCTGCAGCGTGAGCTGGATGAGGCGAGCGAGGCCAACGACACCCTGAACAGGGAGGTGTCGTCTCTCAGGAGCAAACTGAGGTGACAGAGCGTGTGTGTGTGTGTGTGTGTGTGTGTGTGTGTGGGGTTACAAAACTGTACAACATTATCAATAAGAACGGTTTCAATGATTATTGGAAGTGAAGGCTGTGAACATTTCTCTTCACAACAAACGAGAAAAAAACCTTCATGAGTTTGAATCTGAATTTGAACTGAGGAAACACTGAAAGCTGAAAGAGTAATAAATAAAATGAAGACTAAGACGTAAAAATAAAGCATGAAAGGCTTAAAGAGTTCAATTTGATATAAAGCTGAAATAAAAACGAATACAGTCACAGAATATAATTAAAGAAATGCCTTCAAATGAAAAATGATATTCAGAAAGGTGATGATAGCTGACAGCTTCCATCAGCTGTCTGATTTCCCTGATGATGATGATGATGATGGTTTGACGTCTCCTCTTCCTCCTTCCTGTTCCTGTCTCTCCTTCAGACACTGAGCTGTGTCCTTTCCTTCCTCCTCAGTAGGCTCCATCATCTTCCTCATCGCTGTCCTGATTCCTGCAGTTTAAACATTTCATTTCAGCCAAGATCTCGCTTCTTCTTCATCTTCTTCTATCCTTCACCTCCCTCTGACCCTCCTCTTCCTCCTCTCTCCTCCTCCTCCTGGTGTGTCTCAGGCGCAGCGGCGGCGGCAGCGGGGAGGTGGCGTTTGGCAGCCCCAGTCCCCGGAGCAGCAGGAACTTCGGGATGGGGGGGGGCTCCGTCCGGAGGAGCACCAAGGAGAACTCTGTGGAGCTGCAGGAGGAGGAGCCACAGTCTCCAACTCCTCCCCCCTGCTCCACACCCCCACCGGGGGACAACGGCGACGTCTACATCGACGAGTGATGTCCCCTTCACACCATGATCAGAGTTCAGGCAAAAAAAAACCAAAAACAAAGCACCCTTTCAGAATAAAAGCTTCAATGTTCCTGAAAATGCAACAACAGCAAAAACATAAAACACCTGAGGCGGACCTGTCTGATCATCGTATTTACCATTAAATAGTTTTTAGAGAGATCTTCAAAATCTATTAGCAAGTAGTTAGATAACTGATTTTATTGTTTCACTCATTTGAGATAAATTTTTCTTTTTAAATCCAACTTTTCTGATGAAGAAAACAAAATATGGATTAGAATAAATCAGAATAAAACCAGAAACAAATATGAAATAAATGTTAATCCTAAAAAAATAATCAGAAAAGTAAAATATTTGAAGTTCTGGTCTCTGATCCCTTTTTAAACATTTTATGCACTTTATTCTAAATCAGTGGTTCTCAAAGTGAGGTCCAGGTCCAGGTCCAGGTCCAGGTCCAGGTCCAGGGACCCAGAGATCCTGGATGACATTCTCAGTGGAGAGTAATTTATTCTGATCTAATTCAAACTCCTAAATAACACAACTATCGATGTAAAAAAAAAAAATCTTTGAGAATCACTGATAAATTCATTCAGTCTATTAGCCACGAGCCTCAGTGGCTGTTTCCTGCAGTGTCCGCTCATTGAGGACTAACACGATCAGAAATAAAACTGACTTTACCCAGAATTCCACAGTGAAACGATTCTCCTTTAACTCCCTACGGAGCCCGGTGATTTGGAGTTCAAATTGTTTTCCTGCTCTGTTTGTAGCTTTCCTGAAATAAAGTCACTGATTGATGATTTTCTGATCTTTCTGCTCTGAATGAATAAATACATATTTAAAAAGCTTCACTCATTCTTTGGTCAGTTTTGTTCCCAGTGGCAGAAGATGAAAAAAAATAAATAAATAAGAGAGTCCTTCACTTGAAAATAAACGAGTTTCTAAAAATAAGTTGTCAGATTTTGTGGACAGAAATCAAATCTGAATTTCTGATATTAATTAATATATTAAGTGGCTGAAGTTATTCTGACTATAAAGGTGACTTAAATCTAACAGGTTTAAAGTGTATACTTATGATGGTCTGTGATATTAAATCTGTTTTTCCAATTTCAATCAAATAAATAAAAAAATCTCATTTTTATATTTTCTGTTTCAAGTTTTATTGCATCATAAGCAGCACTGAAGGTAAAAACAACACACAGGTCTGAGCACTTCATATAAGAGTCCTGTGAGTCACATAAGGCAAAAAAAAACAAACAAACAACAAATATTATTTTCCTTCTGTGTTCACACTGACCTTTACTGTGAAGGCCCAATCTGTCCCTACAGAAACTTCAGTGACATCAACAGCAGTTCAGCTTCAGTCCTGGAAGGACAGAGGTCCAGCTCTGCAGAGCTGAATCACAACTCTGAAGGTTCCTCCTCCTCCTGTCTCTGTGACAGTTTCCTTCCATCCGTCACCTGGACCCCCAACAGGTCAGCCCCTCAGAGTCCACCATCACAAAGACACACTGAAGTCTTCAGGCAGGTTTGCATCACCAAAGAACCTGAACGTCTGGACTTTGGGAGGAAGCTGTTTAATGTTTTTCAGTTTTTTTTGTCATCTTCACATTGAAGCTGAAAATCAAACTGTCTGGTTTGTTTTGTCTCATTTCCCAAAATCACTGACAAGCTTGATTCAGGGTTGGACTGAAATAATAAAAAGCTTCACTGCAAAAAGGGAAAACTCTAAATCAGTTCCTTTAGGAACGTGAACAGACGGACACTGAGATCAAAAAGGAATCAAGATTAAAAGACAAACACCGAAAACAGAAAGAGCCGCTCCAGAACCAGAACTAGAAGATGAATGAGGCTGAAGATGCTCGACGGTTTCTGTTTTCAAAGGCAAAGTAAACATTTTCCCATAAATAACCAAGTGAACGCCTGGCAGAGAGAATAAAACAGTGTTTCATTAAAACGTTCAGGCAGCATGTCCTCCGCCGTCGTGTCCCCTGAACCAAACATGATGACAGATTCAGGGTCTGGTCCCCCGTAGGAAAAACAAAAACTGATCTAAAGTTGTTTTTTTCTCTTTTCTCCTGTTGGCGGCGTGAAGACCTGTCAGCGGTCATCAGCCGGGGGTGAAGGATCATGAGGACAAATGACGGCCCAAAGGTTTTAAAGTACTCCAAGGTTAAAGTGCTCCTCCAGTATTCAGCACTTAGACGCCCTCAAGGTGTGTTCAGATCAATGAAAATCTCTTTGTCACACAGATTTAGCTGTGTAGACAGAGAGGCTTATGTCAGAACAGCAGGTTGGTTCTCCTCAACACGAACAGACCCCGTTCACAGACAACACTTTGTTAGAGTTAGATTTTTACTGTGGGCCACACTGTGCAGTGAACGCCTCATATAAATTCTATAAATAAAGAGGAGAAGGCTTTGGCGGTTCTGACCTTTAATCTGTCAGCGAAACGTTTTAATTGAGCAGCATAAACAAGGTCATCGTTTTCCTGCTATGCTTCAACTATGTGAGTGCTTTTGTTGGCTGTACGTATGAACACACCTTCAGAGGATCACAAAAAAGAGCGACATACTTGGCAGAATCCAAAGGGGGGTGTTCAGTCAGGTAGTTTAAGCTAAGTGCGAGTGCTGAAGAGATCTGAGTTTCCACATTAACATCCGTCCACACTGTCACTGCGGTCCGTGTCCTGAAGAGCCCGGCGTGTGGTTCACATGGTACCGTTAAAAGTTTGAGAGGTCCAGGCTGGACGGATGGAGAAGATGGAGGACGAAGGTGGTTTCACCTTCACAGCAGCAGTTTGGGTCCAGCTCCGAAGTCCAACCTCTTCACCAGCCTGTGAACACACAACACACACCACAAGTGTTGTTCCTTTACTGGGCTGATCACAGAGATCTGGACCTGAAGACCTTCTGCACGAAGCACTGACCCCCTCACCCCTTGTTGTAGAGGCCGTTGGTGGGAGGGGTTTCTGAGGAGCTGTTCTGGCCCGCTGGCACCGCCTGTCCACCAGCGTGACCTCTGCGATGAGCTGCCTGCTCGTTGACGTAGTCCCGACACGACGCCAGCTTGGACTCGAGGTTCTACGAGCAGAGACAGAAATGTTCAAACTCCAAATGTGGTCCAACAATCGTAACAATCCAGACTGCAGGGGAAAGAAATGTCTTTAAACTGAGTCACAACAGGAATGTTCTGGATGCTGTTCAGCTCAGTCAGATTCAGTCACGAAGATCTGAGAGAGTCTGGATTAAAGTGATCGATCTGCAAACGGGCTCAGACAGACGATGAATACGGATTTATTGGAGTGCTTTGGATTGTTTTATGTGCATTTCGTTTGAAAATGTAAATAAAAGATGAAGAGCAGCAGATAATTCATCATCCTCAGTGAACGTGAGTTCTCACAGAGACTCAACTTCTGACTGTCTGCGTTGTTTTCATTGTCGTGGAAGCTGCTGAAGCATCCTGCAGCATCACATAACAACAGCAACAACACAAAACATCCACGTTATTTCAAATGCATTTAAAAAAAAAAAAAAAAAAAAGAAAGAGAGAGAGCTCACCCCAACTTTCCTCAGCAGCTCTCCAACGATGTTCAGCGCTGAGATTCTGGCCGAGGTGGTCAGAGGAGTTGCTGACAGACTTTCAGCTGCAGAAACAAACACACAACACTAAGTTTCTTCCATTAAGATCAGATCATGATCAGCTGATTAACTGACCTCTGCTGACGGTGGGTGGCGGCGTGGCGAAGGACTCAGCGGGGGCCAGAGGTCTGGACGTTGTGGCAGCGGTAGAGGGGACAGGCAGGTTGGAGGCTGAAGACGTGGTTTTGTCCTCAGTGCGTTTGTCTGAGGGAGTAAGAGGAGGGGTGGGCAGCCCGGCTGAGGAGGAGGAGGACGAAGGCTCTTTGACCACACTGCTGAGGGACGGCTTCCTGTCCTGAACCTGCTGCTTCTGCTGCACAGCCAGCTCCTGTCTCAGGTCTGACACACAGACATTCACCATCTATAAGCTCAAGTCAACCTTACAAGTTCTTCTACGTCAGTATGAAACCTGCTGGAGGTGTTTCTTCATCGGAGCTCTACCTCTGGCTTCGTCCTTCAGTCTCTGGACGGACTCCAACAGATTCTCCTTCTCATCCAGCTCGCTCTCCAGAAAGGCGTTCCTCTCAATGACCTGGTTCATCCTCTGCTCAAAGTCCTCCAGTGACATGATGGTCGCCCTGAAACATGTGAGGAAGGAAAAAAAACCAAAAAGAAATTCAGAGGACCAGCTGAACAAATTCAGTACATTAACAGATGTTCAGACATATGAGAGGTCACAGCTGGAGGGTTAAAAACAAACAACAACAACCTTGGATGTAAAACATATAATAAAAATAAATGGATAAAATGATACTCTGTGATCTTAACATCACATTTACATTACTACCTTTAGGAGCAGCTCACTATTGCGGCAGTTAGGTACAAACAAATTTTATGGAAAGGGGAAAAATAGACACATCTAAATATGTTTTTATGAAAAATACAAAATTGAAGGAAATAATTAAAATCTTGTAAAAAATGGTAGTAAACATTTTATAAATATATATCACATATATAATTTATTTAGAAATAAATACATTTATATACAATACAATGAGGCTGCAAAGGTAACAAAAATAAATGTAAAAGAGGAAAATAACAGGAAAAAAGACAAATGAGCTGCAAATATAAATTACAGTACATTTCAACCAGTTTCTGTTCCTTGTCTTTATTTCTATAGATTCTACACTGAGCACACTTTTTATGCTTTAGACATTAACCTTTGTTGACCTCTTGTTCATAAACACCTCATTGTGTTTATTATCTGAGCAGTCTGCAGTGTTGTGGTGCAGAACAGGCGGATGATGGTGATGTTGATAAAGCAAATAGTTAAATGCTACAGTCAGATTCGTTAAACGTTACAGCTCATTTCTTAGTTTGTTGGTTAACCTTGTGAAAACCACATGCTTTTTTTGTTTCAGAACATAACACATTTTTTCAGCAGCTGCACAATCACTCATTTGTCCTTTAATGTGTGTGTGTGTGCGCTGACCTCTTGGCTCTCTCCAGGTCGTCGTTGGCTTGCTCCAGCTCTCGGATGTATTTGTGTAGATGGTCTCTGACGGCCGTGGTCTCAGCCAGGTCCCCCTCCAGGCTGGAGATCTGCCGGCAGGCTTCAGAGTGCTGGTTCTCATACTTCTCCTGGGGGGGGTGAATAAAGAGAGACAAAAGATGAAGTCTGGATGACAGCAGGAGAAAGTTACCTACAGAATAAGAAATCCAAGCATCAGGCTTAAAAACACACCCATTTTATTTTCTATACACATTTTACCTCCACAAGCACATCATTTCCTTTTGTTGTTCTTTTGCCTTATATAGTTCATCTGGTGATTTCATTTTATTCTGCAGTTTTATTTTATTATCTTTCATTTGATTGGACACATACTCAGATAATTGCTGTATAAACCAACTCTGTTTGCTTATTTAACAGCCTGAATGTCCCAAACAAAGTTAAACCAAACATGAGCTTTGTGATTTGATTCAAGCCGTTTATTCGCTTCTCTGCAGACTTAATATCTGGAAGCTCCTTCACACAAACAAGCAGCTCTGCGTGTATGTGGATTAGAAACAATGACTACAACACTTCTTTAACCATAGAAGAGCCTGCGTTGAGCACACTGGTCCTGGTTTCCCTGGCGGTGGTAAAATTTATGCACGGAGCATGACGCCACTTCAAGCTTCGGCATGTTTAACTAAATACCATGAAGTCTCTGCATACTGGACGTACATTCTATCTGAGATAATGCTTTCATGTTTGTTCTTTTCCCTTATCACAGGGGCTAAGAAGGAGTTCAGGTTGTGCCAACTCATCCAACTGCGATTTTGCTTTTGTGGAATAGTTGAGGACTTGTTTGATCAGTTGTGTGGCAGCGTTTGCCCCTGGACAACAACAAAATAGTGATAACTGTTATTGTACACTGACTACAGGCTATTAAGGTAAACTGTGAGTCTTTCCTTAAAAAAAACTACACTGGAGCTTTAAAAAAAATATGGACCTTTAACTGTCACAGTTTGACTAATTCTGCTGAAAGTGACTCAGCAGTAAGTCTGCCGCGAGCTGAAACAAGAGTTAAGCACCAGAACATGTTGTGTCCAGTTCTTTTATCTCCACTTGAGATTTTTATTTGAATTAAACCAGATTTTTTTCCTTTTTAAACCTCCCCTCAAACCACCAGGTATCAGTTCTTGTATGAAGGATAGATGTTTTCTTCTTAGAGAAAATGGCACAAGTGGACTGTGTCATTGCTTCATGGTTCTTATGGAAAGCACTGCCGTCCCCTCCAGACACGGCCCAGGCAGGAGACATCAGCTGCCTGCCGCCCCTCCCCCTCTGTAACAGTCCCTGTGTGTTCTCTCAGACAACAGCACCAATGAAGTCTGTTCACCACAGGCAAACCAGAGCCATAAAGCCAACTCCTTTCAGCTGATAGATATGGAAATCTCCAGTCAAATCCACTTGAACGGGTGTTCAGTTGATTCAGTGTTATTCAAAATAACTTTGTCAGCCTGGACAGCTGTGATGCAGCAGCTTTAAGTTTCAGTGGGGGTCACAGCAGCATGGTGAAACAATAACTTGTTAGATCAGTGGTTGGTGCAGACCTGCTTTATTTACTAACTCTCCCACCATCTACAGTTCAAGTGTCTCTGCCAGAGTCTAAACAACCGGAGACTCAGGTAGTGTGAGCACTCATAAAGCCCTTTTACCTTGTAGTTTTCCAGCTCCATACGGAGGCGGTTGTTGGTGGCGAGCAGCTCACGGTTTCGCGCCTCACATTGTTTCAGCTCCGTCTCGAGCTCCCCCTCATAGTCCCGACTCATCTGCTGAAACTCCTGCAGCTCCTCCTGAGCCTCTTCAGCACTGAACACACAGAATTAATGTCTGAGGTCACATTATGATTAATTATTACTCGGATTGTGTTTTTCCGAAGACAGCGTCTGTGGAGAAGGTTAGGAGAAATAAACCTGACCGTTTTCCCATTAAACAACAAGTCTACACATCCCACAAATGTGTTTAGATGGAAAACAGCACAGGTTCATGATAGTTTGTCTTGTATGAGGATCCACTAACTCATATTTCTACAAACTGAACCGGGGAGCAGCAAAGTTATTGATTATTTTTGAAAATGTATCTATGACATTAAAACATTGTGCACACGTTTGTTACTGCTGGCTGAAGATGTCACTTTTATAACAAGATAAAAATACAATAGTTCGTGACTTAAGGAGCTTCCATTTTTATTTATAGAGGGTATTATAACAGCTTTTGACTGAGTGCCTGGAGGATAAAGAACACACAAACAAAAATAGGAGCAACAGGCCAACTCTGCAGGCAATTCAACCTTGAAAGTGTATTTTTATACCATTAAACAGGGTGAATATACATCCCAGCCTTATTAGGTATGCACAGTTAAACCATCTAACCACTTTTTATACACCTTTAACATGAAGTGAGAACAGATTCCTGTCAGTGAAAAACAACATGAACCTCTGCTGGTGCCGGGCAGCCTGCTCCTTCCAGAAGCCCAGCTCGTCCTCCAGGGACCTGAACTCTGGAGGCTCTGGGTCCCCCATCTCCAGGACAGGTGGAGGGCTGACTCTCCTGTTACACACCAACGCTGACCTGTTTGTGCCATGAGAAAATATTAATACACACACACACACACAAAAGAAAGGGGGGCATCTGGACAAATGAGGTGGGAAGAAATTCCCTTTAAAAATCGGGCCATTATTTGTCAACATCACGCCAATGAACAGAACTTCATGATTTACTATTACTTTATTCCAGATCATACACTGGGATTTTAGGGTTAAGTCGGATAAATAGTGAGCTTGGAAATAACTCTGATTCAGATAAAAATTCAGTTTTCTAGAGTTTGATCGCAGCAGCCAGCTCAGTCTAACAGCTGACAGACAAAACAACGGGGCAACCAGAAGAATAAGCATCAACAGACAATAAATGAGATTCAATTTGAATTCGGGAATTGTGCCGAACTGGAGAAAAAAGTCCAAACATTCAAAGAATGCATGTAAAACGAGTTAAAGTCATTTAAATCATTAACGTGGAGAACTGTTAAAGTAATGTTGGCTAATATTTAGATCGAGTCTGGTCACAGCGACCTGTACTTAAAAACGGGAACTTAAAGCGAAGTTAACGGGAAACTTTTATACAAACGTGGCAGACGATTGGTCAATTATCAGCTGTTAAATATTAAAAACTGAGTCTATAAGAGAGTTAGAAGTAAAACTTTATCTTATAGAAGCCGATAAGTTAGCCAGTTCAGCTAACGGACTTCAGCGTTAACCATTTAAATCCCAGCTCAGATAAACACATTCAGGAGCAGTTAGCTTAATATTTTCATCAAATGTTAGCGGCTGTTTTTCGCCTGAACCTTCCTCACAACCACCGACAAACGTTAATGTCAAAAACGAACCTGGAAACGGAGAAATAACGGAGAAATAACGGAGTTTGGAGGACTTACCGGAGTTGGACGGACGAAAGTTTCTGCTTCTTCTGGAGGACGACGAACAATACATGTAGCCATTCACATTGTCCGGCCCGATTAACCAATCAGGAGCCAGCAGATAGCTGCGTTCCCCGCTGCTATTGGCGGACTACCTATCAATCAAAACACTAGAGGCGGGTCTTCTAATTCCGCCCAATCAGAGGAGCGATATCAGTCTGGACGTTTTTGATTGGGTTAACAATAAGCGATGCTGCGTTCAGGTGCTGTGGAAAACGGAGAGAGTGTGAGAAAAATTAACTCTCAAAAAGTTTTAAATTAAAGGCCTCAGTTTCCACAAAAAAGGCTAAAAACACATGCCCCAAATTACAAAACTGTAGCAGAAGTGCAACGCAACGAACACACATCCACAAAATAACAACAATCAATCACAAAACAACAAAATTACAAATAAAATGCAAAATTAGACTCAAAGCAACCAATCTGTCAAACAGGAAAAGTTTATTTGTGTGTTCACTTTGGAAAAGCTACTCCTCAAACATTTTCGCTGTCATGGAAACAGAGCAAATTATTTTTCTTATTTATTTGCACCATTTATATCCTGTTTGTTAACACACCAGTATAAATGTATAAGATAAGCATCAGTGTCAGGAATTTAAGTGGAAATAGATTTATTAATGTGAGACTGCGTGGATGCCCGTTTGGTTTGCACCTGTTTAGCCAAAGCCATTCACAAAATTAAGTTATCATGTGTCATCATCATCTTTTATTAGATATTTAGTTCAAAGAGCTCTGCTCCTCCTTCAGGATGTACGTTACGGTGGTTTGAGCTGCGTTAAATGACACCTGACACATTTCTTAGCTCTGATTGGGGAATTTCACTTCCTGCTGGTGGGGTCAGAGGTCGCACTGGGCCAGCTCTGTCCTTTTCAGAGGGATTAACTGAGTCTGTCCGATCCTGGTTAATCCACCAGCACCATCATTAGAGCATAAAGCTGTTACACACACAGATTCCAATCCGCTCTGCCCTTCCTTCATCTCTGGGTTTGTGACATTAGAGAGCAAACCAGAAAATATTCTTATTCGTTTTCTCTTCAAGAGTTCCTTTTTTTTATGAGTAACTGTCTTTTTTATGTAGAAAGTACAACTGCTGGAGTTCATCTCAGCAGAAGAACTTACTGCACTGAAACTCCCTTTTTCTCCAGCATGTGCTTCTTATTTGCGTTATTATGCGAAATGTCACAACTACTCTTGTGTGAATCGCTGTGAAATTTCACATTTCCCCTCAGAGCACACTAAGAAAACATCCCAGGAGTGCCATTATTAGCTCAAAATGTGATTTGACTAATACTCTGTTTTTGTTTCGTGCCAAAATATAACAACAAAATTGGTATTTACATGAAGCATTTAGTCACATGCATGAGTGCGGCTTTCATACTCCTTCAAATTGCCAGATTTCACTTGTCTTGTTGGTTCCATTAGTTTTAATGTGCTCCAGGAGCTGGTTCAACACCTTAACAGACTTCGAGGATGGATTAACCTTTTAGGGGCAAAAATGTGTCGTTGAATGTCTATTGACCTGCACTCAAAAGGTCAGTTTCATCATTTCCCCAGATTATCCATCAAATTATATAATTGATATAAACAGGCTTCTGGCGGTGACACAATCTCATCATTTATGGCTTAACTCTGACACAGTGTTCCTTCAAATCCCTTAAACAGAGTTTTCCCATCAACGCAACAGGAGAGAGCTGTTTGGTTTATTCACGTCAGGTTTACTGTTTCTTGTGTACCTGACTCACAACAATGAGGCGTCCCGTCTCTGAAAACACCACAGTGCAACAACACAAATCAGATGGGCTTTTGTATTTGTTCAGAATAATATTGAACACACTTAGAGGTTTTATTTTAATTTTTACATGGACAGATAGAATTTCTAGGTTTTTATTCAGTTAATTTACAGGATTGTGTCAAACTGCTCACTAAAGTCTTCTAAATCAATTTATTTTTATCCATAAAAGTCAAATATTATGTACATTTTCTACTGCTGAGGAAATGAGTTATATGCTGCCGTTACAGTTACCAGAAAGTATCCAAACGTCTCCAGAATTAATAATAATGCAAGTCACAAACATTTCAACTTCAAGAACGGATCGCTACGATCTAGGATGGATCTGGTTTTGGTAACTGGATGTGATGCATGATAAGGTACCTGGGCTGATGGCAACCTATGGGATGTTTCAAGTAAAAGGACAGGATTGAGATTGTGTAGTTTCACAGCTCAAACTAGGACACACAACACAGTAAGTGGGCTGCACCGACACATAACGGCCCAAAATGAGCCCCTCTGACCGGGAGAAGCATCGTTGGCGTCCTTTGGGGGAGAGTCAATGTTTTGGGAAATCTGTCTGTTTAGTTTCTTACTTCTGTGAGCAGATGAACACAGTGTGAAAAAAGTTTGACGCTGAATTCACAAAACGTTTCTTCCAAACTGGAATTTCTGGACATTAATGCAAAACTTTCAGAGTTTCCTGCTCTTTCCTCTCAGATTACTGTAACGTGTCGTCCTGATTCATTAGTGCATCCCTGGATATTAATGACTGTACACACATTATGTATCTTTAAATCATATTTCAGTGCATTGATTATTCACCAGTCAGCCAATCAGAGGTCGGGACAGTCTCGCCACCGAGAGAAGGCACGACTGGTGTAGAGCAGAGATACTCAGCCTCAATCTGATCTCCAAACCAAAACAACAACCAGCCTCATCACAGCACAACTGCCCAAAAACCCAGAAGCTCATTGGTCCAAACCGCCGGAGTCGGAGGCAAGAAGGTCGTCGTAAACAATGTGTGTCAGCACTGAGACCTCAGATCCTTCAAATTCCTGAGAGGAAAAATCCAGGAAGCTGGACGGAGAACATCAACACAAAAAGAAGTTCAAACACAGAAGGTCAGTAGCCACCGCAACATTGTGCCGCTTTGTAACCCCGTTACTCAGAAACCACAAATTTATTTTGAAGTCGACATTTTTGCTGCCTGGATTGTGTTTGTTGTCATAAAGTCAGTAGTCTTTTCCCAACTCTGCTGAAGGACCTAAACACGGCTCCTCTTGGAGGTTATCATCACGGGGGTCCGAAGGACTGAACTACCAATTTAGTGCTTCACATCTGGGTGACTCCAGCAGGAAGTACGTTATTACCGCCCTTCTTGTCTCATATCAGTCAGCGGTCGTGTGCGTATGTGACAGACATTGTTCTTGTAAACCTGATGCTCTTCAGCTCTCAGTTCACGGGTGCCGGTTTAGTGAAAACCGCTTTCTATCATCCCGTTGAAGTCCAAAGACCCGGACGACAGACGCAGCGTCCATCTCCTCCCCGCTTCAGTTCTCCCTCTGGGCCTTCTGCCTTTTCCGGGCGAGTCGGGCCTCACGCATCTCCTCCAGAGTTTTACGGGGGTCCATGACGAAGGCCACAGCCACCGCGGCAGTGCCATCGCCGTTCTGCCGGGAGAAGCAGAGGAAGGTGGCCCAGAGGAAGGCGCAGCAGCCCATGAAGGCCGTTCTCATGTAGAGCGGCATCAGGACAAAGTTCAGGAACTGAGAGAGACATCAACAATAATCAGACAACAAAGTCAACACGCAAAACACAACAAAGACCGCAAACAGATACAAACGGTTTACCTGCATGAAAGGCCAGTACATGAGTCCAGTCTGAAAGGGAAAACACAACATGAGTGTGTGTGAATCCCTTCTTACACTGAAGATAATGATAGTTTAGGTTGGAGGTAATTACAGTTTGGAGTCTGAGAACCTTCTTCTGTGGACCATCTTTGTTTTCAGAACAGATTTCAGCTCTAATTCAGCCTCGAAGGTTATTTTACATTTAAAAAAGGAGAAATGGTTCATTCTCTCTGAAGGCTCCAGTCAGAAACATTTTTAAACTAAATCAAATGCGACCCGTCTCCTCGGGTCTGGTCCTGATGTGGTCATGACGCAGCAGTTACAGCTCCTGAAGCTCTCTGACTTTTATCCTCTGGCTCTGCTCACCACTGAATTACCCCGCTGGTCTCCGGGCGCCGTGCCCACTGCGCAGGAGCAGCACGGTGACACAATCTGGGTTAATCTGGCTGTGAGGAAGGAAGGGAAGGTGACTTTCCTTCCCTTGAGGCCACTTCTTACCTTCCAGGTGTTGAAGAACTTCTCCCTCCAGTCTTCAAAGATGTCCTCCTTCCCCTCCAGGAAGCTCACCCCTGCGGGACACAGGAGACATTTACGCACGTTTGTGCGCAATGACGCACAAACTGAGAAGCGCGTGACGGCCTCAGGTCCCCAAACAGGACCCGCAGATCGGACTCACTCTCTCACTAACCCGTCAGACTCTACACTGGGCCAGGTGCTACATCCGGGACATCTCACCTGTGTAGAACACGCTGGTGGCCAAAGGCGAGGCGAAGCTCTGATCCAGCAGGAGTTTGCGGAAAACCATCCCGGCGGATTTCCCGGGAAAGCGCCTCTCCAGCGCGCGCAGCCAGAAGTAATTGAAGTTTCCTTGGAAACTGATGGCCACTATGGCCACGTTCCGGGTGTGTTTCCAGTCCAGGCGCTCCTTCTGGGCCATCAGCTGGTGGACCAGGTCCCCGCCGGCGAACAGGCAGCCGTACAGAGTGACGTTGGCCAGCCAGGGGAAGCGTTTGGCGGCTTCTTTCAGCACAGCTCTCCTCATCCCGGCGGAGGAACTGGATTCAACCCAACAACCAGGACCCGCTCATGGCGGGGGGAGGAGGAGGACTAGGCCGGACTCAGACACAGCAGAAGCTTCTCCCCGACAGACGGACCGGCACCATGGTCCAGTTCAGATGGAGGAGAAGCTGCTGGAACTCTCCTGGCTCAGTCTGGTGTCTGCGTGAATCAGGTGGCTCTCCGGTAAATCCTGCGGGTCAGAGCGCTAATCTGAGGGATTGTGACCCCCCCCCCTCCTCTGACGTCACAGATGTCGGCCTGACGGGCTCTCAGTCGGTCCATGTTGTTGTCAGATCAGCTGAGCTTCATCATCCTGATTCTGACCTGAGACCAGCCTCAACTCTGGGACCACGGAAGTCAGTTTATATTGAAGTCTATGGGAAAATGTCCCTCCTCCTCCCTGATGAGTTTATGGTCTCAGTCTTCAATACAACATGATGTTCATTTTTCAAATGAAGCTGCATTTAGAGGGGAGGGGCCAAAGGCGGGGCTACAATGTGACACAGACTGTACCACCCAATCAGGAGAGAGCACAGAGCAGGTCAGCTCCACCTTGTCCTCCAAACGTGTTGAAAAACCAAGATGGCCGACAGACGGATTACAATCTGGAGGCTTCAGAGCAGGAAGTGATGTGACATCACAGTGGGTGGACGTTTGGCCTCCTGATGATGCTGGAGATCAACATGAAGACTAGAAGAACTGAAAAAAGCTAAACATGATCAGGCTTCCCAGTATTCAGGGGAGACGGCCACCGGGGGCAGTGTGAGGCCGTCCACACAAAGAAGTCCAGAGTCCAGAGTCCAGCTGCTGCTGTGACGTTTTCAGAGCCACATCATGGAGCAGATCACCGACTATCTCTGCAGGTACAAAAACTACAACTTCACCATCGGAAGCACAACTCCAGAGCACATCGATTCACTCCAGAGCTTCCAGATCAGAGACAGTGACATCTTCCTGGTCACTTATCCAAAGTCAGGTCAGCTAAAGTCTGTTTTCGTTCAGTTCAGCTTCATAACCTCATAAACATTCTCATACTGTCCTTTTAAACGAAACAGCCGGGGAGACAAACATCTCAAACCCCCTGAGAAGGGGGGCAAATAAATCTGAAACCTTGTCAGCAGTCAGTGACAGAGTACGTTAGCAGTGCAGCTAACAGTGTCAGCCACTGCCAGATAAAGGTGGACAGATTAAAGCAGTTTCCAACCTGTGGCCTGCGGCCCCCTGATGGGCCATGGAGGTATTACAAATAGCACTGTGGAGAACTTTGACCGTCCGCTCCTCCCTCCTCCACCAGGCACCATCTGGACTCAGCAGATCATCATCTCCATCTGTGAGCTGAGCGAAGGTCTGAACGAGTATCCAAACAACCTGGAGCAGATGCCGTGGCTGGAGTACACGGAGGGACGAGAGGACTACGGCCTGAGACCTTCTCCACGGCTCTTCGCCTCCCACCTCACCCCGACCCTCATGCCGCCAGGGCTGAAGGACAAGAAGGCGAAGGTGAGGATTTTAGTCCTGGAAAATCAAACTTCCATTATTGGCATCTCTGACAATGTCATAATTACTTCAGTGGTTATTATTCTATATTGGCACAATTGTCATGAGACAAAAAGTGAAAAATTATCTTATAAATGAGAATATTTAACTGTGACCCCTTTGAGCTTCTATATTTGATGTGTCTAGTGCAACGTTGCGTGCGTGTTGGTCTCTGCAGGTCATCTACGTGATGAGGAATCCGAAGGACAACGTTGTGTCTTATTACCATTTCAGCAGAGTTTGGGCCGAGCTGGAGACGCCCAAGAGCTTTGGGCAGTTTTTGGAGCAGTATTTGGCAGGAAATGGTGAGAAAGAGACGTAATTTAACTGCAAACACACCGAGACATTGACCCGTCTGTGTGAACTGTGTTTTGGACCATCACACAGTCGGAGCATCGTCCTGGTTCGACCACATCAGGCAGTGGACTTCCAGCAGAGACCAGTATAACATCCTCTTCCTGACCTACGAGGACATGATCCTGGTGAGGTTTATTCTTCCTGTTGTGTTGGAAGGTTGAATGTTCCTGTTTAAATCTTGTTCTTCTTTCAGGACCTGAAAGGAGCAGTCACTAAGATCTGCAGGTTCTTGGGGAAACACCTCAGTGAAGCTGCTGTCAACCAAGTTGTAGAAAAATCAACATTTCAGGCCATGCAGAAAGATTTAAAAGCCAACTACGAGTTTCTGCCGCCGGAGAGAGCCAGTGGAAAATTCATGCGTAAAGGTGAATGGACGGTAACCAGCAGCTCCTGAGCAGGAACACGTGAACAAACTTTTGTTTGTTATTCTTCTGCTGCAGGTCAGATCGGTGACTGGAAGAACATCTTCACTCCGGCTCAGAGCGAAAGACTCGACCGGCTGCTTCAGGAGAGACTCGGAGATCTTTCCCTGAAGTTCGTCTGGGAGTGAAGATCGCAGCCTGATATGTGATATTTACTCTTCTAAACACGGTGAAGCTTCAGTCTGAGGAACAACGAAGACAGAAAGCACCTCGGTGTCTCTCTCACCGTCAGTGAGAAAGAAGAAAAGAGGAAATAAAACACTGATAAAAGCTGTTGGCCAATCAGTTGACTTTATTGAATGTCAAAAGGAATTAAATTGTGTTTCTGGTGCAGAGGCTGCTTTGGTCACTGGAGCCGACTCCACACCTCAGTTCTCTTCATCTGGAACAGGAAGGAGAGAAAGTGATCAGTGAACAGTAATCAATAATCACTCGTCTTTATTGAGGGACAAACAGAATCATCCATTCTGAATAAGTGGAGACGTCACGTCAGACGATGGCGACTTTGGAAACATGTCCAATTTACACAAATTCGATTTTTTTTAAGATGATGCCATCCAGCACTAAAGCACTTAGATCTGCTGAAGCTCACCTTCTTCCTCCTCGTCCTCTTCGTCTTCCTCTTCCTCCTCCTCTTCATCAGAGCTGAAGGTCCCGTCAGGCAGGCTGTACACTCGGATCACTTGCTGTTGACAGACAGACCAAACACCACATCGTCAGTGTGGAGCTGGGTTAGGCACCGAGGATCAGGATCAGGAGCCGCTCGCTCACCTTGTTGGGGTCCTTCAGGATCAGGTACTTGCCCTCGTCCAGCTTGCGGCAGATGTCAATGACGCAGCGCAGGATGCCCCAGGCGTTCTCCATGCTCAGGTTGATCTGGCTGGCGAACTCGTTGGGCTTGAACTGCTGCGTCCCCAGGATGACGTGGCGAGCCGAGTCCTTCACGTGGTAACGGGACACGTACCTGCAGAGGACGCAGGGACACCATGAGCGCAGCTGGTCCAGACCGTCCGGACCGCGACCCGTTTCATGGCGGCAGTTTTTATTCTTCCGTTTGTCAGACAGAGCAAAAGTGACTCGATTTGAATGTCTCACCCCAGTTTCAGGTACTCTGATCCAGCCAACATGGCGCAGCAGGTCCAGCGGGCCAGTTTGTAGCTGTTGTTCTTCAGCTCGGTGGCCAGGACGGCTCCTCTCTGAGAGTCCAGCTTCTGACGCCAGTCCACGCCGTTACAATACTGAGGGCAACAAGGAGGGACGGACATCAAACACTTCAGACTTAATGATCTGATGCACGAATGCCTCCAGAATCAGACTTACTCTGGAGTCCCACTCGTTGAGGGTCTTGATGTTGACGAAGGACACTTCTCCGTTAGCGCCAGTCATCACTCCGTCATGCTCACAGCGGACAATCAGATCGATATCATCTCCGAGCTTCCAGTGACGGTACCTGAAACACGAGGACGAGCCGTCAGCCTGACAGGAAACATTTCTTTCTTTTCTGTGGATGAATGTCTGAACTGGACCCCACTGGACCGTGGGAGACGCACCATCTGGCTTCAGTGTTTACCTGTAGGCCACAGACGCCACCTCGCTCTTGTCCATGTCTTCCTCCACAAATGGGTTGGAGTTAGGAAACTTGTAGCGCTCCCCACCCTGAAACACAAGCAAAGGGATTCAGCTCAGGAGGTTTTATGGTGAGCCCGGAGATGAAGACAGACTCGACCAGTGCTCCTACCATTCGTAAACACTGCTGGCTAAAGTTGTGGTTGATGTATGTCGCCTCCATCGCCAGGTTACGAGGGGAGTTGAAGGAGTTGCCTTCATCCTGCGGCGGCTCGTTGGCCGTCTCGCTCACAGTCAGTAAATCTGAGAGGAGTTACAGAAGCTGCCTGTTAGAGCAACAGCGCAGAAACAAAAACACACCACATCGCTGGAATGAGTTGCAGCATTCCTCTCACCAAAGTCCGAGTTGTCTCTCTTGTCGAAGAACAGCTTGTTTCCCACTCTCTGCACGATGATGTCCCAGGAGTTGACTGAGCGCGTGCAGCACATCAAGGTGGCCAGGATGGCGTCGGTGGCGAACACATTACCCTGAGTCTTAGCCAGCTGGAGAACAAAAGAGAGAAAATATTATTAGATGTTGAGGAAGCACTGTGCAAGCCCAGTTATCTTTGAAAATGAAATTAATAATAATGAAGAACATATAAACGTCACTAATGTTGTACATCTGCTTGTTTTTAACATAAGTCTCATTCTATTTATTCAAACTAACTAAATGCTATTTTAATGAGTTGGCTGTTATATCTTTCATGTATTTCTTCTGTAAAGGAGTTTAAATTCCTTTGTTCTTTGCTCTCTGTGGCTGTGTGTTTGTTTACTGAAATAGCTCATTGTATAAAAAGCTGGAAACCTTGCGGATGACGGGATCATCAGTCGTGGTGACAGTGTGGAAGATCCTCTTGATGCTCTTCAGCTGTTTCTCGTTGCGGGTGGTGATGCGGTCGAAGGCTTTGTCATAGTACTCCAGGGCACCGCAGCACTCGCTGTAGGAGGAGGAAACAGGAGACAACAGCTCCTCATCATCATCTGTTCTTCACCGCTGACACGACTTCTACAAGGAGGACGGCTTCACTTACATGTCAACGGGATCAGCCACCTCCATGTACCTCATCTTCATCAGCCTGGGGAAGTCCATTTCCTCCTTCACCTCCCAGTCGCTTCTTACCTCCACAGAAGAGTCTCTTGGCTTCAGCTGAGCCTTACAGGAAGGGGGGGTCACTTTTAACATTACTTTGAAATTGGACATTTAAGAAGCAGCAACCAGAAACTGTCATTTATGTTTTAAAAAAATGACAAAAATAACACAAATCCTGTTCTATCAGAGGCTGAAAAAAAAAATTTCAGACGTGCTCTCATCCAGCAATAAAACTGGTTAACCGATAAATACCTGAGACTTCTGGTCCCACTTCTGACGGACACCGAACTGCTTTTGGAACTTCTTCTGCAGACGCATTCGATCCCTGAAACAACAAGCGGGTTCGCCTGCTGTCATTACATGATCATTAAGTGACCTCAACTGAGCTCAGACTGACTCTCACCTCTCCTTCTGCTTGGCGCTCTTCGGGAGCGTCTGCATGTTGAACTGGGTCAGATTCCTCCGGTCCTTGTCCCTGCGCAGATTCCTCTGTGGGAACAATCATTGTGCTGTTACTTCTATTTTAAATTACCTGAGAATTCACCACATTATACTTACTATTCAGTCTGAGATCACATCATCAATAGAATTACCTGGGCAAACCTCATGCGATTCCTCTGGTACGCTGTCTTTTGGGTCTTGGCAGTGTCCACCAGCTGGAAGCTCGTCTCGTCTTCTTCATGAAAGTAGGCATACTGGCTGCCGCCTCCGAACTGAGAGGAATACTTATCTGAAGAGAAAACAGATTCATGAGTAACTGATCCGTTCTATCAGTAGATGAAAAGGGGTCAATCAACATTAATTAGCACGTTCTGGTGGTGAACGTGTAAGAATCTGTTTAGGTGAGTCAGTTAAATGAGGTTAATGAAATCACTCACTTGTGTATCTCTTGTCTTGATAAGTTGCTCCAGTCCAGTCAGCGACCTGAGGAGAGAAAAGTCACAGCGTCAGGAAGTGGTCTTGGCTCAGATAAATGTAGACGAGTCTAATGTGAGAACAAACCTTCCCCAGACGGTCTCCTTTGCTGAAAGGCTGGTACGGCATATCTTTGAACTTCTCCGGGACCGCACATGGACCCCATCCGGACGGATTGTCCTGGATCACTGGGGCGTGAAACTTCGCCATCTCCTGAAGGCTGAGGGGAAAAAAAGGAGTTCTGTGAACAAGCAGAAAAACTAAAAGCGGCAGAACTGACTAAGACGAGTTTAAACTGTGGAGGGTCTCAGGATACGAACAGCACAGATCTCTCCAGCAATGCCCTTCAGTAAAGAGGCACTGATCAGCTTGCGCAGTGGGCTCATCATCACTGACCCTTTTTCCAACAACACATCTCATCCTGTCATAAAACTTCAGTTTTCAACCTCACGTCAGCATGCAGCTTACAATATTTTAGTTCAAGTTCAAAGAAAATCTGAATATCATCGAGGCAACAAACAGGCCAGACAGAACCGTCCATCGAACCTGCTGATCACATTCATCATCGATCACTGATTTCTGATTTCTGATGCTGAATCAATGGATCACCGTCAATCTGCAGCATCTTTCAGCAGTAAACACAATAAAGACGCGTTTTTACAAAGAAAACAACAAAAAGCACTAAACTGTGACGTCATGTGCTCATCTTATATTCATAGGTGAAATTAAAATGTCTCCTCTGTCTTTTGCAGGTTTTTTAAAAACATTTTTTTCTGGCAGCTCTGACTCAGCTAGCGGCTAACGCTAACGCCAGGTGGTCATGTTAGCATGCTAAGCTAACTGGGCGACAGGACGCGGACAGCCTCGGGCGTGTTTTTATGAACTTCAACGAAAACAACAACAAACAAAACAAACACAACATCGGTCATGCGCCTGTCCGCCGCCTGCCGCGGCCTCACCGGGAGCGGCGTGTCAGCGGGTCGAGCTGTTCGGTTCCGCCGGTTCTCTAAAGACACGAAGCGCCGACAAACCGCCAGAGCCAAAGGAGGAGCAGAGCTGCCGTAAAGCAGCAGGAGGGGCCTGTTCCTGCCGTACTGCGAGCACAGCTGTCGTAAAGGTTAAAGACGCAGCCCCCAAAGGCTAAAAATAAAAAATCAATAACAATCACTTATATTATTGCACTGTTTTGTATTTGTATTTGTATCACATTTGAAAATGCATCTTGCCCATTTAGAGTTTGTTCTGTTTATGTTTATTTAATTATTTATTGACAAAATTTGCACAGGAAAAAAATTATTATTTCTTAACAAAGGGATTGAACACTAAATATGTCTGTTTATTAAACTCAGTCAGGATCCTGTGGGTCACACCACCGGCATCAGTCCAGATAGATTCAGCTGTAATGAATCTCTTTGACCACCAGATGACAGAAACACACATGTTGCTGTCAGAGAATTCAGAGCTAACGGGAGACGAAGAGGCTGCAGGTTGATCAGTTAACCTGCAGACAGAGATCTCTGGAGGTGGTTAGGGTTAGGGCGAGGGGCGGAGCCCCCCTGGACAGGTCTCCCGTCCATCACAGAGACAGACAGAGACCAATGCACCCAAACTGGATGTCTTTGGAGGCCCCAGGCCGGGAACCGAACCCAGGACCTCCTTGTTGTGAGGCAACTAACCACTCTCCCACCGTGCTCGGCACATATGAATCAAATGGTAAATAATTCAAGCGTCATGAATTTAAAATGAACTTCAGCCTGCCTCCTGTGTTAGATACATATGAGACAGTGCATGCAGCGTGCTCATGTACTCAGACTGACACTCTTTCCAAAGGAGCTTCAGAAGTGGAAATCAGATCTGTCACCGGTGTACATTTCCAGAATAATAACTGAGCAACACACAAACACGGCGACTCTCTGTGCTGTCACTCAACAGGCTTCAAGTGTGCATCTTGTGAATAAATCTCTGAATCCAATTCAGAAGTTATTGTGCTCTGTAAAGCTGGCTTCACAGCCATGAAGGTATCTGCTCTGTGTGACGGATGTTTATGTTACGCTGATTCCTCCTGGGATTCTGTGCAGGGATGAGCCAGCTGACGGATGATGCCATCATCTTTGTGCATCTGGTCTGCTCCACATCTGCGCTGACCTGCTTGCCAATTAATCAACTTTTTCTCATGAGGAATCACAAACATTTAGTCCTGACAGCTCCATTCGCTGCCACCTCCCATGTTTTTTCTGTCCATCATCAGCCATGGCAGCAGGGCTGTGAGTCATACCCGCTGTCGTCCTTCAGGGACGTTTGGAGCAGCGCTGACAACAGATGGCAAACTCAGTGTCAGCGTCAAGTCAAATTCATTACGTATCTAAATGGGGACGAGACTCAGAGGGATTATTTCTGTCAAATAGGCCAAATGTTGGTGACATCGTCATATCATCTTCCCAAAAAAACTGTTGCAAGATTGAGCTTGATATTTGTGGTGTGGTGGAGTTGTGAGAAGAATGGCACAGTGCTCTAAGGACTGTCACAGTGAGATTTTCTGGGTTTGCTTTTTTAAAAAAGAACCTGCAGAACTTCCCTGAGAATCATGTCAGCTGTTTGTTTGTTTGTTTTTTTCCAGGTTTCCTTCAGTATTAGAATAATTCCGTGACCTTTCCCTGTTTATCCATGGATACATTACAAACAGCTAATTTGGCTAAAACTGATTCCAAGACAGCATTATATCTGCTTTTTTATAGCTTCTGTTTCCACCCACTTAATATCTGAAATCATCTACATACCATATCTGAAGAGTCAGATGTCCCTCAGATAAGGAATAATAACTGTCTGAATAAGGTGCTGAGGCAGAGCTTTTCATTTCAGCTGATTTATATTCAATTCTATCCATTTCACTTCTTATAATTCTTGTTTTGATATCATATTTCGAAAGCTAACAGCCTCAAGATGCTGTTAAAACCATTTATGATTTATTTATTGTTTAATTTTTTTGTGCACTTTCTTAAACACGTGTATCTTGAAATTAATTAGGGATCAGGAGAAAAAATTACCAACACCTGTCTGCAATCAGACGGAGCCCTCTTTGCGATGATTACTGTCATTTCTATGAATAACTGAAGACTGAAGGAGGAACACAGCAGCTCCGTCACGTCGTCCGTCTGAAGGCCGGATCCTGAAATGTGAAACAATCCAGGTGGTTGATATTAAAGAAATAACCAAATGTTGAAGTTAGACTGATCTCTGTGATCCCCCTGATACGACTCAACGTGTCTCCTGAAGCAGCGTGGACATGACCTTTGTTGTCACAGTGACAGCGATAATCCGATGGACCGCAGTGTACCGACCTTTGTCTCCATGGTTACTGTTAAGACAGTCTGGCCTGGTCAGGTTTAGGAAAGAATTTGTGTCAGAATAAGTTCTCCCACTGTTGTCTTGTTCACAATAGAAACAGCATGAACCTCTTGGGAATCGAACGCTGCTCACCTGTGTCACATCCATCCACCCCAACGTGGGCTTTGTTGATGTATTAGCTGTCCCCTAGCAACAGAACCTAATGATGATGTCATAACTCCCTGCTGACAGGCAATCTCTGTTGGAGCTCTCTGATTGGCTGGTTTTGCCCCTTTAAGGCGGAGCCAGTCAAGCTGTGCCCTGATGCTAAGCTAAGCTAATTAGCGACTAGCGTTAGCTTTGTTTTCCCCATTAAGGCAGCAGATGGACCAGAGAAAAGCCACCAAACGCTTCACCAACAGAAAATGTTTTATTTTTTCAGACTTACAGATTCAATGACAGAATTGTCTTTTTGGCATTAAATATTGAAACACCACCAACATCACAGCAAAAACAACAACAACAACACAACAACCCAGTGTGTCTAATCCACAAAATCTACACCAGCACACATCAACTTGTGTCTCTTTTGTGTTGAATAATTTCCCCTGATGCTTCTGTGAAATCAGAAAGAAAACCTGACACCTTGACTTCGCAGAGATGAGTGTTTGTGTCCTTAAATCAGCACCAACACTTCAGCTGCTTTCTGCAAACACAAAGTAATAAAGACTCCCACTCAGTTTGTGTTTCCTCTGGGATAGTTTCGCACTCTTTGTTCTGCGTGTGCGCTGAAGAATCAGCTTCAGTGACCTGAAGGGTTAGTGTGGACCTTGTTGTGTTCATCCTCTGGTGCTGATGGCAGTGTCTGCTCTGGGCCGCCATCGCTGCTGCCAAAAAAGTGAATCGTAGGCTTTTGGAGTTAACTTGAGTCTTGTCCATATTGCATGTGGGTGAGAGTCGTAGGCAGAGAATCACACTGAGTCAGAGCGCAGCCACCAGCAGACCCGTCAACTGACTATCACCTCCAACAACAGTAAGCACAGGTGGGTTATCCCTGCAGGGAGCTGGGGACCGCACAGCCAGCTCAAACTGGCAATATTTATAGGCAAACACACACACACACCAAATAATAGTAAACAGAAGCAAACACACCGAGCTCCACTCAGCCTGAACAATTCTCCACTCTCATCAAACTGCACGCCCCAGGGGCCTGGAAAATAAAGTATCAGCGAGGCGAAGCTCCTTCTAATGTGGCTGTAATGACGTTTTTATGCTCCTCGGTGGATCTTATCAGGAGGGTGTGCGTGGGCATGCAGTCTAAAGACCAGCGGCAACACAGCAACATGGAGCACAGGCATCGTTTGACTGTATTTACATCCAGCTAAATATAACCAGCTGGCCTCAGTCTGTGTGTGTGGTGTGTTCGCTCTCATGAATGGAGGCCAGTTCCAGATGAATGATGAGGAGCTGCTGCCACCAAGATAAGAAAATATACAGACACTTGTTTGGATTGTTGTGTTCATGAATCTACTGAGCTCTGACAGGAGGCGCACCAGGAAGCTGCCATTAAAGAGGTCAGAGGACTGACCCGGTATCAGCGCAGTCTCACTGATACACTGATAATGAAAAATCAGCCTTGAGCAGAGTTTTTCTCCAGAGACTCACTTTGTCTGTTTAGATGAAGCTCGTTCCTCTTGGGCATGTTTTCTATAAGCCCTCGATGCTTTAACACGATGTGAGAGGGAAGCAAACAGTTAAAAAACACCATTAATGGAGTCATTTCAGCAAACTGTAGAAAATCCATTAAATCACATGTTAAGGTTTAATTACAATCGACTACTGAATTTCATGGCACTTGAATGACGCTACGGGAAAAAGAGCATGATTTCCTCATAATAGCTGTAATTTGGATGCGGCTGTGGTCTGCAGTGGAGTCTGTAGACTGCATTCATATCGAGCTTTCTTTTTCTGACAATTCGGAGGCCTTTACCATAGAAGCTCCATTCACACACATTCATACAGAGCTTCTATCATCACATCCCCACACTCACACACCGATGGAGCAGCTAGCCGAGGCAGTTTGTGTTTGGTATCTCATCCAAACACTGACAGCTGACGACAAACATGAAAATGACAGCGAGCGTTTGTGGTCGAGGGTTTTGTTCTCTCGTGGCAGCTGATGATTTGTCCCAAAATAACACTTCGTTTCCCAATAAAGGAAACTAGACTTGGCAGCAATGATTCCAGATGTGAAGTCTCAACTTTACATCTGTTAAATCAGAGTATCAGCTGCCACCGACGGGGAACGATCATCTTCCAACCAAAGAGCTGTTTGTAAATCAGTTTTTAAGGCTCCCACATGTTCTCCTTCCTGGCCAGAATCATTACCCATAGTGCATTGTGGCTGGCTGCAGTTTGCTCAGGCAGTCAGGTGCTTGAATTCATGTGTGGGATGTGTAGTCTGTGGTGTCCTTGAATCTGCCTGATAAAGAATAATGTAGTGAAGGTTTGATCTTTCCAGGAATGTGTCCGTCTCCTTGTTCTGTGTGTCGGTGGAAACGCTCAGCTCGAAGCCACCGAGAGCTGAACTCGTTTGTTTTACATGATAACTCACATCCCTGAAATAGCAAACGAGTCACGTGCGGTTTTCCACCGACAGCATCATCACAATAACGCAGTGAATCATCAACTTCTAATATAGCTTTAATATAAACATAATAGCTTTATCCAAAAAACGCTCCAGAATTTCCCGTCGCTCCAACTAAAGGAGCTATTTGTAGGTTTAGTGGTTGCTACAAAGCTAATATTAGTATTAGCAGCTGTTAACTTATCAGGAGAAGGTGATAAGCCCTGTAATCAGCTACATCATCAGGCAGAATAGACGCTACGCTGGTTAGCATGCTTCAGGAGAAGAAAAGATGTGACAGAAAACTAAAGGCACAATGATTTTTTTCCCACTAAAGCTGCTGTTGCTAATGCTAACAAATAGCTCCTTTAACTACTAAACCTTAAGGCTGCATTTTAAATTCACACATTTCCTGATGTGGACGTTTAATAATCTGAAGGAATGAAATAAATGTGCATTAAAACATGATTGTGCATCTGCAAGTGGAATATCAGAGAGACAAGTCAAAACTTCAGCTACAACAAGTGTGAAATGAGCACCCGAGGTCGGAGCCTGAATGTTCAGATATATACACAAGATAATATTCATTTATGATAAAATAATCACTGAGAACACAAGAAAGCTAATAATCCCCCTCAGAGACTTTTGGATATTTGTACATTTCCAACAGCAACTACAGCATGGTTTGAAGGAAATATAATCCTGCCATGATTGATATTTTTTTCTGAAGAAATGTTTTTAGTGAGTGAGTCTGCAAAAATATTATGTACATTATATATTAATATGTTCTCCTGTTTTCCTGGAGTTGTGCCAAAACAGAGATTTGGAATGTGAACATTTCAGGCAAAACAACTTTGGCATTTTCTAAACAAATGATTAGTCTGAAATATACAAGATACAGGACAGAGGATTAAAGGATACAAACGGCTCATATTTGTACATTCAGCCATGCAGATCTACACGTGATTCACTTTATAAAGTGTATAGATTAAAAATACAAACTGTGATGCTCTCTAAAGTCCAGCTCTGTGTGGTGGAGGTCAGCCTGTAAAAGTGAGTTCACTTCAAGTCCACATAGCTCACTATAAATAACTGATCTCCAACGAAGTGCTCTGCTCCAGGTTCTCCTCCGGCAGAGTTTTGACGTTCCCATTTTTGGCTCCATTGAGAAGCAACGGGAGAGTCAGCATGGACCCGTTGGCGGGATCTTTCCCCTTGGTGTCCCCTGCTTTGTCCTTCCTGTCTGGGGACGACAGCTCCGTTGTTCCCGGGGTCGGCCCCTTCTCTGAGAACAGCGGCTGCAAGCTCTGCTGCTGGAAGCTGCTGTTCCCATTCTGGGCGATTCTGTAGATCTCAGTCATTTCTGACACGTCCTCCTCATCGTCGTCTTCTTCGTCCCTGATGGCCCGTCGCAGGCTCTCCCTGGGCATGGGCGCCCTCCGGCCTTCCTCCTGCTGCTGCTGGCGCTCCATGGGCTCGTGGTTCTCTACCTTCCTGGTGGAACGGCAGAGCGCTTTCCGGAAACCCCTCTTGAAGTTGTCTGACAGGAAGCCATAGACGATGGGGTTGGCGCAGCTGTTGGCGTAGCTGAGCACCACGACGAAGTAGTAAAGGCCCTGGTACTCCGGCGGCAGCGACACCAGCAGGTTGATGATGTTCAGGCCGTAGAAGGGAAGCCAGCAGAACACAAACACGGCCACGACAATCACGACCATGCGTGTCACTTTCCGTTCTGACTTCCTGCGCTTGGTGGAGGTGGCGTGGACTTTTTTACCCGAGCTGCGGATCTTGAACACGATGAGCAGGTAGCAGAGGCAGATGATGAGCAGAGGGCAGAAGAATCCAACGGTGGAGGTGTAGATGATGAAGGCCGCCCTCCAGATGTTGGCCGGCTGAGGCCAGGCGATATTACAGGTGCCTCCCGTCTTCTGGATGTTGGCGAAGATCACCACGGGCAGAACAACGAGAAACGACAGCGCCCACACGGTGCTGTTCACCACCTTGGCCACCTGCGGGCGGCGCCACTTTGAGGAGTGAATGGGGTGGACGACAGCGAAGTAGCGGTCGATGCTCATCACCGTCAGGCAGAAGATGCTGGTGAACTGGTTGATGGAGTCGACGGTCATGACCAGGCGGCACATGAAGGGGCCGAACGGCCATGACTGCAGGGTGTTCTGCACCGCCAAGAAGGGAAGGCCGAGCATGAAGAGCTCGTCTGCAATGGCCAAGTTCAGGATGTAGATGTTGGTGACCGACTCGATCTTTGAGTAGTGCAGCACGATGTGGATCACCAGAGTGTTTCCTCCCAGGCCGATGATACAGACGATGATGTATATGAGCGGGATGAGAACGCCGGCCACGCTGGGGCCCGCGGACACATCGGGGACAGTGGCATTGGTGGAGTTCAGCAGCGTCTCGTTCAGATCGCTGCAGTTGAACATCAGCAGAAACAGGGGGAGTCCAGGGCCGGCCGAGCTGCCGTTCTCCATCGTCTCATCGGCCATCTCCTGCCCGGGAAACGAGACGTCACCCATCATGGATGTTGGCATCCTGTCGGTTTGTCCCTCTGCTGTCTCAGCTCCCGCCCATCTGTTCTGTTGGGGACATCATGAACTGTTTTTATTTTTGTTTCATAAAATGTTCAGCTTTGAAAACTATCAGCAGACAGAATGATACAAAAGGACTATAAAGTTTTTACACAAAGAACCTTGTTTATCGAGCATCACATTGGATTTTTACTGTTGAGCAGCTTTTTAAACTAAAGCAGCGTGAAGTCTTTCCCTTCCAACTCCTTCATGAAGGTTTTTCCTCTTACAAACCTTTTTCACATTTTTAATAACCTTTTACAGATAACTGTTCTTATATTCTGGCTGATGTTATTTGGTGAACAAAGAACTGCAAAGACAAATGTTGGTATAAAAATGGTTTTCAGCAGCTCAGTCGTGTCTGCAGGTATTCCAATCATTCTCTGTTCTGCCCCGATAACCTTCAGCGTTCAAGTGGGACTGCCTCATGAAGCCACACATCTCTGTACACATATATTTATATTTTTATGGCAGTTCTGCTCATGAAGCCAATGATGCCTGCAGTGAAAAAACCCATAAAGGTTTTTAATAAGCACTAATGTTGACATTTTGTGGTATTTTAAGGGAAATAGTTGTTGGAGTCATTTCTTGTCTGAGAAATGATCCAAAGCACAAATATAAAGTGCTGCAATGTTGGCGGAAAAAAAAAAACATGTGGACATGGGGGTTGATAACACTCAGAGGATGAGAGGCGGAAAAAAAAAATAGATAAGAAGATGAAGAGCAAATAAAATGGAGGACATGAAATAATGAGTCAGACAGGAAACAACTGAAGCTGGATGTTTGCAGGTGGACTGATTCGACTGCAGCTGCCATGTTTGGTCCCTGATTGATAAGACAGGCAAATTAAACACAGTGTGTTCCCACACGGACCGCAGTGTTCGCCAACATTTCATCGGAAACCCAGCTGGTCGGTACGAACTCACGTTTAACAAACATCTGGAAGGCTCACAGATTCAGAATCAGCCAGTAGATGACATTCAAAAGAGCTGGACGGTAACGACTCCCAACATATCTGCTGGCTCTCATTTGGTGGGTTCTTGGTTTCCAGAGGATGAACCCTGGTGACCATTAATGACCGTTCAGATAAACCTTGTGTGTGCTGTGTGCATCTGTGGTTAGCCACGGTTAGCTGCTAGCCAGAGATTTTGTTGAAACCAACTTATAATTGTCTCGTTTCTTAATTTCTCTGTTCACTTTCAAACAGAAAGAGCTGATTGGTCTAAAATCGGTCACCTGATCAATGAATTTAGGCCAAAAGGTCTGTGAAAGAAGGGGCGGAGCCTCCACGACGCTGTTGATGCTCACAGAGGTGTGTTTTTCTATTTGAGTGCCGATGCTGTTAGCTCAGAGATACCGGCTGCCTGGCGAATTTTTTAGATACATTTGCTCTTTTTGTTTTTTCCTCTGGCGGTTTTCACTCCTATCTTTGGCCCTGAATCTGAGCTGCACAGAAACATAAATCTTCTCGCTTCATTTCACTCCCCATTAACTGCACAGCTGTACGGTACCGAGAGTCATTTAAAGGAAAAAGAGAAAAATCATCAGGAGGGCCTGAAAACATTGACCAGCTCGTCTGCCGCTGCTTTGAGGGGACGAACGGTGAGAACGGCACAGATGTGGCCGGAGCTTCATCAAACAAACGGAATGAAGGTCTCTGAGCAGTCAGTCAGAGAAGACTTCTTCTTTCAAGAACAACCTGAAACTGCAGATGTTGAGTCTTTTTCTTTATCAGATCAGTTTATTTATCATTTTCCAATATCTTCAATTCCTCATGATTGCAGACGTTCCATTTGCTGCCAACTACCAGCTCCATGGAAACCAGACAAAGTGGGAAAGAGATTTGTGTCATAAATCAAACAGAACCAGATAAACGGCAGAAACAAGAACAGCCTTATCTCTTCTCTGCTCCACTCAAAGTGTTTCAACGATGAGAAGAAGAAGAGACAGCTCTCAAAGATACACAACAAAACAAAGTCAACATCAGCTGCTGACGGACAGCTGATGGACCAGATATCAACTGGAGGGCAGCAGCAATCATCAGAACATTCTCTCTCTGTCAGAGATTCAATCCACAAAACTGCTGTTAAATGACATTTGTGACGCTCTTTTGCATTTATTAGTGGCTCAAATTCAATTTTCTCTGATCAATAGGAGCTGTGAGTCATTCCCACCTAATGGGACGACGCAGGTCTGTCCCTCTTGTCTCCTGTCCTGTCAGGATTTAACAGCTCCGACTGCAGCCGATCAGCAATATCCAAGAATGAAGATAAACCTTTTTAATATTCAATATTGTTTTCCCTCCAGGATGAAACTGTTATCACATGAAATATCTGTTTTTGACATTCAGAGTCACTTAATGCATCTTAAACAGATTATCGAAAAATCCATCCATGTAAATTCAAACACTGATTTAATTGTGCATTTTTGATGTTGTTGTTGTTGTTGTGTGTCCTCACTGAGCTTCATCAGTCATCATTTGTGTTTTTGGAGATGATCAGCTGACATTAGAGAGGAAATGTGGATGAAGACGGTCAATTAGAACAGATTGGCCTGAAACCTCAGACTCAGCGGACGCATCAGGAAGGCTGGACTTTTACCAGAACGAAGACTTCAAATGCTTTTCACACTATTAATCTGTTTATTGAGGAAATCAGAGTCAAAATGAGATTTGATACTTTTATTATTATTATTGGAGCAGCAGAAAAAAGAGATGCCTGTCAGAGATTAGTAATCTCATCTTTAAATAAGTTTCCAGCCCGACGGTTGTGCAGCTCTGACCTCAGAGAAGTGAATTCATCATCTGCTGTCTGCTTTATATTTATAACGTTTCATTTGCCTTCATTAATCATCACACCAGCCCCCCCAGGACCATCAGGCCCCTGAAGGAGGAGAATCTATTCTGTTTGTAAATTGAGGTTGCGAACTGCTGCCAGAGTCAGACGGCAGCGAGACATCAACTAAACGTTCCTCATTTGTCTCCTTTTCTTTAAATGAATCCAGATGAGGTGGCGTGTTTCTGTTCAGAGCAAACAGCGACTCAAACTCATATCTGAATCCTTCAAATCAGAGTCATCAGTGTCTGTTAAACCAGTTAGTTCTATTGAAGGCTTCTGAACACCATTATGAATCTCTCTGGAGCCACATTAAGGCTTTTCTACTTTTTCAGCTTTTGTCATTTTAAAAATGTCTTCAAGTCTAAACATATTCAGAATCAGCTCAACCTCAGATGATTATATGTGTCACCTGATGTTGTGTGGATAAAAGCTGTGTGAGGCAGAATAACCAAAGAAAAGTTCCTCTCATGTGTTTGGGTCGTTTCTGTCTTTATCCGATCAGGAGTTCTGCTCATGAAAAATCAGCTCTTTATTCTGTCAACACAGTAAACTCAGACCAACTTCAGAAACCCTGCAGGTATAATCCAGATCCAGTGTCCTGACAACTTATTCCACCTGGCAAACCTTTGTTATGATAAAAAGCTTTAAATAATATTCAACCAGCTGTTGTATCTGTAATCACAGCCTGGAAATGTCACCAGAGGATGTAAAAACGCTGTCTTGGTTCATTCCAACAGCGTCGACTAATCAAACAGCAGCAAAGTCATGTCTGCAGTTATCAGCTGCTGAAGGTGAACGGCGTCTTATCGGAGGGTGTGACGGCTATTTGTGGTTTCTTGGAAGTGACCGAGAATTAAATCACAACTACTATGAGTGTGAAGAACATACTTTAAAAATAATGTAAACACAGTAATGGCTGTTTAAACAGAACCATTCAGCCTGCCCTTCATTCTGTCCTGGTTGTAAAGAGGCTCCAATCGCTTGTGAAGACTGGATTCATATTCATTTAGAAATGTGAAGAAGATCAGATGAATAATAACACTTATTTCTATTTTGATTGTATTGAACTGACAAAGAATCCCAATATATCTGAGTTATACTTCAGCATGTTTAGAGTTTATGGTATGAAGGAGACGGATTAATAGCCTGATTAAAAGTCAGAATTCATTCTTTTTCTGAGACATTACACTCATATAAATGAATCAGCACTTATTGGTCATTCAAGATTTCAACTGATTTCCTGTTGTTTTCGTCCTTTCCAGGATCTGTTTGGTCTAAAACAGACTGGAATGTAAATGAATATGTAAAACCATTTTAAAAAGGTGTGAGGATTGATGTGAATTCACAGGCTGCAGTGTCAGATGGTTCCACTTCACCTGTTTGCACCTATTTTTAGCAGCAGCAGGAGCTGATGTCCGATTAAAACTCACTTTTCTATCGCACAAATAAACTTTTATAAAATTCACTGCTACAACTGACTTTAGCTGTCATTGTGGGACCGTATGAGAGAACATGCAGACGTAACGTGGCGTTACACAATAAGTGTGTTGATGCCAAATGTCTCAAAGACAGATTCAGAAAACACCAAACTGCAACAAACAGCAGGAGAGCGAATGTGAATCACTACAGAAATGCCAACTATCTCAGCTGTCAACGCCGAGCGAGCATCCGTCTGACAGAGCGGTGCTTCAGGGAGGAGCGTGGTCAACCCGGCGAAGGATACAGGAGTCACCAGTGCAGCCATCTTGGCTTTGAAACCATATCTGAGTCTGCAAAGTGAAGCCTTACACCTTCATTCTATCTAATGACCATGAAGGGGTACCACTTACGGTTTCTACGGGTTTAAAAAAACCAAGATGGCCGACGGACGCCAGGTTGATGTTGTAATCGGTAATTATCGGAGTCATGGAGCCGTTTAGCCTTTTATTTATTTTGTTTTATTCCTTTTTTTCTCATTCAGAGCAGCTGTTTGAACAATGTGGACCATTTAGCAGCTAAAGATCTAGATATTTCCTCCAGCAACCCGGAGATTCAGTGGCTGACACAAACACAGCAATAACACAGTGATTGTGTAAATAATCCTGTTAAAAGCTGATGTTGTTGCTAACTAGTTATTACAGCTTTAATAGACCGGAGTGAAAACAAAACTCTGCCCAGTAATTGCTGTTAACGCAATAATGACGCCTCTGCTGTTGTGTTTTAGTGTTTGCTGGGACTCTGATTGGACGATGAAAGGGCAAAGTGGGAGACGGGACGCAGCAGCTCTGGGTCACACAGCTGTTTGAACAGAGTATTTACTCAGCGCTTTTCCTCGGCCTTTTGTGTTTTACCTCCTCTTGAAAGCCGAGAGTGAACGTTCAGGAGCTGTTAACTAAACAGTCGGTGAGAAAACGTGAGCGTTCCAGGTGTTGTTGTGGTTTACAGCTAAGAATGAAGGCTGTAGATATAAATTAGCTGTAAACCAGCTCAGAACGGCCACGTTAGCCTCCAGGATAAAATCGGTGTGTTTACGATGTTTGTTGGCCTAATACTCTCTCCTGATTGGCTGGCTGCTCCTTCATTGGGTCCATTGTACTTGGAGGTTAATTAAAGTGTTAATCTGTGCCAGAGGTGGTAACCATGGCAACGGAACAGATGCCACACAACCATTTGAGCGCTAACTATTGTTAGCGCTCAAATGGAAAATTTTAAAGACTCATGGCTCATTAACACTTTTCATAATCATCTGCTCATGTTGGTTTTTTGTATGATTATTTATGCTCTCAGTTAACTCATAGGTACTTGGTCTATTAAACAGCCATCGCAGAGGCAGTAAAATCCTCACGAGGGAGAAGCTTAAACACAAATTCCTTTATTAATATAATCTCAGGTTAATTTTCTGCAAATTGATTAATTATATCAGCCGTTGCAGAAAGTTTCCTCATCAAACTGCTCGTTGCCATAGCAACGAGCATCTTTGTGTGTGAGCAGTAAACCAAAGTTCTGTGCACAAACTTTATGCGTCGCGGGAGCTCCTTAATGTGTCACAGCTGTTCTACAGACTAAATCAGGGGGGTTGAAGAAACCGGCATGATGATGGTTGAATATTTAACGAAGATGTTGGAACCTGTTTAAGCTCGTCTCCTCCAGACTCAGCAGGAGTCCGGTCGACCTGAGGCTGATGAGGAGGAGGGAGGAGGAAGGAGGAAGGAGGGAAGAGGAAGGAAGAACGAGGAAGGATGGAAGGAGGAAGGAGGAAGGAGGAAGGAAGAAGGAAGAAGTAGGAAGGAGGAGCAAGGAAGGATGGAAGAGGAAGGAAGAAGGAAGAAGGAGGAAGGAGGAGTGAGGAGGAAGTAGGAAGGAGGAAGGAAGGAGGAGGAAGGAAGAAGGAAGAAGGAAGAAGGAGGAAGGAGAAGGGAGGAGGATGGAAGAAGGAAGAAGGAGGAAGGAGGGATGCTGCTGCTGCTGTCGGTGAGTCACCGCTGTTGAACAAACTCTGAATTCACAGTCAGCCTGACTTCCACTGAATTTAGATTTACGTTTTGACCTTTTTTCAGCTCTGTCAACATCTTCTACATCGCTTGGTTGTTTTCCAGGTGGAGGCTGAAAACAGACGGCTCTCCTCTCACCTCTGTACATAAATGTCCAGTTAACACGCCTCACTCAGATCTGCATAAGTGCCTGAGTTAGTTCGGCTTTAAAGTCGTGACTGGAGTGTTTCATCAAACCCAGATCTGAGAGCCGTCAGATTAAAGGAGCGACAGGAACATGAAAATAGGTTCACCAAAGTAGCCACGCCTCCTTCATGCTCTGTTTCCCTCTAAATGGAGCATCATTTAAAAAATGAACATCATGTTGTGGTGAAGACTTGAATATAAGGGAGGACCCATAGACGCCAACACAACCTGACTCCTGGTGGGATAGACTGCAGCTTTAGAGCTTTTGACACTTCTGAGGACAAAACGCTGCTGTCAGTGGGTGAACGTGTTATCATCTGAACTTCAAGGAACAAACATGTTGACTCATTTGAATATTTTGCTGCCCTGACCAGTTTTTTTTTATGTCAAAACATAAAAACAGTAACGAAGTTCTGTATAAAAACAGCAGAGGCGGCTTCACGTTGAGAGGCCGAGATGTTGTTTTGCTCTTCTAAGCTGAACTGAACGAATCATGTCAGCTGGTAATCACAATCACACAGTGAGGAAACAGTGGGGATGTTTTTTCTCAGGAAAAAAATAAATCATGTTTTATCTCACAAACAAAAATACAAACAAACAAAAAACTCAATTCAATTCAACTAAAGAGAGCACATGAATACTGATTTAACCCGATTATCCAACAAAGCGTCTGAAGTGATTTAACAGAACGAGGCCGTGTCTGTTTACGGAACATAAACCTCTCTGAAGCTGCAGGCCGTTCTTCACAGCTGGTCACTTCAACATTCACATTAAAGACGAAATGGTCTAAAACCTGAAAAACAAACTGATTTCTGTTTCTGTCTGAATTTATTTCATCTGTTTTTAGTTTGTTTAAAAGAGAACATTTTCCTCTGGTGGCTCTTAGAGGAACTACAGCTTTCTCTCTTCAGTCCTTCAGCTGATGTTAGCTGTGAGCTCTTTAAAATTATCCAGCATCTGAAGATCAATTATCCAGTTCAGTTATTTTTCAAGCTAAAATTAAAAAAACACTTTAGAGTGCGAGCTTCCTAAATATAAAACTTCCACGACTTTTCTTGCTTTTATAATTTACATGTAAATATTTTCCACAAGTGGGACATTTGTGGAAAATATAACTTACAAAGGTTTGCTAATGTTTCACAGACAATTTTCAAACAATTGGTTAATTTTAAGAAAATAACAGTGATGAGCTGTTGTGCTAAAATAATGTCTGTGGAGACGTAGATGAGAGACACAAAAATAAAACCCAAAATATTTTTCATGACTGGATCTTATTCACATGTTGTCTTTTAATTTCCTGGAAATAAATTAATTAGAAATTAATTAGAAAAAAGAAAAGAATATTATCCTGAAATAATTTCTGCTCATTAGAAATCATCCACATGTATTCTTACAATAAATAATTATTTCACACCGAAATATATTCTAATTTATGCAAGCCTACACACACAGATCAGGCTACTGCGCCAGTTTTTCTAATTATGTTTGAGGAGAAATCTGCTCCTGGTGTGGATTTGTCAGACGAGAGAGGAGATTTATTTTTCCTTTTTCTGAAACAATATTTCTATTATTTCTGCTACTTAGGTTCATGACTGGGTTTATGAGACTAATCTTTAAGTGAAAAGATTATTTTAGTTATTAGATAACTGATTTAGATTATTCATTGACATCATAAATAATTAATTCAATCAAATTGGAATTTAACTAAAACTGATGCTAAAGAGCAAAAATAACAAGAAAAAAAAAAACAATAAAAAGAGAGAGAGTGAGTAAAACAGTCTGTTTATCTTTCTGCTGAGTCTGCCCCCCCTCTCTGTCAGTTCCCCCCCAGCCCTGAAAATTCTCCACCCGCCCCTGACGATAGTTCAGACTAACGCATGTTGTGTGTCTGTTGTTGTGAGTCTGTTCTCAGGTGACAAACATCATCATCATCATCGGTCTGTAAAGCAGCTCAGGTCTGAGCCACAGTCTAAATCCGGGACTAAAAAAAGGTCCAGGTGTGGAACTTACCTGGATCCTGGAGACTCTGTCAGACGCGGGCTCTCCCGGTCCCTCCTGGTCCCTTCTGGTCCGGAGATTCTGGATTCAGGACTGAAACAACGCGAGAAGAAGCAGGAGCAGAAGGAGGAGGAGGAGGAGGAGGAGGACCTGGACCCGGACTCGGTCTAATCCCTGTCAGGATGTCTGCAGCTCCATCCTGCTCCGCTCGGTGAGTCCTGATGCTCCGAGACTCCACGTCAGATCCGCAGCTCAGGTCTCCGTCCTCCTGTAACTAGGTAACAGCTGAGAGGAGGAGGTGTGTGTGTGTGTGTGTGTGTGTGTGTGTGTGTGTGGACCTTCGTTTCAGCTCCTTCAAAAACACTCAAGTCTTCTGTTTTACATTTTTAACTAAATTAATTTATTAATAAAAAATTCGCTTAAACTGCTCTTATTGTGCTTTTCAAAGTAAAAGTTATGGGGTAACTTTTACTTTGAAAAGCACCTAGAGGAAGAAGCTTTTGGGGAAAAGGGGGCTGATAAGGATCTGGATCTAAACCTGGACCAGGACTCTGGTTCTGGGGTGTGAAAAGAATTTGAAATATTTATTAAAAGGTGATTGATTCCTTCAGTTTTGAAAGAGGCAGAATGTTGATGGAAGCAAATGAAGAGTTAATGTTTCAGGTCTGACAGTAATTAAATCATCAAACTATCTAGTTAATTAAAAAAGTTTGAATTCATTTACTATAGAAACGTTTTAATTATCATCAGGACTCCACGTCCTGTGGGTGTTTTTACTTGTATTGATTGTATTGACGATCCACATTCTGTCAAACTTTGATGAGAGACGTCCGTGACGTCCCAGAATCCTTTGTGTTTGGCTACTTTGACCTTATGACCTTTCTGTGAAAGGTTAGACTCATTTTTCTAAGTGCAACTAAGTGTTAATACTGTAATACTGAATGCTCATACATTTTTTTATGTGTATTTTTTTCCTTTGGTTCAACAAAATAAAAATAAATTGCCATATTTTAGATTTATTGTGGTTTTAAAATGTTGGTAGTGGATATTAAAGAAGCTATACAAGATTTCCCGCCAGCTGATAATAAAAAGGGGAACACAATAAAGGTCAGACTGCTGTTATCTAGGAATATTTCCTCCCCATTTTGTCCCATCTGACAAAGATTTTTTTATTATTCTGTCAACCAAAAAGCAATAAAACTAAAAAAAAACAAAAACAAACAACACTTAAAGAAGTGACGTCCATCAAGTGTTAATGTGATAAATGGTGTTTGTTTCCTGATGTCTGAATGTATTGTGTGTTTTACAGCCTCCCCGTGTTGCTTCAGCTCTGGTCTCTGGTGTCTCATAAAGCTGATTCCTGTCTCAGATGGATGAAGCCAATCGATGGATATCTGTGTCACAATCTATTATCACAGAGCGAGAATGATTCTGCTGCAGAGGACACAAACTTAAAATGGACAACAGAGACCATCAGCTGGCAGCGTGTGTTCCTTCTGATGATTATTCATTCCAATCTCACAAGAAAACCCACATCACTTCACAACATTAGTAACATCACAGTAAAACAGCAACTGCAGATGTGTTTGCTTCATCAATGCCAAAAAAACGAACACAGGGGGACACTCCGCTGTCTGATGGTCTTACCCGGACCAGGTAGATCCGTCTGAGGCCCGATCTGAAAGAGCCTGGAGCCGAGGTGAGGTGGCCGAACAAACTATGAATATAGTGGAGTGAAAAGTGAAAAGTGAAATAGTGCGAAGACATGAAACCTATTAAACCTTCTAGGGTTCCTTTTCTTCCTGTTTGAATGTTTGCTTATGAGCTTTATAAGCCGTCCACAGATTTCCGGGGTTGAGGCCCAGTAGTTGAACTGATGAGGATCTCGTCTTTGGCAGTGGGTTCATCCGCCTCACCGATCAGCACTGACTCATCAAAGTCCTGCAGAGCTGGAACAATAGTTAAAGAGAGTCGGTCTCTCCCACTCTGGCACTTTCTCTGTCATGCGAGTCCTGCATCAAATTTAATAATCTTATAGAAACCCAGAGTGAAATATTTGTTTCTTAAAGCGTGAGAATTCAATTACACTGCAATCGCAGATGTGGAAATAAAAGCTGATCCTCCATTAATGGTGACAGGATGATTTAATTTGACAGTTTCATTGACTGTTATTTTCTTGTGGAGTCACCGTCACGCTCTATTTCAGTACTACAGGGAACCAGCCTGTGATTTACAATGATGCTATTTGTGCTGACGAAGGCAGGGAGGAAGTACGTGGGCGCCGTCTGTGACCTTTCGGGCTCTGTAGGAGTCCACTCCCTGAAGCTCTGCGCCGCGCCCACTCCACACATGGCGGAGAAGGAGAAGCTAACACTGAAGCTACAGACATAACTGCTGCTGGGGAAAAAGACTGCTGTTAACTGACCAAGACATCAACCCACCTCAGTAAAATCTGATTTCATTTGTTAGACAAACTCTAATTCTTCTGCTCTGCACTGCCCCCCCCCCCCCCAAAAAAAACAACAACTTCCATTTACATTTATACTTAGTGACTGGCAGACACTTTCATCCAAACTGACATAATAAATCAGGGAGAAAGAGGGACATATTCCAATAGACTTCAATACAATCTCTTTTTAGAACTGCTGGAGTCGCCCCCTGATGGCCAATAGATAGAATGCAGCTATTAGGGTCTTAAGTGCAGGCCCAGAGCACTGAGTCTGCTCAGTTATTGGCTAAACTGAATCACATGAGCTGATTGGAAAATTAAAAGGAAACTCAACATCAGAATCTGATAATTCTCAACTATCTCCGTCGTAGCTTAAAGGCCGAGGATCACAAATATCACATATTAAAGCTCCGACCTCATACCTGAAATCACAGCTGAAGCTGCAGCTTGTGTTTACTTCTTCTCCTTTAAATAAAACAGCAGCGTCGTTTCCCATGATCCTTTGTTCCTTCAACGGGAACGAGCTGCTGCTCCCGTTAGACCGTCACATTCACGGCGCCGCCTCAGTCTCATCTCATTCCTGTTACTTCGGACAGAAACTTTTACTCCTTTTGCTGGAGGAACTGGAGGAAAGAGGAGTAATTCTGCATGTGAGAGCTGAATCTGGACATTGATGTGTTTTCATCTGTCCTCCACCTCACATTTCAGCACATTTTTCACATTCATATTTACTGTAATGATTGGTTGTTTCCATAGACTCCCATTAATCAGCATTTCCACGTATAAACCCATTAAATGATAACACTTACCGAATAATTGAACCATTCCAGCTGCAGCAGGTGGCAGGCGACCCCCGCCCACCTTCAGTTTCCTTACAAATAAGCCTGTGGATTGCTTTATAAATGGGATGTGCTGTATTTGGTTGCATGTTCAGCTCAGATATGGGAGCACTTTCTTGTTTCCTGTCAGCAGTGAAGTGGCGTGAAACTCTCTGTGGACCCGAACCCCTTTCGTCGGGTCTTGGAGTGCGTTAACAGTCTGCCGTGTGCATTAATGATGTTGAGTGGAGTTGTGGCTGAGACGAGCCTTCCCTTTGATGTCGAGACGATTACGTGTTTGTTTCTCCTTCACCATCAGGGATTGCATCATATTCATTTTTCGGCCCAAACTGTCTCTCTTGCTGAGAAAAGTGTGGTGTGTTCTTTTTGTGTGTTGTGTTGCTGCTTGTTGTGACAGGATGAGCAACGCAAACAAAAGGTAGAATGATCACCGAGCGGATCGTCAGGACTTCTGGGACTTTGTGATGTCGTTTGTTCCAGAGACAAGCTCCCGTCCTGACCACGAGCTGTGCTGTGTTAATGTCACACTTTGACAAAGATTGTGTTTTCACCCAGAGCTGCAGCGCTCTGATAGCTGATCCTCATTCTCAGGGGGCCTTGTTTTCTCTCATTTCTCCAGAAAAAGCACAATGACGCTTCAGAGGAAAACAGAAACGAAAACATTTAACAAATGATGTTTAAGTGTCTTAAGGCTTTCATGTGTGTCAGAGCAAAAACTTACTGAACTTGTATCATTGGGATACAAGAATGACTTGACTTGGGACAAATGCTCAACAAAGGAGAATGCAAAACACCAGATAAACAAACTACACAGGAGGAACATCATGGAGAGGAGTCAGGAAATCCATCAGGGCTGTGCTCTTTGTCAAGATGAGAGAGCTGAAGGTGACATTATCATGTGATGAATGAAAGGAGCTGGCTGAGAAGGTTTAGTTCAGCACCTCTGAAGCTAATGAGATGCTACACAAATTACACTTAATGAGTCATAACAGGAGCATTGTGGAGAAGAATGTTTTAAAGCCTCCAGCAGAACGGGAGCTGCATTGTCACAAATGTGTCAAGTCCATCACCGAGTGTGGAAACCTTGAGCTGCTGAAAGGCCTCCGACAAAGAACATTCACTTCATTGTTCACGGTTCATCTCTCGCTGAATAAATGCTGTTTTCACGGCTCTCTGAGGTACATTGGTTATTCTATTGGACACTTTATCACGGCCTCTTTCTTTTCTTCACAGAAACACGTCAGACTGCTCTGTGCGTGAGAGTTAACGGCATTGGTCGAATTCAACCAGGGCCGTTTCACTTTCTCCCAACAAAAGGAGGAAGGGGCTGAATTTGAAAGAGCCTTTGAGATGGGAGAGCTCATCTGGTCTTTGAGAGACCTGGGTCAGTTTTAGGCTTTTCACATTTTTGACAGACTGGACTTTAATTTAGATTCGTGGCCTCCAGAGGATGGATCCTACAGGAAGTCCAGTTCACTTGTCCATCCCGTGTTCTAAGGTTGTTACAGCTAATTAGCCAATCAGAGAGTGCAGTCTGTGCCAGCCATCAGTTCATCCTGATTAATCTGCTCAGGGCTCGCAGACTGTGGCTGTGATTCACTGGTTTTTGGGGTCTTGGGGTGTTTGTGCGACCGCCTAGTAAGGTAGGAAGTGGCAAAGACTATGTCTTTAGAAACCACAAAGTGATTTTCCAGATGCTGAATCGGTGCTGCTCCTGCAGGTTCCTGTACCGTCTTGGGGCTTTTAATGGCCATAATTATTATCTAATTATGGTTACATCCCGTTACATGCATCCAGAAACAGTCGTGTTCACAACATTTTGGATTCAGCAAAGATCATCTCAACCAAATAAACAGTCTGCACAACAGGAAAGTTTTGGATCAACATTTGCTTAAAGAACCATTAACTCCACTTTTGGTGCTCATTGCTCAGTTCTGTCAAAGCTTCATTTTGTCCTGAAATGTATGCATTCATAGTATTTTTTACTTTTTGGCAGTCAGACATTTTGACCTCATGTTAAAGACATGGGACCTGAATTTTAACAAATGGTAATACATTTTTTTAGAAACAGATTACTCTCTGTGAAGCCAAGGCTGAAAAGCCATTAACGCTCATTCTATCTAATCATGCTTTTTTAAAACAAAGTCACAATGGTCTACCATGACCTCTGTAGCTGCCTGCTGCAAATAGATCTGCTTTTAGTCCTGAAGGTCTCTAATCTGACGAAGATATTGGGTTACTAAGGCAACTGAATGAAAACACCGGCACCTTGAACAACAGCAGTTGTACGAAGGAAAGTTTCCCCAGCAGATGTGTCAGGTGCTGGCAGGAGGGAGGAAGGAGGAGGCACGCTCTCCTTGTTGGAGCATAAATGACAAATCAAAACACTCAGTGCTTGTTTGTGCAAGCGGAGTGATTCTAAATAGCTCAGATTGGGATGGACAGCATCTCAATAATTGGTATTATAAGGGACAGTCTTCCCCTTCCCTCGTCTCACAGCAGGTTAATGTTGACTCCTCAGTACAACTGCTGCTGGCGACTGAAGACAAATACGTCCCCTCTGCCTGACAGAGCAGAGCAGCAAACTGATCAGTGCGTCGTCATTAGAACAGCCTCACATGGACACACAGCAGGAGACGGATGATAATAACCTGGAGGGCTCAGATCCTGCTTGGTCTGGTTTCCTGTTCTTTGATTAGTCTGTGTCTCTTTGCTGTGATTTCTTCTTTCTTGGAAGTTTGATCATCTTACCCGGAGTCCCTTCATATAAAGGCTGTGGCCCCGGGGCCCTCTATGACCTCCTGTATGCCTGGATCTTATTCAGTAATTCCATTTGTGCTTGATGTTGCAGCGAGTCCATCTCTTTACTATTGTCCTATATATATGGAACAATACACACAAAACACTGCTTATTGTTGACAACAGGACATAATGACAGATGCTTTTACAGGACGACCAAAGACGAAAGGCTGCAGGAGGAAGATTAACTCGTACAATAATAAATTCTGCTGGTGATTGGCAGGAGGAGGGACCGGTCCGATTTTGATCGTTGTGAACTCAGAACAATCAAGCTCAGAGTGAAATATCAGGCTCATTATTCGTGTCTGGAATAGTTATGCTGTTAGAGTCTTTGTGCTGCAGAAACACAAAAGCAAAAATTGGACACAAAAACTCAGATGAACAACTGAAATATATATTAATGCAAATAAAGTACTGTTTCTCTAAATGTTGTTGTACAGGGACACCACTGGAATGATTCATGGAAGGAGGTACATGTACATGTCTAATAGACGCAGTTGAACACAGACGGAGGCAGCTAATTTTCCCGAGCGGCCAAATGAGAAACGGAGTGTTTTAAGGTTGGAATAAAAGGCTGAACACAGTTTTGTCAATGAAACACAACAAGCTGCTACTAGAATTGCACATTTTATCACAATTTAGTCCATATTCCACAAAGACCACCGGAAAAAAGAATTAATTTGTGTTCAATTTAAAGAAGGGCTAGAGCTGCTGTTTTAAGTTCAATACACCAAAAATAAAGTTCATTTATCTTAAAAATATTTGTAAATGCAAATGGTTTGCACAACTACTCTAATTACTATTTGAAGTTTAGTTCTCATTTTTAAACAAGAACATATTAATTAACAAAAAAAAAAAAAAAAACGAAACAAGAAAGAGACAGAATATATTTTTTATTTTAAATATAGTCTTTAAAAATACAACCAAACGCCTTTCCAGCCTTCTACAGGATCTTTTCATTAATAACAACAATATATCTGTATTTTACAATATTTTCAGTCTTTTATTTACAAATGAGTAACTTTAAATCCACGATTGTCCATTTAGCTAACGTTCCCTTCCGACTAGCTAATTAAGGTCTGAAAAATTTGGCTTCGACATGAGCTAAATATTTTATGTTTTTCACCATCTTTTTGCCAACAAAACAAAAAAACTGAACTATTTCATCCTCACCAGCAGCTGATCAAACTTAATAACCCCCGTTTGACTCAGTCAAAGCTAACCAGGGTACCGAGCAGTGCACGGTGTCAGAGGCCGTCGCTAACATCTTCCTGAACGGGCCTTACCTGGTCCGGAATCACCGGAGCGACAGTCCGGTGACTCTCGGTGTCCTTCTGGCCCGACAGTCCGGTGACTCTCGGTGTCCTTCTGGCCCGACAGTCCGGTGACTCTCGGTGTCCTTCTGGCCCGACAGTCCGGTGTCCTTTTGGCCCGACAGTCCGGTGTCCTTTTGGCCCGACAGTCCGGTGACTCTCGGTGTCCTTTTGGTCCGCTCCCCGCCGGCGGACACAGGCAGGTAGCCGTTAGCTAACCGGAAGCTAACTTAGCTAACCTAGCTACGTTGGCTAACAGAGTCCGCTGAACTTTGCAGTTAAAAGGTTCCAGTTTTCCCAAACAGCCCAGAAACTGTCCGTTTGGTGGAAAAGAAATTTGTAAAAATGTCTGCAGAACAGATTAAAACTAATTTATTCTGTTTTCACCGACAGCTCCTCAAATTAACAACAGGACTTACACAAAAAACACAGCTAGCTAAAAACCACCGTCATTTTAATCCGTTTGACTCAAAGTTATTCACTAATTACACATTCTACTGCAAATTAGACAAATACACCCATAATTTAAATACAATCAAACATTAATAATTCATGGACAAATAAATGTACTGTTTAATAGCACATGAAGTCGGCTAATGGTGACAACACACTTTATTTTTACATTTTGCGATCACTTTTGTTACACAAAATACTCAAATCAAGGTTCAAATCCCTTCTGATGCTGACTCACAAAGTTTAAATATGTCTGACCTATTGCACAAACAAACACACACAGACCCACTGATGATGAAATAAATCTTTTCTTATCATGGGACACATGAGGTCAAAATTATTTAAAGCTGGACAAACAATCGAGGCTTTTATTGTGTTTTAGAAATCAGTTCATGGGGATCATAAAGACAACACAGTTTTACAGCGTGGAGTTTTCAAATTGTGAAATGTCAAATTATAGTGATTCCAAATGTAAATCTAGACAGAAACAGGCAAAAAAGTTTTCAAAAATGTTGCTATATTTTATTTTAATCAGGTATAAATGTCAGTGGATGAGTTCAAAACACAGAAATTGGATTTGGGAACAAAATGTTGGAAGTTTGGAAGTTTTCACTTCCTCTTTTTAAAGGCATTTAAATGTGCTAAACAAAGATTTATTTCCTAACACACACTGTAATTTATCACCATAAAGCAGTCTTCTCAATGGTTCCTCCTTTTTGTGGTTTCTAAGTGGCTGTACAACGTGTTTAAGGAAATTACATAAGGCCAGAGCGGAAAAGAAAACCTTTGAGGTAACTGTCTCAACCTGAATGACCTGAGGAGATAATAGTGATATTGTGATAAGTATCATCACTGTCTGGGGAGGTGGAAACATTAAAGCCCACCAGGTAGGGCCTCATGAAGCTCTTTTTAATTCAGCTTCCTGACTGCTGAAGAAGACAAAACGAGGTGTCCAATGTATCCTGAACCAGTCACATTTATCCAAGGGCTTACTTAGAACGAAGTAACATAGACCAGATCAAGAAATCCAGCACACTAACATGCCATTGGTTTGCAAAGTGTGATTAAAAAAATTGCCATCTTGTTTTGGTTTTGTTTTTTTACATTTAAAACCAGAACAAACTATTTTATATTATTTTGTATTGAAGACTGGAAATGAGAGATTGAAACACATTTTCTAATGGATGACGCCATTTACTAGTTCCTATTTTTAATTTAAGTTCCATTCCATTTTTTTTTACCAACCAGTCAGTCAATTAATCCACAATAATGATAATAATAATGGAATGAATTGGTAATGAAAGCCAGAGTATCCCTCAGCAGAGCACAGACCTCTGAGGCCATCATCAGGTCACGTTAATCTAGGAGAAGGAGAATGAAGAGCAGCTGGACTTTGTTGTAGACGTTTCTCCTCCACAGGCCTCTTGAAACTGACGCGGTGATCACACAATTCAAACAGCTTTACACTTTTATGACTGACTCATGGAGATATCACAGCTGTTACAGTGAAGAACCTTCACTTGAGTTAATGATGATGAGGATGAGTTCTTCCTCCACCGAAGGTAAATAAGATGCCACAGTATAATGAAGAGTGAGACCTTTACTCTCACACATACAACCATCAGACATAACATTACAACCACTGATAAAATACACGTAATGATGTGCAACATAAATCTAAATTTGTTTTATTTCTTTTGTGAAGGAGACTTTCTTCAGATTTAAATGTAATTGTTTTTTTATCCTTTGTAGAACTGGTATTAGTTCTAATAGGTGTATCGTGGTGTAAAAATAGTTGCACTGAGTCCAGGCATGAATGAATTTCATGATAAAAATGTCCTCATGCACAGGCCAAGTGTGTGTGGTTGTGATTGTGTGTGTGTGTCTTACAACACTGCAGATGACGCTCGAGCGTCATCTGCAGTGTTGTAAGTTTGTTGAGTGAACTCGGAGTGTCTACAGCGTCGCCGCTCTCAGAATGGCAGTGCCGGCCCTTTTCTTGCTCTGACTCTCAGTTTCCTGTGCAGCCGTTCAGTCAGTCGCTCTGCACCACCAACAATATGGCCATATGCAGGAAAGACAGTTTCCTCTGGGGGAAAGGTACGATTTTTATGGTTATTGTCCTCATTATTGTCACACTTTTATATTATTATGACGCTATATTCTATCAAAAAATGCTGTTTCTCAAACACAAACACAGTGTTTGTTGTTTTTGGCCTCATCGGTTGTCTGCCAACATTAAAATGGTGCAAATCCAGGTTATGTCAGTCAAAACCAGTTCAGTGCTGTCAACTAAAACTTCCTGCTGTAATCTTGTTTTTAATTGTATGATAATTTTAGACGTAAACAACCTACAACAAAAACTGAACTTGACTATTATTTTGCTGCAAAAAGTTCAAGCTGCACAAAATGGTTTAACCTACTATGTCACAGTGAATCAGTCATTTGTTTAAAAGTAAGTTAGAGATCAGCTCTTTCCGCCTTCTGTCCTCCGTCTGTTCGTGGACCACTTCTCCAGGCGGTGAGGGATGAAGTGATCTATGGGGACGCTGTAGTTGTTAAGATAGCCCACAGTGCTCACCGCCGTCCTGAGAGCTCATACTTTTCTGTTGGCCCCCACAGCTCTGCTGAAACATGCCGCAGTAGAGAGGAGGTCCAGTGAAACCACCAAGATCCTGCTGGATGACATTCAGGTACTGTGTTTGACTGTGGCGGTGAAATGTGAACCATCATTCAGTCCTCCACAGCACACACTCTTCGTTCAGCAGCTGTTAGAGCTGCCAGAACTAGGAGGGTTATTCAGTAACAGAGGGGCAAATGGCCAATTTTCCCACAACTGAGCGAGTACCTGTGCTACGCTCTTATTCTGAACTTCTTCCTCTCAGAAACTGAGGCTGGAGATGGATCACGTCGGTCCAGAGGTCCATAGTCCTGAAGAGAAGGAGCAGAAGTGAGTATGAGGGAATTTCCAGCTGCTGCTTCGTCCCACAACATGGCTGTGTTGTCACTAAAATATTCACTATTCACAATATTTTGTCTTTTTTTTCATCATTTATTATTGAGCTAATTACTGATACATCAAGTGAACTATTTTATCTTATTTTCAGCTAACTACTGTAAATACATTACATTTAGCCAACACATCACATACTTATTTAACTATTTCATCTGTTAATTGAACTAACTTTGTTAATATATTTCTTTTAGCTACATTTTTTAACATTTAGCTAATTATTTAAACTATTAATCCTTGTGAATATATCATATTGATGGAAATGTTTAAACTTTTAATACTTTAAGCACACTTTAGTGACACTTGATTGTTTAATTATTTGATTAATTGGTGCAGTCGAGTGAACGCAATCAGAGCTTCAGTTTTTATGATATTTGCTTTGTTAAACGTGAAAATCCACATCCTGGTTATTTGTGGGGGACTTAAGAGGAAGTTTTGGGTGGAACAAAACACATTTACTGACCTAAGAACAAATTTTGACAACATGGCATTGCGACATTTTTAGAGCGTGTGCGGCTGTCTACATATTTGGACTTCCTGTTGGCGTATCAGAGAGAGCTGATGATGAGCGGAATGAAACATCACTCTGAAATGTCTTACTGGCATAATCACCACAGTTTCTCAGTATTATGCTCACACCTCACCAAACTCCCAAAGCCTCTGACACCCACCATTTGATAAAATGAATCTTCAGTCATTTAGAAACGTTTTCATTTCAGAAAATTTCACTTTTAGTTTATTTAAAAAAAAAAAAAAAGTGACCTTTTTTGTGTGATTTGCAGCAATAAAATGGTTGTGAAAAAGAGAAGATTCTTACGTGGCAAAAAGAAATTCAACATGGACCCCAAAATGGTGAGTTATGAGGTGTGGAAAAAGCAGAAGAAGATTTCAGGGTTAAATGTTTGACATGCTGCGTGTTACAGTATGTGTGGACCCGTGTGTTCAGACAGTTAGCAGATTTTTCAGACTGTATCTCTAGGTGTGACTTTAATTAGGGAACCTTTACTATCTTGATTCCCTGAAGTCACAGTTAAAGGGACAGGACGTGAGATTACACTGCCACTAACTTCAGAAACTTGAAGGCAAAGGTCACTCAGCACAAAGCTGATCTGTGGTTGAGATGCGCAGAAGTGCAAACCTTGTAGAGAAGCAGAGCAGTGGAGGTAGCAAGAAAAGCCACATCCTGTTCCCTGAAGTCGTGCAGAAGTGACGCTTCTCTGCAGCGATCTCCATCTTTAAGAGCCTTCCTGTCTTTCGTAAAAAAAAAAAAAAAAAAAGAAGACACAAAACAAACAAACATACAAACATAAGCCACTCTGCCCCTCGGCCTGTAACCGAGGACGAGTGGGCAGATGAGACGGACGCTTTTAAGGCTTCTTGGCATTGAGGGTAACTTTAAGTGGAATTGATTTGAAGAAGTGCTTACAGCTCACTGAGAATAAGGGCTCTTATTTTGGATTTTGAATGTGTGACACAACTGAATATAAACACAATTTAATACAGTGCCCTGAAACAGCAAGCCTCTGATTAAATAAGTCAACATTTAACATTTGCTTCCTGCAGGGCGTCCGTTATCTGGTGGACAACAAGCTGCTGGAATGGCGAGCGGAGTCAGTGGCCGAGTTTCTCTACAAAGAGGAGGGGCTGAACAAAACCGCCATCGGAAACTTCCTGGGAGAGAGGTACAGCAGTAACCTGACTTTACCAGCAGCTCAGTGAATGCTCGTAGTAACCCAAGAAGGTAACATGGCAGTTTAACTCAAACCAACCAATCAGAAGCCAGGCGTCTTCATTCTGTCTAATAACCATCAGGGGCCGACTCCACAAGCTGTAGAAAGAATTCAGATTTTATTGAAATGTATGGGAAAAAGGCCGCATTTCTGATTCAATGTATTGGCTGAACAAATGTCTTCCTAATAAAGTCAGGGAGTAGTTTTTACACTGTTAGGCAGAAAATCCTGTGTGCTGTATTTATAAATTACAGCACGATACCTCCATTACTAATGAGTAAACTGAGATTAGCATTTGATTTGATTTGATTTGAGGGCACACTGATGCAAGACTGAACCTCTTTAGTTTTAAATTATGGAAAAATGGGCCAGACCATTTAATGATCTTATTTTCTTTCCACACAGGGAGGAAATGCATCTGGAGATCCTGAAGGCCTTTGTAGACTTACATGAGTTCGCTGACCTGAATCTGGTGCAGGCACTGAGGTTTGCATCACAAAATAACACAAGTGTGAAAATCTGCATGAAATGTTGCAGCAGCTTTGCCTGAAGTCGTGTTTTTGCTCTCACAGACAGTTTCTTTGGAGCTTTCGTCTCCCAGGAGAAGCTCAGAAGATTGACAGGATGATGGAGGCGTTTGCAACTCGCTACTGCGACTGTAACCCGGGGGTCTTCCAGTCTACAGGTATGAATGATGATGACAGAAGCTGTCTGCTGTTCAGAAGAATCAATTCAGATTCTTTTCACCGAAGCTTCTCATCTTACACAGGAAGTTCAACAAAAGTGTCTTTCTTCAGACAGAAGCCTGCTTATTGTGCAAAGCGCAACCGTAAAGACTGCTTTTCTGTCCTCTGTGTGTCTGTTGTATGTTTGTGTGTGCGTATTAGACACCTGCTACATCCTGTCTTTTGCCATCATCATGCTCAACACGAGTCTCCACAACCCCAACGTGAAAGACAAACCCAGCCTGCAGCGATTTGTCTCCATGAACAGTGGCATCAACAACGGGGAAGACCTTCCCACCGAGCTGCTGACGGTCAGCCCCACCAACTCAGATTTTACTTTTTCTGAAGTGTCTGGGATTGTTTTTAAACCTCCCGTTCTCGGGATAGACTGCTTCTCTTACTGCTGCTAACTCTTGACTCTTAACTATAAAAAAGCCTGTTAAGCACAGAGAATTTATACGCTTCCTAAAGTGCCAAATATTCAGCCTGATCTGTGTGAAACCAACTTCAGAAATAAACTGATAAATGACGTTAGTTCAGATCTGGATCAGTCTGCCTTTCTGGCTGGAGCTTTGCTGTAAAATCTACATCTGATGATTCTAGAAATTATTTTCTCTTTTTCCGGTTTTCCAGAAACTGTACGCGAGCATCCGCAGCGAGCCGTTTAAAATCCCAGAGGATGACGGGAACGACCTCACGCTGACGTTTTTTAATCCGGACAGAGAAGGTTGGCTCCTTAAAATAGGTGAGATGATTGTGTTTGTGTCGCACTGAGTGGATTGTCGTGCTTTCTGGCCTGATAGTAAATTCCTGTTTGTCTCTGTCAAAGGTGGCCGCATAAAAACCTGGAAAAGGAGGTGGTTCATCTTGACGGACAGCTGCCTGTACTACTTTGAATACACCACAGTGAGTATCAAACAGCCGAATGCCAGGCATCCTACCTGCAGCTAAAAGGTGGGGTCAGACTGTGTCATATCTGTCTCCTCCTCCAGGATAAAGATCCAATCGGGATTATTCCTCTGGAGAACCTGGGTGTCAGAGAGCTGCAGGACACGAGCAAACCGGTACGGAGTTATTTACTTCCACACATTTCGTGTTCATGAATCACACAGAAGCTGTTATATTACGGCCCTGAAAACAGTGAGTCACAGAGCCACCAAAAACAAACAGAAAGCAGATGAACATGTACTGATGGTGTGTGTTTGAACAGTATTGTCTGGAGCTGTATAACCCCAAAGGCCAGAAGATCAAGGCCTGCAAGACGGAGCACAAAGGCCGAGTGGTGCAGGGTAAACATCAGTCCTATAAGCTCAGCGCAGCCAGCGCAGAAGAGCGGGACCACTGGATCGATGCCATCAGGTGAGAGCTGAGGACAGAAGGGACGTGACGGATAGATCTATAAAATTAGCTCGGATTTCAGCATTCAACATTAAAAAGCTGCTAACGGGTGGATTAAACAGAAACAAACACACGAGGGTTTGAGGTGTGGGAGTTCTTCATGATGTCCTCAACAGCTGATCAGCAGCCGTTTTAAAAATTCATGAATATTTTAATTTCCCTCAGTCACCTCAGGGTTTGATGTCTGAACATCTGGAGCTAAAATATGAAATGTATTCATTTTAAACATGCTCCTCATCTCCCTCCTGCTCAGGGCGAGCATCACCAAAGACCCTTTCTACGACCTGGTGTCTCTTCGGAAGAGGAAGGTCATCAACAACACGTCCTTGTAGGACTGAACATCCACAGACAGGACTCCAAACATGTGGCCTCCGATCTTAGCAGAGTTCATTCAGGGAAAAGAAAATTCAGCGTTTTAGGAAGTGACACTTTTTGAACTACTTGTGGAGTGAAGCATGAACCGTCTTCATGAACCGAACTTCTGCAAACTGTGACCTGAGTGATCATCATCAGCAGAGGATGAGCTGCTCAGACCCCCCCCGACAGAAAAAGGAGCAAAGTGTAAAGTTCTTAAGTCCTTAAATTAACTTATAAATATAAATTGTACAGTGTATTTAGATGTATTATGGTCATGTATTTTGTAAAGTTTAATTATAATTATTATATAATGTAAAGACTTTATGTGAATGAGAGGATCACACTGTTGTGTAGTAAACTGGTTAACTCTCATTGTGTTTGCGTTACTCCAGCAGATGGCGTCGTGTCATCATCACAACGTCTCACATTCCAAACATGGAGCTTTAATGTGAGTGTTTTTCTCACAGTCACATTTTATCGGCCTCGTCTTTATCAGATGAAGGAGTGTTTTCCTGTTCTGAAGCAGAAATGTGGTTTCCTGAAAACTTCTACACACACACGAAACAGCAAACATATTTGTGCTTGGTGGAGGTGTGTTAGCTCACCTGTGGAACACAAACATCCTCAGGAGTCCTCAGAGGACGGGACATCAGCTGTCACTGAAGTTTGAGTACAAATAAAATACATAATGAACATTTTTTTCTGACAGCCAAAGACCGACCCTCCGTGTTTGATTCAGGTCACTAATGTCAACGAGAAAAAGGAAACATGCTGTGATGACCATTAAAAGCCTGATCCTCCCTGAAGCCGACCTCTGGAATCTGAAAGACGGACTTTATGGTCACAACAGGATGTTCATCTTTGAAACGACGCTCATTTAGAGGGAAACAGGCCAGGCAGGAGGGGAGGGGCTGGGGGCGGGGCTACACTATGACTGACAGACTGAACCACCCAATCAGGACAGAGCGCAGAGCAGAGCTCCACCTTCTCCAAATCTGTTTTCTGCTGGTTTAAAGAAAAACTTTCATAAGACACTTGATTTATTTTGAAAAGGTGCAAAAATCTAAATATTTGTTTACATTTAATAAAAAAAAAACAACAAAAAAAAAAACCCTTCTTATTCATAAAAAAAAAACTTTAAAATTTACATCTCTGTACAAAACTTGATTCTTTGTGCCTCGAGTGGTTCTGAAGAATTCACATTTTAACCTCTTTAAGTTTCACCCGAACAAAAACAACACACACAGACGCACACACCGCCTGGACGACCCGCTGTGACCCCACTTTTCCTGTCTCCATAGCAACCACGGGCACGGCGTCATCCGTCAACACCTCCTCGGTCAAGGCACGTCTGTGTTAGTGGCATTTAGGGTAAAAGTGTGCTACAGAAACATATATTCTAACTGTGGAATAATTTAATACTAAAAACAAAAGCTAAAAATCTCCCATCAGCCCTTTGGCCAGAGAGAGAGAGAGTGTGTGTGTGTGTGTGTGTGTGTGTGTGTGTTGTGTGTGTGTGTGTGTGTGTGTGTGTGTGTGACCACAGCAGTTAAACTCAGTCAGACTCTGATCTCAGGACTGGATGCAGTTCTTCTTCTGGTGCCGCCGCCGGTTTCTGAATCCTGTTCAAACAACAGACAGGTTTCATTACATCTGGTGTTTAATCTGGAATCCCTCACATGTTGTGAACGGGCTTTTCTTTTTTCATAAATATATATTTCTGTATTTGTTTAAAAATTTGTCATCGGATTCTGTCTGATCACAGTCTGAATGTTTCCTTCTTTCCCAAAGAAAAGTTCCTCTCATGTGTTTGGGTAAGTTTCTATCTTTATCTGCTCATTCATGAAAAATCAGCTGTAATAACGCTGTAATAATAAAATGATGAGCTCTGACGACGTACCGTCTTCGTCTCCGGTGTTGATGGTCTGCAGAGACAAGCTCCTCTGCATGACCTTTGACGGCTTCTTGGTTTTGGTTTTCAGCAGACTTGGTCTCTCAGTGATCTCAAACGAGTCCTCCAGCTCGTCTCCTGCGACCCCGTTGGTTTCCGACACTCTGGGGGCGGGTGACGGCGTCTGAGTGACCACACCTTCTTCTATAGTCTCTGCGCTGTGATTGGTTCCTCTGCCTTTCAGGAAGTTCCTGAAGGAGCTGCGTTGCTTCTTTGTTCCAGGCGACTGGTTCTTCTTCAGGCCTGCCTTTCCTTCTTCATCCTCTTCCTCTGCAGATGGACTGGATGTCTGCAGGGAGACCCGCTCCACCATCTCCCTGCCACCCTGCAGGCCGTACCTCTGGTTCTGGTCCCCGACACTGGACAGGTCCTGCAGGGAGCAAGTGAGGCCCACGCTGTTCCCAAAAACCAGAGAGTACTTTGGATTGTGGTACTTGTGAGCCGGCACCTTCAGGTCGATCTGCTTGGAGTCCCCGATGGATACTTGAAAGCGAGACGTGGAGACCGGCGGAGGTAAGATTTGCTCGACTTTTGGCTTCCTGATGGGCGCGGCGACCGGCGGTTTGGTGATGTTGAACTCCCTGTAGAGGTCGACCTGCTCCGATACGGCATACAGCTCCCTGAAGTCGTTATCGAAAAAGTCCACGATCTGTCCCGTCATCACCGTGATGGTGTTCCTGTCGATCCGGGAGGAACTCCAGGTGAAGCTGCAGCCGAAAAGACAGGAACGTAAATTCTGTGGCATGATGAGCAGAGTCATCCTCTGAATGAACTTTTCAGGAATGCTCCAACAGGTGGACCTTCAGGACCTCCATCAGCTAAATGAACAGGAGAAGGACACACTCCTGCTTCGGCTAGCTAGCTTAGCTTAGCATAAAAAAACAGCCACTGAGAAGTCTCTGGTAAGTATGAACTGTTGAGGCAGCTGATGCTAAGCTAGGCTAAACTTCTGGTAAAGTAAATTCAATCAGAACGCGTTTTTCTTTCCTGTTCTGATTCTGAACATTAATGTTACAGTAATCTTTCCTGCTCACAGAACTGTGACTCAAAACAAAATGCCAGAGTCAGAATGCCACCAAGACTTCCTGCTGAACAGAAACTGCTTCTTCCCTCATGAGGTCGATACGAGCCGACGGCTCCTGTGCGACATTCTGAATGTTCATTAATGAACGATATCACCATATTTTTATGAATATAATGCTTTCCTGTGAAATGTGTGTGTGAAATATGTTCCCTTTCAATGCTGTGTATTTAATGGCACATACAAATATCTGTAAAAGGACTCACATCTCACAGCGGAAGACTGTGAAGAATTGTTTCTAAAAACTATTTAAATCATGTTCAGTGATGAATCATAATCGTGCAGAATCGTGCAACAATCCAGAAGCTGGTTGACGATTAAAATCTGGCTGCAGGTTCAACAGGCGGCGAAGACAAAGCACTCTAAAGGGAATTCAAAGCATTCAGCAGGTTCAGAAAGTCATTAATGTGTCAGTGAGTGCTGCTGCTCCTGGACCCGGTCCAGGTCTTTGTTGTGAGGCCAGTTCTCTCAGTCGGTGTGTTTTTATGAAAACTTTCTAACAATGTTTCAGTATATTTAATCAGAAGACGCCTCTTCTGATCGGCTGACTGTTTTCTGAGTAGTTTTAAAGGAAAGAGGATAAGTTGGTGGAGTTGGTGGCCCCCAGAGCTCACCTGTAGGACCCGAACATGACCTTCTCTCCGTCCACCAGCATGTACTTGGAGGACAGAGACCCGGGCAGTTTTCCGAAGGACAGGTGCAGCCCCACGCCCTTCAGCATCCGCACACGGAGATTCTGTGAAGCAACAGTCACCTGATTAAACGCCTCGCCTGGTCCAGCATCACACAGGTTAAACTGAGTAAACGCCAAGTCAAACGGCGCCGTCACACCTTTCCCAGAGAATAAAAGGCTAAAACTCAAACCCTTCGGCCGCATGTTTACTTAAAGGGAAGAGAGGAGGAGGCGAAGCGTCGAGTTACAGCCTCTGGATCTGTTCTGAAGTCCGAGTAACAGAGCCCAGAGGTCTGAAAAGGCCTTTCACCGCCCCGTCAACTGACACCTGCTGTGATCCGATTCCAGATGAGAGTCCAGGACCAATGGGATGATCAGCCGGTCCTCTTAGTGCAGACCGCCTTCAGTCCGGCTAATAATCCATCAACGCCCTGTCAGCGGTGCTGATTATAAAATGGCAGCTGTTTATGTAAATAACTTTTACCGTGGCCGTAGAACACCTGATCAAACCCGCCTCGCTCCTCCAGTTGACATTTGAGATGCAGAATTTTGTAATCCATTGAAAATCAGTACAAGTGCTGCCAGGTGTCCGGTCTGGTCCGGTCCGGTCTGGTCTGGTCCGGTCTGGCCTGGTCTGGTCTGTTATGGTCCGGTTTGGTCCGGTCTGGTCCGGTCCGGTCTGGCCTGGTCTGGTCTGGTCTGGTCCGGTCTGGTCCGGTCCGGTCTGGCCTGGTCTGGTCCGGTCTGGTCTGGTCTGGTCTGGTCTGGTCTGGTCCGGTCTGGTCTGCTATGGTCTGGTCCGGTCTGGTCTGGTCCGGTCTGGTCTGGTCTGGTCTGGTCCGGTCCGGTCCGGTCTGGTCTGGTCCGGTCTGGCCTGGTCTGGTCCGGTCTGGTCTGCTATGGTCTGGTCCGGTCTGGTCTGGTCTGGTCTGGTCTGGTCTGGCCTGGTCTGGTCTGGTCCGGTCCGGTCCGGTCCGGTCCGGTCCGGTCTGGCCTGGTCTGGTCTGGTCTGGTCCGGTCCGGTCCGGTCCGGTCCGGTCTGGCCTGGTCTGGTCTGGTCTGGTCTGGTCCGGTCTGGCCTGGTCTGGTCCGGTCTGGCCTGGTCTGGTCTGTTATGGTCTGGTCTGGTCTGGTCCGGTCCGGTCTGGTCTGGCCTGGTCCGGTCTGGTCTGGTCTGGTCTGGTCCGGTCTGGTCCGGTCCGGTCTGGTCTGGTCTGGTCTGGTCTGGTCTGGTCTGGTCCGGTCCGGTCTGGTCTGCTATGGTCTGGTCTGGTCTGGTCCGGTCTGGTCTGGTCTGGTCCGGTCTGGCCTGGTCTGGTCTGTTATGGTCTGGTCTGGTCTGGTCCGGTCCAGTCCGGTCTGGTCCGGTCCGGTCCGGTCTGGTCTGGTCCGGTCTGGTCCGGTCCGGTCCGGTCTGGTCTGGTCTGGTCTGGTCTGGTCTGCTATGGTCTGGTCCGGTCTGGTCTGGTCTGGTCTGGTCTGGTCTGGTCCGGTCCGGTCTGGTCTGCTATGGTCTGGTCCGGTCTGGCCTGGTCTGGTCCGGTCTGGTCCGGTCTGGCCTGGTCTGGTCCGGTCTGGTCCGGTCTGGTCCGGTCCGGTCCGGTCTGGTCTGGTCCGGTCTGGCCTGGTCTGGTCCGGTCCGGTCTGGTCTGGTCTGGTCCGGTCCGGTCTGGTCTGCCCCCCCATCCCCGGCTTACCCGCAGGTGCACCGCGCTGATCTGCAGCCGAGCACACATGTCCAGGAAGTGGGGGACTCCTTTGGCCTCCAGCACGGCGTAGACCGCCACCGTCCGCCGAGAGGAGGCGTCCAGCAGGTCCTGGAGGATCTGCAGGTCAGTCAGGAGGTCCATGACGATGGCCACCACCTGAGGAACACAGAGACGGGAGGGGGCGGGGCTAAATCAGACTGTTTGTATTTCAATTCTCCTCAACACAAGTTTACTTTTAAAGCAAAGATCGCGTTAATTTCATTTATCTGACTTTTTTTGTTTTGTGTTTGTGTCGTTCTTTTATGATGAGTAAATAAACTCCCTCTCTAAATCTAAAATCTAAATTAGCTGAGCTCCTTTAGGTTACCTCCTTCAGGTAACTGCAGAAGTAAGCCGTTGGTGCGTCACTGCGATTACACAAAAAGTCCCTCAACACAAAACCCAACAACTGTAACCATCTCTCAGGTGAAGCAATGAAACTGCAGCGTGACACAGATCAGGCTCAGTCCTTAAACACACATGAGGACCGTTTTACAGCCACAGCAGCCGTCATGTGATGATTTTTCCGTTTCCTTATTGCAGCTCCGTTCGGACGTGTCTGGGCCTGAATGGTGTTTTCCTGACAGAGCAGAAGCTATAATTAAAGCTGACTGTGTGTCTTTTATCATTTAAAGTTAAATCCATAACATCTGCATTAAAACAGACTTTTCAGGAAATCTGTTTTTAAAACTAACAATGAGATTATCTCTCTTTTACATTTGTATTACTGATGAAGCATACAGAGAGGCGATGCTGCCACTAATCAACGGTTCAAAGTTTCATCTGTCCCACATGAAACTCGCTCTACGCCATAGATTTCATGTTATCAGATATCGTCCCACATCGGATTCCACGATGAGCTGCTGAAACTGACTGCGTGAAGACGGAGAGCTGGTTCATCTGCACCTTCTGAAACCTAATTCAGCCTTTTCCCTCCTTCTCCATTTGGAACTGATTCTTCTTCCCATCATCCTTTGGGGCCAAACGCTGCAGCATTCATTGTTTTTGTGCATTCCTGCCAGGTCACCCAATCAGGAGCTTCTCAGTGGGCGAGAGAGAGAAAAGCAAAACTCGGGGCTCGGCTGCAAGTCCTGATGTGCATCTCCCATCTACGACCTTTAAGACCTGAACCGCAAACCGGTCCGCCTGTCAGAACCTGCACACGACTCTCCCTTCGGTTTTTAGGCTTTGAGCCAAAAACTGCATCTGCAGAGTCTGATGCTCCAAAAGGGTTTTATAAGCGTGCAGGTCTGAACAGAGACCGAAGGAGACCATTAAAGTGACACATCAGCTCTCATACGTTAATCCGTTAATAACCAAACGGAACAAAGAAATGTTTCATGTTCAAAATTAGTACATATTGGAGCTTTACATCCAGAGACAGCCCGTAGGTTCACTCTGGGTTCAGTGCACTTACAGCAGAAACGGTTTAAAATCACCGATGTCCATAACAGGTCTGACTTTATCAGACGATTACAGGAAGTGATGGAATAGAGGCGATGAAGTCCTGACTGAACAACGTACAACAAAGACACACAACGACACAAACGACCACAAAGAGGGCCATTTTGTGTGTTTGTTTTCGGTGAAGGACAGTAATGTCTCTCAGAGTGGGGGGGTCGGGAGGTCTTTGTCTCCTGCTGCAGGTGAGTCACAGTCACATGATCACCGGCAGCCAATCAGTTTGAAGTTTTATTCAAAGGGGCCAAGTAGGTCAGAGCTGGTTTTCTGTCTGCGGACTCTTCGTGAGCCGGCTGGTGTTTTTCCACAGACTGCTGATCCGTCTGCTGACTGAAGCTTTTCGTGGTTTCAGCTGGTTTTCATGTGAGAACAAAATGTGAATGTTAACATGAATAAAAAAAAACTAACCAGTTCATCAGAGAGACCAATCAAGACCCTCCTGGGTCTGGACTGGACCTTAACTGGACCATGTGGCCTAAACAACTGAATGAAACTGATGTTTGTGTGTTTTATGGGATCATTGTCATGTCTCTGGTTCTGGTTCTGGTCTGACCTTGTGGGACTCCTGGATCAGCCTCCTCACCACCTCCCTGATGTGTGGTCCCGGTTCTTTTGGGGGGTGTGTGAACACCGACACCCGGGTCACCCCCCTGTAGAGGCCGCCGCCGCCGGTCCAGCCGATGTCCAGGGCCGGCACCTCGGTGTCGGACATCTGGGGCCAGTACGTGGAGGGGACCCCGGAGTCGGCGCTGGAGGAGCCCCGGGTCTTGTCCTGGTCTCCGGACTCGGAGTCGCTGTCGGCCTCGTACTCCCTGAAGGTCTTGCGGACCGTCCGGACCTCCCGGGCGGACAGGAAGTCCCGGATGTGGTCCTCCTTCAGCCGCATCCTGAAGGCTCCGTCCCCGGCCCGCAGCAGCCGCTCCAGGGCGGCCCGCTGCTCCTCGCTGTAGTAGAACTCCGGACGGGACTCCGGGATCTTCTCGTTCACGTGTTCGTCGTCCATGCACCGGATCTGGGACTGAGCCATGGCCGAGCACCTGCTGTCCCATCCGGGACGGTCCCGCTGCGGCTCAGGTGAGTCCGAGGGGGCGGAGCCAGCAGCCTCTTCTAAGGCAGCGCTCCGTGAAGCCGAACCTTCACAATAAGACCTCCTGAGTTCATTTACTCCAGTTATTATTATCATGAGGATTTTAATGACCATCAGATTTATTTTGTGGCTTCAAAATAAAATTATACTGCAAAGTGTTGATGATACAATAACATCAGGTATAAAAACAGAACAAGTCGGACTTTTACTTTGATAGGCAAGCAGGTGTTGTTGAGTGTTATATGAATTTATGCAACGTGTGAGGTTCTTCACAATAAAGGTCAGGGAACCTGCAGCACCTTATAGAGATGAAACTGTCTGCTTCATGTCTTGTCAGTAGTAATATTTCTACATTTCAGGAGTTTTGCCTGACTTCTGCCTCCTCGATGAGCTGCTCACTCTTCACATTATCTGATTTATTACCATGTTAGTCTGAAAACTTTTCTTTGAATTGCCTTTCTATTTGTTTCACTTCAGCTTCATGTGTGTTTTTACGACCGTCCTTTAACTTCAGATGTAACTTTGAGAATAACTTCTGACTCAGGAGGTGGAAAAGAGAAACCAACCAGGTGATCAGGCCTCCTGCAGCACGCCACAATATCCAAACAATTAGAGGCTGAAGTTAAAGGTTTCCATTGCTGGATGATGAAATGACACTCAGTGATCGTTTCATTAGGTACAGCAGCTAAGGTTTACACATTTAACATGACTGATTATCAGTTTCTTAAAAACTCCAAAATAAATGAAGCCATCACTTCATATTTCATATGTTAGAACATTTTCTTGGTTTCATTTTCCTCCAGACACGTGACGCAAGTGTGCAGCGATTTTATTTAGGTTTTAGGGAAATATTTCAGAGTTGGTGAGAAATGATTTTCTGTTTCTGTTTTCTGTGACGCTACAAATTTCAGATTTAAGATTTGGAGACTCTCTAATCCAGTTTAGTACATCTTTTATTTTGAAAGCCAGTTCCCTTCTGTGTTCATTTCAGCTTGAATTGAGTATGTGGATAATCCTGTTCTTCCCTGTTCTCTGGAAATTTATATTTTGGGTTCACTCAGCTCCTGCTGCAGACTGAAGGAATCTTAGACACGTTAAAGGAAGTAAGGATCATCAGAAATCAGGCGTAAAAAATGTGAGGACGGTACATGTTTATGTGAAGCATCTAGATTTGTTTGGGAATCTGTTTCATAGAACACTTTTTTTTCTTGTGTTATGAAATATGAACAGAAACTTTTGGCTCCCTGGCAGACGAGCCATGAAAACATGAACTGACTCAAAGTTCTTCAAACCCGGCAGGCTGGTGAGGAGATTAGATGAGTCACTGAGGCCTCAGAGTTTATTTTCATAACGACACTTCCTGCAGTGCAGAGCGACTCCGAGGGTGCGTTGGCCCGGGGGTGGGGGGGGGGGGTTTCTCACTGCTGTATTGTGTAGTTGGCAGGAAACAGCCCGGTTTTCCCTCGCAGCCTCCCCCTCCACCACGACGAGTCTGAGCGATCCAGCACCTCGATGACGTCTCCGGCGTGGAAACCGAGCTCGTCGTCTTCCTCCGCCGAGAAGTCGTACAGCGCCTTCACCTGCACGGCGGACGACCTCTGAGGAGGGAGACAGCCATCACCGTCACTTATGACAAAAATGTCTTCACGTTCCAAATAAACTCCACTACGTTACCTTTCCCTCTAAAAGCTTACAGTTTACAGAACAGATGTCCTGCTCACCTTCACACTCATCCACACAGTCGTGCATCAGCTGTTGGATTTGATGATTTTATTCACGTCTGTGTATATTCTCAACCGAAAACAGCTGGGTTTAGACGAAGCTGTATTTTATTTAATGTCATTTCTACCTGACTGATGGAGCGCTTCACATTAGCACAGTCAGCATCAGCACAACTTTTATATTTTATTTAATTACGGACATTTATTTTTTCACCCCAAGTTATTAAAAATCTGGACAAATGCTGCAGAATAAAACGAGCAAAAAGGGGTCAGTTCTGAATTTCTCTAGTTCACGTCGTTCAGCAGGAAAACTGTTTTAGATTAAGATGAGTTGTTGATTGAAACATCGACCTCAGACCGACCTGAGGCAGAGGCATCGTTTCAGACGTCCGGCGGGGAGGATGGGCCAAGCTGACGGGGCTGTTCCTTCCCGTGTGACCGATGGTGTGAGCTCGCTCCTCCAAACCGACCCTCTTCACCTGGAAAAGGAGGACAGACACGTTTCTGAGATGGGCGGACGTTTCCTGAATCACACGGCGGCGTTCTGTTCGTAGTGTGTGGACGGTTTACCAGCTGGCTGTGAGGCTGGTCTGAAGCTCTGCGCGGCGTCGTGGTGGCGGCTGCAGCTGACTGATGCTGTTCAGGCAAACTTCCCCTCTTCACCTAAAACACACAGGAAGCAGACAAGCAGACTAATTAAGACGACAACCGTCAACTCACACGTTCTTCATGACTACATTGTGTGAAAAACACATTCAAATCAACACAACTGAAAACACAACGCACACAGCAGAAATATCGCCAATTTCCTGATTTCAGATTTCAAAATGTAAATATTTTCTAGCAGTAAACTAAAATTTGTGCACAAAAGTGACACAAAGAACAGATTTGAAGCATCATGGGAAGTCGGCACTGCTCCAGCGTACGAAGATAATTTAGATCTTTAGTTTTGACGCTGCTCTCCGTTTATTTCTTCATTCTGATTCATTTTCATCTTGTTCAGCGATATTTTATGTATTGGAGTCGATCTTTATGTATAATTATGGTACAAACAGGAAACACCTTGTTCATGTTGCAGCATCAGGATTGTGAATATTTTCTCTTTCTATAAAAGCAAAGGTTTTTTGACAGTGTGATCATGTTGCGGCCGTTGGAACGTCTCGTACCCACTGAGAGTTGGGGGGGGTCCGGCTGTGCGAGCTGCCGTCGTTGAGGTAGATCTCCCTGGTCTTGGAGATGGAGGTGGTTTTGTAGAAGTCCACCAGCTTGTTCAGGGAGGTGAACTTCTCGGACCACAGGAAGTACTGGCCTCGGTTGTCCTTCAGCACCTTGAAATGCTGAACGTCGCTCTCATGTCTGAGGGGAGAGACGAAGACAAAGAAAGACAGTCAGGAAGTTAGCTGGCAGTTTGTGTTTCACTCCGGCTGTTTATTACACAAGATGCAGAAGAAATCAACAGACGGCTGCTTTGTATAGCTGCTGCTGTCTGTGTGGTTCCTGTTGTGTTACTTGCTTGGTTAATGATCTGAAAACGCGTTGATGAGATTGTGATGGATGAGAAGGTCGAGGACTGATTCTCACAGGTGTGAAAAAGCCTCCTTCCTCAAATTCAAACTCCCTGGAGTCCCCCTCTGTGTTCAGGTACTTCAGAACAACAGGACTTCCGGATTCCTGGACTGTCCTCTGCTGGTCAATGCAGAAAACTACACTCTTTTACTAGAAAGCAACAAAAAGCTGGTGTGGAAGTGAACTTTTATTTTGTCATCTCTTTGCTTTTACCCTGACTAACTTATCTTTTCTAAAAATGTCACCACATATTTAGAATCATCATCAGCTGATATATGTGACTCAATAAGAATCTAAACAAGAACTAACTACAGCCACACACTGAACGTTTTCCTTATTTATTAGAATTATTATAAAAGTTGGACACGGAAATTCCCTCTCATGCGTTTGGGTTGGTCAGGAGTTCTGCTCATTGATGATGAAAAAAAAAAAAAAAATCAGCTCCAACTATCTGACTGTCTTCATTCTGTCAACACATTAAACGCAGAAATACACAGGACTGATCCAGAGACGCTCTGATTGGCTGTGACATCACCAACCGGAGCCAATAGGAGCGTCCGACGCAGAGATGTGACTCTGGACCTCTCGGAGATGGAGGATAAACACACAGAAGGAGTCAGAGAGTCGGACTGATCCAGATCTGAACTAACTTCCTTCAGCTCTTGGTGATTCTGCAGTTTCAGGAGGATCTCCAACCATCACTGTCTAAATAATACTTTAAATGAGGTCAAATGTCTTTGACTCACCTGACAGAGATGGAAAAATCTCCCGGTGAACTCTGAGAGCCTCGAATCACAAAGTCTCCAATTTCCTTGCTCCTCAGGAGCTCCTCTGCAGCGTTGCGACTGGCGTTCTCCTGAAACCATCTGCAAACACAAACACCTGATGAAAACCTCACGACCACAAAGTGACACAAATCCCGCTGTCAGAATCGGCACGTTGAACACGCTGTGGCAGAGGGATCGCACATTTCAGCTCTCAGGGTGACGTTTGGTTAATGCGAGTGTCTGTTACCTCGGAATCTGCCAGTCCAGATAGTTTTGTGGGACGAATCCTTCTTTTCCGTTCATTTCCGCCTTGTACCAATCGTCCTCACGGCTTAAGAGCTGCTCAGGAGATGAAAACCACAGAGATGAGATCATGTGAAGCCACAGAGATGATTTCCAGTAAACACACACTGACCTTCAGTACGTCGCCCTTTTTGAAGCTGAGCTCGTCGTCTGCTGTTGCAGAAAAGTCGTACTTTCCTCGGGCTTCCATCGGCGTCGGGGAAGTTAAAGAGAACGGAGAAAAGGCCAAAAGGTTTCTGCGCAGGGTGAAAGAGAAACAGGATTTATTATTTGTTTTCAATGCCAAGTTTCTGTGACAAACTCTTCAAAAGTCTGATGTGCTGCTGAGGAGTCGACATCCTGACGAGAGAGCTGAAAAGCTGCAGATTATCTTTAGGAAGTCACAAGATGATATCAGAGCTGCAGAGACGACATCATCATGCAATAACCTTCAGGTTTTTGCATTTGCACCGTCTTCCCTGTAAAAATCAATTAAAGCTAAATTAAAGAACAATAAAAGGACCGTTTTATCATTTAGTGAACAATAAAAAGAAACCTAAATTTATTGTAATTAATTTAGCTTCAGTAATTTTCATAATTAGAGCTCATGATTGGTGGATCAGATTTGATAATAAACTATGAAATTCAAATGAACATCTAAATGATTCTTCCCTGAAACAGTGATGTATTAACAGATGAATTATTCAGCACCTGACACGAAAAAATATTTTAGTTTAACCAGCAAACACTGAAGACAAGCAGAAAATGTTCTGCTTTTCGTGCATCAAAAAATGATTGTCAAAATGGTGTCTGGCGTTTTCTGATCTGACTGTCTCATCAGTTAATCAAACAATGATTCAACTCTGAACTGAAAAAGACATATTGACGACGTCGCCTTCGACTCTGCAGGCCTGAAATGAGTGTTTGCTATAATTTCTGAAATAATCAGCAGATGGATCAATAAATATAGAAGTGCACTTAGTGGTGCTACAATTAAAAACTACAAAACACAAAAACGTAAACATGAAGGCAAAGACAGTAAAATTGGCCGTACAGAGTTCATTCACTGATTTAAATATGAAGTTCAGCTGCACATCACTAAAACTCCTGGAATGTATTTTTTAATGAAACATTTCTGGTTATAGTTTAAAAATAGTCAGACTTCTCTTTAGTTTTAATGGGACACAATAAAAAGGAAGAAGAGACAACAGCACATAAACAGAACACACAGCAGCACGACACGCCACACAACCCGACCAAACTTCAGTTCCTGATTATCAGACGTAGTCTCCTACTTGACCACACTGAATGAATGAATCTACGTGGAAATGATGCGGTTGAAGGAACTGGAAACATCTTTAGTTATTTATTTTTAAATTAGGAAGAGGCACATCAGCAACTTTTCCAGTTGTGACTGTTTATCAAACCTTCATTAAAGCTGCAGTCAGGACTCAAATCAGAGCTTACTGTAGCTGAGGTGTTGCTTTCAGTTATTTTCACACACATTTGAATAAAACCTTCAGTCTGTGGTCATGGAGTAAAGGATGTGGTCCACATCCTTTACTCCGCATCATGTGGTGTTACATTAAAAACATCAACTGAATTCACTCACGCAGCTGCAAAATGACAGATTTTATCTTTGAACTTAAATATAACAGCAGTTTACATCATTTCCACGTTGTGAAGAAACACGTCTTCACCATTTAATCTAAACAAACCTCAAATTAAATGAAAGAGCTTTTCGTCATTTTAAACTGTTCCTGTTTCCAGTTTCCAAACGGCCAGTTGACACTAAAAGTTCAAAAAATAAGTAACGTGGATGAAAATCTTAAAACGATTGGAAGAACTTAGCCGACAGAAAGTGTAAATTTGCTTAAAGTTAAAGATAATTGTTGATAATTAGATAAACGGATGAAGCTTAAAGATCCACAGCTGGAATAGATCACTTAAAGGTGGCGATAAATAAAAAAGCAGACTAATCTTACTGTTCTATTCATGAGTCACTCGTGATCCATACATTGTGTGATAATTAACACAAAGTCAACTGCTCGCACACTCCAACAATGAAAGACTGAAGGATGTGACATAAATAAAGCAGATTGTTATTTCAGATCAAACACACGTAAAAAGTTCACTTTTCTTCCCACTATGAGACAAAAGCCGCTCAGGGACACTTTCAGCACAAACATGGTAGTTTATCTTTGATATCTAACTAATATCCAACACCTTCTCGGCCTCAGTCCACACTGCGATAAGAGCAACAAAAGGACTCTTTGAGCGGAGAACCAGGACGGGATGGATGATAATTAGCCCGGACTGTCCAAAACATTTAGAGAACTTCCAACTGCCGATTTCTGTTTAACAGAAATACAAACAGGACTTTTTCTAATAAATTGAAGAATAGACAAAGTTGTGTTTACCATTTTGGTAACGATAAACTGCCTGTTGGATTTCAAACACGACAAAAATGTCTTCTATGTGTGATTTTTTTTTTAATGTTATTGTGAGATTGTTGAGGTGGCCCTCTGATTATAAAGTAGGTCTGGGTTTTATATTCATACGCAGCCATCAGACCAACCGTCCTCCGGTCTTTGGAGCCGTCGGTAAAGCTATCATCAGGTTCAGCTTCAGTCACTTTTATCAGTGATTTTTACCAATTTACAGAGCGATTGGCCGAGCTGAGCCTCGTTAAGAAAACTGTCAGCCAGTCAGAGACAGTCGTTTCATTAAACAGCTCTAGTGAGAGAACTATAGATAATGTTTGTGGTTATTAAAAGCACAAATTCACTTTTGATGAAAGTTAAATCCTCAAATAAAACAAGAAGTCTAAAATATGGGATCTTAAATTTTAGTTTCTCGCCAAATCGTGTGTGACATTTAAATGAAATTAAGATTTTGTTGGTGAACTGTGCATAAAACTCTCTTAAATGGAAGTTCTGTCAGCAGCTGAAACAAAAAACAGAACCATACTGATTTATTTGAACATTTGGGCCTGAAACGGTCTGGAAGTAAAGGCATGCAGTGTTTTCTCCAAAGCTGATATAAGTGTTGCTTGCAGCGCTGCGTCTGCTCCGTCTTTAGCTGCAGGGGCTTTCTCCGTTTGCAGCTGCATCATAAGTGTGCAGGCAGCCATGCAGATGCAGCACAAACTATTTATTTCATTCCATTTTCGGGTGAAGTTCCTCTCCTTTGAAACATGCTGCTTTTTACAGGAAGTCAAGGAAGTACTTAGATCCTTTTCTTATGTAAAAGTGACATTGCTGCTAAATAAAGGTGTATTCATGTTGACCTTTTTGGATTATTATCTGTTTTAGTGTAAATTCTTTTACATTTCCAACTGGATTAGACACAGAAGGCATCAGAAAATATAAATCAAGTATTCAAAAGGAGTGAAGAAAAGCAGGATGTTTCAGTTCCACAGCTGGTTTTTACAGGTACATTTAAAATCAGCTGAATAGAACAATGAATCCTAAGATTTTACATTTCTGGGGTCAGACCGACTCAGTTATCTCGAGCAAAAGTGCTGAAAGGTCAGAGCAGCAGTGAAGGAGGTGCTCTGATCCTTTACATGATTAAAAGTGTCGATGAAATGAAGTAAAAGTACTCCATCGCCGGGAAGAGTCCTCCATTTAAGGCTGCATGGATACAAATATCAGCTGTGGAATGTCCTCATCACTGATATGTTGTCATCTTTAGTTTGTTAAAGTCGTGTAGACTGAATATTTTATAGTTTTGGGTCCAAACGGACACTGATACCTAAAAATAAATGAAGAATCTTCAACTGGAGCTTCACATGTTTATCGTCATATATTTACCATGTTGTGTTCATCATACAGTTCCTGTCACAGAAATGTGAAATGAAGTGCAGCACTTTCATAAATATTCCCAGTTGGGTCAGAACTGGATCAGATAAAGTCCAGTCTGAAAATAAAATGCTGCTGAGATGTCTAACAGGATATTTTAGTCTCATGTCCATGTACAAATGTGAAAATATCTCTCAATTCAAAGCGGCTGTTCAGTCTAAACGTTCAACTTTTGCTTTTACTTCAGTAAAGAGTTCAGCTGCTGCACTTCGTTTGTAACGTTTTACAAACTAAAATTTCATCTATACTCCAAATCAACGCAGTTCCTTCTTGATTATAGCTGTGTGCGAGCAGAAAGGAAGACTTTTGGTGAATAAATAAACTGACTTCTGAGTCAGACTGATGATTAAATATCACATAGATCAAAAAACTGGACAGCAGCCACAATAATTGGTCAATTCTTCATAAACAAATGAGCAACTCTTGGGTGGTTTGTGACCTTCACAGTAAAGGCCCACCACAGTGTGACTGCAGCTCCTCAGCCGCTGGTTGGATGCTTTTTGTGGTCTCTGACAGCAAACCTGTCGACCAGCTGACTGCGTCGTTTCGCTTAACCACAGACTGCAGAAGGGCGTTTCATGTTTTGCAGGACGGGACCTCAAATGAACAGCTCACACTGATGCGGATGGATCTCTACTTTACAGCTCTTCGCTGATGGAACAGCAAAATAGCCCCTCAGCAGGTTTGACCTCTGATAACCTGCAGCCTGTTTCAACAGCCTTTTTAACCACTTCCCCAAAAGTACAGTCAGTAAAGTCAGTTAAAACACACAACCCACATCATCTGTGAAATAAACACACAAACAAAATGCCTCAGAAGTTGACATTTGTCTGTTTTTATGTCTGGAAACGAGCATAACTAGAAAGCATCACTGCCTGTGAAGTTCATCCACAACGCAGCAGACAGATTTCATGAAACCAACCAGAACTTCGAGAGTAAATGAGAGTAAATGCATAAATATAAACGGAAGGAGAGGACTAAATAAAGGACTAAATAGAGGACCAAATAGAGGACTAAATAAAGGACTAAATAAAGGACTAAATAAAGGACTAAATAGAGGACTAAATAGAGGACTAAATACAGGACTAAATAAAGGACTAAATAAAGGAAGATAAATCAGGTCCTCACCTTCCTCCTGAGTTTATTCTAAGGCTGAGCACGTCTCCCTCCGTGGCGGGAACACAGCAGCATATTTCAGCGTGGAGCAGAAAAATAAAAGAACCATAAAACAAAATAAAAGCTGAGATCCGCCGTCGGAGCTGCTCTGCTGGCTGACGGCGTGAAGACGGAAGGTGGAGTGATGAGCAGCGGGGAGCCGCCTCTCTTCAAAGCGGCGGCCACATGCTGCGGCTGACGTCACGTCCGCCAGCACTTCCAAAATAAGACTCAGATTTAGCTTTCTTTTCTTTCCTTTTTTTTTTACATTTTACATTTTTACATCTTAGAAAATCAGCAAAGAACACTCAGAAACCAGACTCAATACATTTACAGATATAAAAAAGTGATTTTAAAATGGGTGGAGAGTTCATGTTAATGTCTTTGGGATAGAAACTTCAGACATTTTGCTGTTTTGAAGGATATTTTTATTTCAGTTTTTATTCATTAATCCATTTCATATTTTCGTTAATCACTCGGTATAATCGTGAATGTAGCTTTAAAAAACCCCACAATATAGTAGTATTACGACAGTATGTAGTATTACAATAGAGTAGTGTTTAACCTGTCTTTAGCTTTACTGTGATTACGTTCATACACATTCATCTGGTGCAGTTTGGATTGTTACATTATCCATGAGAGCATTAACTTTTTAATCATGATGGCATGTTTTTGTACATGACAGAAAATCTTCTTACTCTGAGTGCTTGATTGTCCCGTTGCTGTTTGGTGTCCATTGATATTGCTCCACTTACTGTGGTGGTTTATAGCAGCATGGCCATAAATAATGAACGGATTGAATATGTTGTGGCATATCTGTGTGTTATGTTGGATTGAATCTGTATTTCTTCTTTGACTTTGATGGACAGTGGGTGTGTCAGATTGTTAATTTCAATCCTCATTAAGTTCTCTTTTATAGGATCCAAGTTTTACTGAGAAAACTATTAAACTGAAGGGATTCAGAGCTGAACACAGTGACTCAGAGTCAAACAGCAGAAGCAAGTCATTTGTAGAATAATGTCACAAAGTTTATCTGACTTGACCTGAATCTTGACATCACCAAACCACTTGCCGTGCAGCTGCATGATGTGCTTCCTCACATCCGCCTCAAAAGGTGAGAGTCAATACCACAAAAATTACATATCTGTGTGTGTGTGTGTCTGAGTGAAACTGCAGAAGTACTGCAGGTGTGTGTGGTGACCAACAGTTGAATGCATCAACATTTAAGTGTGAGTGCTGATTTGACATAAAATAATATATTGGTGGTTTTATAGCTACACTGACATTTCTGTTAAATTAAACTGATTAGATCCAGAAAAGGTGAGGTCCACATTCTGTGAAGCAGACTGAAGGACCAGAGGAGGAAGGAAATTAGTGGTTAAAACTTCTTTTCTCATCTCCTCGGTTATGGTGAACGCTGTTAATAACCACATTGTTCATTTAAAAGCAACACATCAACTTCACATGTTAGCAGAATTTTATGATGTTCTCTCTCTGCAAAGTCTAAACTCAGTTGGAGTTCACCATTTTCAGTGTTCCGACATGATAGTTGTCACCAAATACATTTCATATCTGATGTGATTGTGTCACACATTGTTCTGTTTGTGGTGATTTAAGCCTGCTGCCACTAGATGGAGAGCTGGATGCACAAACCTGGCCTCAGCTTTGGGACTCTGCTCTGTCTAATTGTGGATCAGAAGAAATCAGTTTATTGAAAAGAACGCCTCAAGTGCTCCAGAACAGAAATAGAAATAGGTCCACACTTGGGAGTCATAACATAGATAGAATCTGCAAATAATTAGAAATATGCTAAATAAATTAGTAAATAAAGATGAAGTAAAAATGTTAAGTGTTAATTACACCTATTTTATACCTGTTCTGGCTAACAAAGTCTGTGTATCTACATCTGTACCTTATTTATGATCATTTATTGTTTTCTCCTTCCTCCTGCTGTTTCCCTTCATGGAGGGATTTGTTGAGTTTGATCTGCTGTAACATATTTTGTTTATGTTTATTTTGTTTGTTTAGTTTGATTTGATGACGCTTTTCTTTCATTTATTTATTCTAATAAATAACGTAATAATGTTTTGTTCCGTGTTTTGGTTTTTTCCGCAGGACAATAAAATAAAATCTAAAATCTTTTATTTTTGAATCAGAGACACCGGAAGTTGAAGTGATCGGGGGGCTGGCTCTTCCGTGTGTGTGTGTGTGTGTGTGTGTGAGCTGTCGGACACGCGCCTGTGACGTCAGCCGCGGTGAGGTCCGGAGGCGGGCCGGGTTCCCGGGCAGAGAGCCGCTGACCGGCGGGCTGAGTGGATCGTCCGGCCGGCAGACACCTGGAGACACGATGGACCGGACCGGCTCTCCAGGAGCGGGATAACTTCGGTTCGGTTCAGCTCCAGATGAATCTGTCGACTTTCTGAACATTTGTTCTGTTAAAAAAGGACCCGAAGATTTAAAGAGTCAGTTAAAAAGCTAGCCGAGCGGCGGATGATGCTGTTTTCTGCCACCTGCAGCCGTTTTAACGGAGTCCATGTTTGTTTGTGACATCTCAACAACAAACAAACAAACAAACAAACAAAAATGATTTCTGAGGAGAGAAGCAGCCACGTTAGTAAACAAGCCCTGAACTTCCCGGTGGGTTTGCTGATCCGCTCCCCGAAGAGGAGGCTGGCCAAGCTGGGGAGGAAGCCCAGCAATGGGTCGGTCCAGTAAGTCTGTCTCTGTTGGTAGATTTTACATTTAAATCCCAACATGTCAAATAACCAGTTAGTTAACAGACAGAAGATCAATCTGTACACTGCATTAATCGATTTTCAGTAATAATAATGGTATGCACCATTTTGTGAATGAGTTGATTGCAGATTTATTGATGAGAAAACTTAATTGCATTAGGTGGCACTAAAATGTGGTCATTTATTGTTTGAACAACGTGAGAAAAAGTCATTTCTGTGGGTCTTCTTGGCTTTCACATCTTCTGATTCACTTTGTGGTTATTTCCTCAGTTTGACAGTCATTCATTCTGTCTGTTAAACAGCAGAGCAAACTGACGAGAGCTTTAATTTCTCTGTAATCTCTTCAGATGTCTTCTTCTGTCTGAGTAACATGGAGCTGTAGAGTTCAGCATCTCTGACCAAGAAAAGCTCAACTCATCATATTCGAGAGTCAGCTGCCTGCAGACGTTTTGTGTTTATTCATTTATTATCTCATGAAATTAATTGGCAGATTTTTCGATGATGAATTCGTCTTCACTAAGAACACAGACATTTCCATGGTTTTGATGATGGAAGTTTGTCACTGGCATGTACAAACATTTTTCACTGTATTGTGATGTTTTACAGACCAAATGGCTGATTTATGAATTCAATCAGTGATGTAAATAATAGTTAGTTTAGTTCCAGCCTTAGATTGTTGTCCACAGTCGCATATATTGGTGCTGTTATGAGACTGATTTGTCTGAAGCAGCAGCAGATGTCAATGTGCAGGATGGCTGATTATGTCATTGTGTTAATTTAAATTTTGCACGAGGTTATCCACTATCCTCTCCTCTGTTCCCTCTCAGATCCAACAACTCAGACACCACAGTACGCTCCACAGAGAGCGTGGGTGTCCGGCAGCCGGCCAAAAGCAAAATCCGCCGCCACAACAACAGGCTCTCGACTGTTTTCAATCACAGCCCCAACCTGCGGGACGCCGGACGCCGGGGCCAGGCGCAGGGCAGCAGGAGCTTGGCCGGAGACCTCCAAGCTACGGATGACCCGGCCGAGCTGTCCAGTCAAATGTCTGTTCCGGGCATCCTGAAGATCTTCGGCAGCGATATCTGTCAGGGGACCAACTACAAGAGCGTGCTGGCCACCATTCAGTCCAGTGCCAAGGAACTGGTGAAGGAGGCCTTGGAGAGGTGAGGCCTTTCATTAGTGGGCTGGTGTGGTTTAGATTTCAGATGAGGCTGTAAAACATTTTTGGAAAACCTCTTCAGTTGAACCTGAACAGAAGAATACTGAACGATTTTCTGGGCTATAACATTTATGTTGGCCTAAACCAGGATTTAGCTTCCATCCAGCCACATCATCCTCCTGACTGAGTTTCTGCTTTTGTTGTTCAGGTACTGTCTGGAAAAGGAGGACCCCAACGACTATGTGCTCTGCGATGTGATTGGACAGATGGGCGGCGACAGCCAGTGGAAGAGGGAGTGCTTTCGGGTGGTAGGAGACAACGAGAAGCCGTTGATGCTGCAGTCGTTGTGGAAACCCAAGGAAGGCTTCTCCAGACGTTTTGAAATCCAGCTGAGAGCGAGTGTGGAAGAGCAAAGTTTAAAGGACAGAGACACAGTCACAGCAGGTACACGTCCGCTAACGCCTTCCGACTCAGGTACAGCTTCCTGCTCTCTTTTAAAAGCACATATCTGGTCATTTTCAGTAACGTAGATACAGACCAGTGGTCTTAACGTCCTCACGCCTGGGTAATCAATCACTCAGCCTCTGTTGTGGAGGCCTGGGGAGCCTTTATCCTTGTCTCTTATTGCAGGCTATCAGCCTTCATTGTACAGCTTATCACCAGCTAGAACAGGGGAGATGGCGGGCATGTGAGAGAGGTCAGGAGGAAACAAAAGCTGCACTGAGGGATAGAGGAGGTCAGCATGGCCCCACTCTTATCTTTGTTTTATTGCAAGGGCCCGCCGCATCCCCCGTGAAGCATCAAGGCACTGGGCGGTTCTTCCCACCGAGCCTGTAGCTGCCAGAGAGTGGACGCTCGCTGCGGTGTTTTTCTTTCTGTCAGAGCTCACTTCCTGCGCTCTGGGGACTCAGCAGGCTGTTGACTTTGGAACAAGATTGGTGCGGTTCTCCTCTGCATTAGACCCATCTGCCGCTCATGCTGATTCCGGCTTTTAGTAAATATTGTTCTTGGTTCTGTAGGTATACTGGAGCTTCCTCCTGATCGCAGCTGCACGAATTTCATGCATTTAGACTTTAAGATCTGTTGAGGATTTTTGAGTTGATTCTTAATTAAACTCAGTGTGCAGTTTTACCTCCCAAAACTCATAATTAATGCAAAGAATCTATTAGTCCATAAAAATATATTTTTATAAAGGAAATGACAAAGACAGACATAGCAGTGTCTTTTATTAAGCACACAATGAAATGTAAATATAAACTAGAAATGCCATATTGAAGTTCTTTTCATTAGTATGACTTTCTCATACTGTCTCCAGTAGTTTCATTCACTGTTGAGCTTACAACACAAAACGGTCTGATCCGTCCTCTAAGGAGAGGAAATGCTTCAGGGCAGACGGGACGTTACAGTGACTCAGTATCGCGAAGTGATGAGATGATCAGGCTGGACTGTAACTCAGTCTTTCGTATCCTATGAAACGTCAACATTCGGTGATCTCACGATAGTAATCTTTGACTCAGAAGCTCTGCTCCAGCCACTGGCCTTTACCTCTATGGGTTTTTTTAGGCACTCAATGTGTCACACTGGTGCTGAACAATGTGGAAAACACCCATTTCCATTTTCCTGATAAGAGCGGCAGAGCTGCGGGTGTGAAGCCAGGCCCTGTGGACATTCCACGGTACTTAGAGGCTCCAAATGAGCTGAATAGTGTTTGTGTTACGTCAGGCCCGGCAGAGTGGCTGTTGGTATCAGATAGAGGTGGCCACATCTCACTTTCCCTGCACATTTCCTCTCTTTCCTCTGGTTATGTTTCACTTGAGTTGGTGCCAGTGCAGCGAACTGTTATGTTAGAGTCACTTTAGCTCAACCGCAGTGATTTTTTGGTGGGGGGGGGGGGGTTTGGTCATTGTTAATTTTTTTTTGTGATGCATTTACCTCGACATGTGTTACTTAAAAGCATGAGATCAGATCTCAGATTTTGTATTCTGCCTTTATCTTTTTGCTTTGGACTTTTCACTTCGTGGCCTTTAACTTTATCTTGTTTTTATTTTTGCCTTGCCGGGCAGTGTTAAAAAAACGTACTATAATGTGGCTGTGGATTGATGAGTTGTGCCGAGGGCTGCAGCTTAAGGTCATGTTTAACTGATATTTGGCTCATTAAACTGTCTTCATTCAGCATCCCAAAGTATCTATCAGCAGCAAAATATCCATGCATATACAGAGAGCTGTTACACTGAAATACACATAAAAACATGATCATTCTCAGGAAAGGTCTGGATTTAAATCAGCATCCTATTTCTATGATTGCTAAGCTGAGTAATGGCTGTTTACTCTGAGATAATGGTAGCCTCAGAGTGACTTATTGTACCTTCTGACTGCACACTGTATATATAAACAGGCTGTATCAGTGGTCCAAACTACAGTAATTAACATCCTGTCATATTTACCACACCTGTCCATTTCTGCCTTGTCCCTGTGGATAGTTTGAAAACAAACGGTCCAGACTCTGTGTTGTTGTAACCGTTTGTTTTTCATAGTGTAGACAGTGGCGTGTCAAGTATGGATTTATAATAGACACCTCTCTGTTAAGACATGGTCTAGACACACTGTCTTCTCGTGAATCCAGGCATCAACGCTCAGGCTCGGAAGCTGCAGAAGAGCCGCGCCAGAGTCACCTCTCTGTTTGTGGACGGCAGCGGGGAGGATGTGGATGGACTCGGGATTTGGAGGAGTCTGAGCGAGATGGATCTGTCTGCGATGGGGAAAGAGGCCAGCCGGGCCCAGCAGAGTGTGCTCCGAGAAGATCCAGAGGCCGAGGCGGACAAGGAGGTGCTGCGACTCGGCATGGAGAAGGAGGAGACAGAGAGCAGCGATGACAACACCACCCAGTACTCCATTCACCCACCCTTCGACTTCCCCTACTTCCTCCTGCTGCAGGGCTTCAGCCACAGACAGGTGAGAGACGGAGGAGGGAGTCTTTTTTTAGTAACCTCACAGAAGTGTATATGGTATTTCCTCCTTAAATAAGACACTCTGCTCCTTCTAACAAGCCCTAATTAGTCTGTGTTGGACATTTACATCCGTCTGTACACTCATGAAGTAATTAAGGTAACATTTGGACAACTGCCAGTAGTTGCCTCATTAAAGACCTCTTAGTGTCTAAGCAGTGAGTGGACAAGAAAACAAAGTCTTTCAGGGAGTAAACAGGTGGATTAACAACCTCAAGGAGAAAATCCCAGAGCATGCAAATGCTCAGAGCTTTGGATTCCTCAGTTTGTGAACTGGACTCGAGGACCTGTAAGTCCTGCGCAGGCTAAAAAGGGCAAAAGAAGTCAGTCCGCAGGATGAGCTGTCTGTTATCGTGTCCCAATGAAAGGACGAGGAGCAAAGTGTTCACGCTGAGTCTGAAGGAAACCTGCTTGGACATTTAAAAACAAGAGCGATAACCCAGATTAAAGACACTGCAGGGGAAACTATTCTTAGAGCATGCTGTATCAACAGTCAGGAGGGGAATTTAATCTGCTGAGCTGTAATCTACATACCAGGATTTAAAATTATGCCTCATTTGAGCCAGAATGACAAAAATATCACCTCCAATGCGTCCCTGTTGCTGTGAGCTTGAGCTGAAATCACCTGTTGATGCAGCTTGTTTTTCAGCTGGAGCTGTAGCTTTGGCCCAACCTCTTTCCCAGAAACAGGAAGTGTTATCACGTAATGTTGCTCGTGGAGATTGCTGACAGCGCAGGATACTGGTAGCTCTGGTCAACAGCAGGCGTTGCCAGCAACAATAGGTCAAACCAGAGCAACAGCAAAGAAGAAGACGGTTCTGCTGTTCATTGTTCATCGTATTCCAAGTCTGTGTAGACCTTAAATGTTTCAGATGCTGCGGTGTCACAGGTAAATTACATGCTTTCTATTCTCATCAATTAACTGGCCCATAATTTTCTTGAATATTTGATAGTTGAGGAAAAGAAAGGGCATTGTGGTATTTGACTGTTATCACTGTGACATGTGTCTGTAATTATATGAAAGACCTCTGGATATGATGCAGCGCACTAATTACAACCTCAGTGCTGAAACATTTAATCAATTTAACACCTCTCTGATAGTGTCAACGAACTGACCATTATAGGCGTGGTTGTGGTTGAAATAAGTGGAAGTGGACACTGAGAGTTCTCATCCATCTGTGGGTGTGTGGGATGTAACACGATGTCTTCACTTTCCAGCCCGTTATCTGACTTAGTACAGGCCTGTCAGGCTGCTTGGCTCTGACCAGCACAGTTGATACAGTATCATCTCCTGACTAATAGTCTTAACTGCTGTGACCCCGAGGTCACGGACATCACCGATGTCTCACTCTTAAGCCTTTCCATTCCTGTCTCATCTCACGCTGCCTCTGCAGGCTGTACTTACCCCCAGCTGATCCTGCTGATGTTCACATGCGCACTGCTGGCTCCTCTCCAAAATGTCTCGTCGTACACACTGCCTGTTCTGTCTGGACAAATTCCTCCATGGCACAATGCTAAAAAACTTTTCAAGCAGAAATGGTGAAATTTGATGGAAGCAGCTTTTCCGGTGTGAAGATTTGTTGCTTATTCCTTCTGTTCAACTGTTTCCACCAAAGAAACAACCAGATCGTTGAATCAGCTTAACTCTAGGAAACATGACAGTTTGATCATCTGCTGCTGTCCTTGCGCCATGATCGTATTATCTTTGAGGTTTAGCATATTTATCAGTCAAAAAATCCAACATTTGAAAGTGGAAAACAGGAACCACAGTCTTCTCCATGAATTAATTATTCAAGTTTTAATAATAGATTGATTATTTAATGGATGTTCTGCAATCTAAATTTGATATATTTAGGTTTTATTCCGCTGGTTGGACATTTAATGTTGTCACTGTTCATGTGCATTCATCCTGGCTTTTCAGACCCATCAGTTGAATACCTGTGAAAATAGCGGCAGTAATCTCAAATTTTCCTCCAGAAAATGATTTATTAAAAACATGCGTTTGCAGGACTTTGTCATCTACCTGATGAGCGGGACGACGACCATCTTTGGTTGCTGCAGGGAGCACTGTAACGGGGAGGACGAAGAGAGGCTGAAGGTCGACATCCTTCTCTTCGCTCCGGACGTGTTGCCTCAACACTGCTGTGTCAGGCGCTTGGACGACCAAAGCTCCGAAGGGGAGCACAAAAAGACCCTGACGATGCTGAAGCCCCTCCACGGGGCTCCCGTCACCAGAAATGGCTTCCTCCTCAAAGAGGAGGTGGAGCTGAACCCTGGGGACTTGGTTGGTTTGGGGAAACACTACCTATTCATGTTTAAGGATCCTACCAGCACACCAGGATCCCCGCAGACCCCTCCTTGGATGACCAGACTCTGCCCAAACTCTGATACAAAAGCGTCATCCTCTTGTTTATCGTGTGGCTCCTCTTTCGCCACAAAAAGGCCGCAGAGGAAGTCTGCACCTCCTCGCTGGAGGGACATGGAGGGCACAGAGGCTTTGCTCTGCTACGGGCTGGAGCAGGAGGACAGGATCCTGCAGGAGATTTTGGACATGCTGGACCCCAGGGGCAACGAACCAAAGCTCACACCTGCCTTCCTGCTGAGCCTCTGTATTCAGCACTCAGCCTCCACGTTCCAGCTGACACAGTTCAGACAGCTGCTGCTCCGGATCGCCAGCCAGATCCAGCTCGTCACGTGGGTGAGTACGAGTCTCTGCTCTTTCTTTCTGTCATCAGATAATTGACCCTTTGTGCCCGTGCATATCAAATGTTTATCTGAGTGTTTTCAGCTCCATATTCCCCTGAGCCGGACAAAGAATGTAAAAGTAATCAAATCTGTCATCAGGGTTGAATGTATGGAGAATGCTTGCTTCTCCAGCTTGTATGAAATGGATATTTTCTTCATCTGTTCTCCTTCTTAGGAGAAGACAAAGGAACTTGCAGCTATCCAGCCAGAGATGTGAGTAGACGAACTTTAAATGTTTTCAGAATGTCCCACGAATGCGTGACAATGAGCTGCAGCCCTCTGTGATGACAAATGACACCTGACACCCCGAGTTCAACTGTTTGAATAAAAGAAGAATTAGCGTGTGATTTATAGTCAGGTTTCATAAATGCACTTTGTGCAAAGGCAGAATTTCCCTTTTTGCAAAGCCACAGCAGCTGAGAATTTTCCCATGATCCCACATTGCTGCTGAGATTTGTGTGTTGCTTTTAATATTTTTGGTCAAATGACGGGAAGTGAAACTTTTGGAGTTTGTCATAGAATGATTGAGCAAAACAACACTGGAGCTGCAAATGTATTTAATTATTGTACATTTTATCTGCTAACATTTGAAGGTATAAACAAAACAACTCTGTTTATATTGCTTTATTTTCAAACGACTTCCAGCAAAGGAAGATGTGATTGTTTCCTTATGAGCTCCCTGTTACTGACTGTCATAAAACAATCACTGTCTGTTTGGGTTTGCTTTAATTATCTGTTTTGTGAAGTGTAGCAGATAAACTTTGATTCATTATTTTGTCCAATCCAATGGATTCATCAGCTAATCATTTTCTCAGCAGATGTTTCAGATGTTTCTGCGTTAACTGTCTTTCTTCAGTGGAAGGTTGTATTTAGAGAAAGTTCCACCTCTCCCATGTTGTGCTCTTCTTCCGTCAGGAGCTCCAGGAAGGGACAGCCCGATCATCTCCAGCTGCTCAGCATGCAGGAGCTGATCCCAGGCTTGCAGCCGCTGATGCTGTGGATGGCCAACTCCATTGAACTGCTGCACTTCATCCAGCATGAGGTCCCTCAGCTGCTGCCCTGGAGGCAGGACCAGGAGGACGAAGGTGGTTGGAATGACTCTCCTGCTCTCAGCTGTTGGACCCCCGGTGTGTGTCTGTGTGTTGTTAAGACTTGTTCATATGTTTTCTTAGGTCTGCTGGACTCAGAGATGTCGTCCACTCGAACAGCTTGTGAAGAGGCCATGACAGTCCTGGAGGAAGTCATCATGTTCACCTTTCAGCAGTGTGTCTACTACCTAACAAAGGTAGGCTGACACACATTCATAAACATATAATATAAATCTGTAATTATTTCATGGAAATTTGAATTTGAAAATTAGGTTTTATATACGAGGAGGAGATTTAAACAAGGCAGAATGTTTTTGCTGCTGCAGATGAATTGAATTCAGTGAGGAAATCTGTCACAGAGGATGATCTTAAAAAGTAACAGAAAATTATTTAGACAGAGTCTCTAGTTGGATCAGTTCTATCTCAGGGAAACTTTCAGGAGTGTAAAAGTTGCTTGTCTGCCTTACGTCTATAAGTTCTATATCCACTCACAGGACATCAACAGGTTTCCAACCCTTTTGACCTGTAAAATCTGAGATTTGGTCACATGTGAATCAGGAAACTGGACTTTATGGCCACAGCTCTCTGTTTTCCTGGAGTGATTCCAGACAGAAAACACAATAAGAGTGGAAACACAGACTCTCAGTCAGGAAGCGCTGCATGAGATAGTGAGCACAGTTTCTTTTCCACTAACTGGAGCATAAACAAACACAGTCTAGTCTGTCAAGGCTCAGCTGGTTTGTTGAATAGTAAAACCTGAATGTCTGATATGGTACGATTTATGCTATGAACACCTGAAGGTTTGTGCCAGTTGCGTTATTTGATTATTGATGGAAAGTCTGACTTATTCACTGAGTGTAGAGCACATTAAAAAGAACGGGAGTTCACACTGGAAACGTGTGTTAGTGGTGCTGGATTTTATGACACAGGTGGATGACAGCAGTCGGCTCTCCTGTTTTATAGCCCAACAACTCAGATTTATGCAGCTTTCCCAGTGCAAGCCAACGTAATTACACAGCCACATAACAGCAGAGACTGTGGAAGCCCCACCACTCTGCACAGGGAGGGTGTTTTTATTTCTATCACTGGTGCTGCAAAGCAGCTCAGACAGAGAAAAAAGACAGCGCAGTAGATGCTCTTCGGCGTAATTAAAGTTTTCTTTTATGTGGCGTCTGGGGACTAAATGTTTACTTAGTAATTCCAAAGGTTGTTAATCACTCAGCTCCAGCTCTGTTGCAGCAGTGACATTTGCTGTTAATTTGAGACAATGTGCTATATTGGTGGTAACGTGCTTTCTGTTAGAAAAACAGGAGAAAGATTAGCAGCGCCGGGCTCAGTCTGTTTCCTGCAGAGGAAGACAAACTGTCACCAGAGAAACACCCAGCAGGGCGGAGGAAGTACAAGCTCTTTCTGTTAACCTGAATGTTACCATTTTTCCACCTCTTCTTTTTCCTCTGGTTAAGCCTCTTTAAAATTAAAATATCAATAAAACTGGACCAAAGGGCAGCAATGCAGCTGTGACTTTAAGTGTTTTATATCCATGATAATGAGGAAAAACGTCACCTGTTGATCTGCTGAGTCTCACTGGAAATGTATCTGCTGACTGTTGCCTCAGGCATGCAGGGTTATTGTCATCTTTATGACCTTCTTTAAGTCGGTCTGAGGTCATTATCTTAGTCATGGTGTGTGAGGGAGAGTGTGTTGATCAGGATGATGTCATGTGTGAAACAATGCCTGAGCTGTGCCAGATGAAGTTGTGAAAAAGAGGTGGTGTTCAATAAAACACTCCATGAGGTGATTGTGCAGCGTTAGCAGAATTAAAAATGGAGTGTTCCTCCTTCTCATATCGGTTTCTGTGTGAGACACCTGCCCTTTCCAGGGTGCCACATTCAGGATTTCTACAGCTGCGAGAGACTGGAGTATTTCAAAACACTCTTTTATAGTAACTGTTTTTTAATTGTAAAACACATCATTTCAAGGTACCAGCATGTTTCAGGAAACAATACTTGGTCATTTTATGTCTAATTTGTGGTATAAAACAAAAGCTTTCAAAGATCAATGACAGCAAAGCGAAGTTTCATCAGTCCCATAGTGGTGATGGGAGTTATTTTTTTTTACTGTAACATCTGGTACATTGTAAACCGCCCCTTCTCTTCACAGAGTATGTATTCAGCACTGCCCGGTCTGCTGGATGGGAACCCGTTCTCAGAGAGCGGTCAGCTGCGAGTGCCTGACGGACTCAGCGGCATCATGGAGGTGCTGAAGGAGACGCTGAGACTTCTCACGGCTTTCCAGGTGCATCCGGACATCTCATTACAGCTCTGCGCCTACCTGTTCTTCTTCATCAACGCCTCGCTGTTCAACACTCTGATGGAGAGAGGTGAGATCAGCGTCCCAACCTGGGACACCTGTCTGAGATGTCGTGATCTTCCTGTACAAAATGACAGACTAACAGCTGCTGAACTTGGCTGAAATGGAAGCATCCATAAAAGCAGACGGTGACACCGTGGCTTCAACGGCACGCATATTTCTGTGATTAGGACCAACCAAAAACCACCTTGTTTTTCAGGATCAGTCTCTGGATTCTACCAGTGGTCCCGAGGCGTTCAGATCCGTGCCAACCTGGACCTGCTGATGGACTGGGTGCAGAGCATCGGACTGGGCGATCTGGCCACGGAGTTCTTCCAAAAGCTTTCTGCTGCCGTCAACCTGCTGGCGACGCCAAAAGAAACCCTCCTGCAGGTCAGAGGACATCCGGTTCTCCTTCCGTGTTTGTCCTAACTGCTGACAGGTTGAGTGATGTTTGCACAAGCCTCAACGTTTTCATTGTTTGCATTGTTGGTTTTGAGATTAATTCAACTTTTCTTTGAATTTGTCCCTCATTGTTGCTAAACAAAGGCTGACTATTAAAACCAGAAACTCTGACAACTCTGTGGAAGCACGTTATCAGTTGATGGTTATAACACTGAGACTGAACTTGAGCTTCCATAAAACACAACACTCATTGATCACACATGAGGAAACACACTGAGTAAACACACTGCAATGATCTGATCACAGCGTCATGGTGCCACTGAAGGTTTGACCTTCACTTATCTAACTTCGAGTCTTTCAGAGCTGAGAGTGTCCTGGTATGTCCCGGAGTGTATAAATGATTTATTATCAGCCCAGATCTGATTAATGCTTATATCAGGCATGTGAGTGGAAACATTCATCTTAATGTTCAGATGCACAGCAATAGATTAGAGTAAAGGCACGTTGAAGTGTTTAATACCTTCGGTATGTTCAGGGATGAGCTCAAACAATGCTGTACACCAAGAGGTCACATCCGTCTTCACTGTGCCAATTTAACACCTAATCCTCCCTTTCTTAGTTACCCATTCAAGTCTTGTTTACACTTTACACCAGAGAAGGAAGCTGAGGTCTCATCTGACTTGCTTGTTAAACACTCAGGTAATCAGTCATAAAGAGACAAAGGCTGATAAACAGGTTTATGGGGGCAACATGGGCTTTAGATGTTTTCGGGATGAGGCAGCTGCGTGTGGCCTCTGATAAATAACAACAGCCTCTTTATGAACTTTACTACACGTAACCTCAAGTGATCTATGTCCACACAGGCCCTGGTCTCAGGAGCTCTGTTGTCCTTTCACTCCTACAAATGTTATTCACACAATTTCAAGAAGTCAGATTGGAAAATGGGAGATAAAATTTTTGTACAAATTTTGTGTCTTTTACCGCACAAACAGCATTGTGACACATTTTACCTTTAAGAAAAATTGCAGCTCCTGAGCTATCTGAGTCCTTCTTGAAACAATCAGTCTAAGCTGCTTACTCCTTACTGACTACTTGCTAATGTCAGGACTTCAGAACTTCAGCTTTCTGTCTATGACTTCTTGGTGTTTTTACCATCTGTTCTTTGCTTTTAGTTGACTATATAAATGTGCTGTCTGGCTTCATGTGTCAGCGGGTTATATAGGGTCAGATATGTGATGTTAGATTTACGCTCTGTGGTTGACACCTGTTTTCACTGTATGACTCACAGTCATATTTCCAGCTGAGTTGGGGGGGGGCACCCGCTCAGCTATGACACAGCTGTTGATGGCTCTGTTGACGGCTCTCCTCCGTCAGGAAGCTGGTGGTTTTTCATGTCTCCCTGTCCTGACATGAGGTCACATTGTGGCTGCAGCAGAGGAGCACACACCCTCTGAAGATTTTTAGTTTTCCATCTGGAGTTTTCTGGGCTTTTGAGAACTGAAGTGGCTCGGTTGTAAATTACACCAGAGGGATGCGGTGTGGCTTGTTAAGGAGAACGCAGCATCAGAAGAGTTATTTTGGGAGGATACAGCCTCAGAGTATTAACACTCAGACACAACAGAAAGAGACATTTAAAATTTGTGCTGAGCAGAGTGTGGTGTGTGTGTGTGTGTGTTCTAAGAGAAGGGGAGGAACTTGACTACATTTAACTTCATTTAGCTTCTCTTGTGGCACCGGCATGTCTAGGCAGTCTTACTTCCACCAATTCAGCTGGTAACTGAGCTGAGCTGACTGAATGACCTGTGTAATATCTGTAATCTTTTAATAATTACATGAACATTGCAGGCGAGTGACTCACCTGTTTCTTCGTCCTTGAGCTACCTTTCCGCTGCCATCAAAAGATCAAATATTCACAGCAACTCAAATGGTTGCGAGGGAGGGAAAAGCAAACTTTACACTTCTCACAATACAGAGAAGGACCAGGTGTTAATTAAAGTTTAACCAGTAAACGCTTGAAAAGCTTCTGTATTCCCGAGCATTGGGGTCAGACTGAAATATTCTCCCTAGAGGTTTTGTTCCCACATCTGGCTCCAGTGGTGACGGCAAGAACGCTGTTTACTAGATCATATAATTGTTTTAAAATGCTTTGAATGCAAATGAGAGAGTAGCACCAACTTTTTCCTTATATGGAAACAAACATGGTGTTTTTTTCCTGCCATCTCCTTCATAAAACAAAAACATCAACAAATCTGTTTTACAATACCGCATTTTATGTTCCCGAAGGGTTTTGGCATAACTTTGTGGTGTTTTGTTTTTTGTTCAGGCGTCCTGGGCGTCCCTCAGGAGCGAGTTCTCAGCCCTGAACCCGGCCCAGCTCCACCACATGCTGAGGGAATATAACTCCGGTAAAGCCTGTCCCAGCGGCTGGAGCCCGTCACTGGATGATGCTCAGGATGCCATCAGGACCGGTGAGGAAGCGACCTTTTTACTGCTCAAATAAATAGACCGACCCAAAGTTGACCCAGCTATGAGTGAGCTTCTGTAGATCTTAATGTTTTCCCAAACTTTGCTGAGGAGGGTCCATGACGTGGGGCAGCTATGAACCCCAGAAAGGTCAAGATTATCTGCAAACTTGGTGTAAAAAAGTCAGAACACTGTAAACACTGCATCATGAAACCGCCTCTGTTTCTGTCAGCAGCAGCGTTGTCCCTGTTGACTGTAAACTGAGATAACCAGACTCCTTTTTGAATCTGAATAGTCTATTGTGCAGCTTCACATGTTTGGACACGACCGTTGACACGGTCGTCTGAAGACACGAGACGTCCTGACAAATAACAGGGGACGAAATGAAAACAAGAGGGGGAAGCTCTGCTGATGACAGAATTACCTCACAATGAGTCCGATGTGTTTCTGCTTGTTTTGTGTTGCATTCTTTTACATGTCTCACCTTTTAAAATCTGAAATTGTAAAATGAAACAAAAACTATTTATGAAGTTACAAATCATTTTTGTCATTTATTTAACTAATAAAAAATACTGTTCTTTATCAACAACCTATTTCCAAGTGAAGTAATGAAGCTTATACTGATGTAAATAATAACTAAAGCATTACATTTACAGCACAGCCCGGCCTCCCTTTACTAAAGTTACTGTTCAGTCAGCTGAGATCACCTTAGGCAGAAAAATCTAAATCACACTTTAAGTTTTCATGTTGTCGACAGTGAAATCAGCTAAATCTCCTTTTCAGCTGGTAAACATCTGGTTAAAGATGGCAGCTGTCAAAACCATTACATCATAGTTTCTCTCTCTGTGGCTGCCTGTACTGTGTTTTTAATGCAGCTGAATACAGGATATATTTTGCTGAACAAGTATGAAATAACTGTCATCTCAGCTCATAAATAACTACATGAACTGGAGCTCCCTTTGCCCCACCCTCGCTGAGAAGGCTCAAATCATCAAAACCATCCGCCGCTTTAGGTCTATAGACTCAGGAAGCTGTCTGGACGGAGATTTTTTTACTTATTTAGCTACCTTAGAGGGGACGCACTGTGACGAGTCCTCCGGAGTAATCTAGTGCCGTCTGCCTCCACCAGTCAGCTTCAGTTCAGCTCTTCGGGTTGACGACAGGCACCCTGCTGTGGTAAAAAGCAGCAGCCCTGTGCTTTGTATTAAGGTCTTAATTAGGTGTTATCCCAAAGGCAGCAGCTTTACACAGGGATTGAAGTCCATCAGAACGCAGTAGAGGTTGGGTCATGTGCGATGGAGGCTGACTGGGGGGGGTCCATCTCTCTTCCTGCAGGCGACATCCTGCAGAGCTTCGACAGCCACCCTCCGCTCATCCTGCCTGACAGCACGTTTCACCTGGAGCTGGGTAAACCCATCCTGGAGCCCGCTCTGTTCGAGCAGCTCAGTCATCTGCAGGAGTTCATTCGCCAGCTCCCCTGCAGCGAAACCCGAGGATCTAATGTGGAGGAACAGGTAACGAGCTCCGTGACCCCTGAACTCAAGAACGTAAGGAGCAGGCCAGAAAGACACGCTTTCAAGTTTCTACATCTGTTATTGATAGACGTTTTATTCCCCAAACTCAGACTCTCAACGGGACGACCACAGACAGCCAGTCTACGACCTCGCCCTCTGTCAGAGTCATCCAGGACCCTGCCCATCAGGTGGTGTCTGACCTGGGCACCGCCCCCTCCCCTGAGGCAGACCTGGACTGCACCACTCCTGCAGAACCCGCTCAGACCAGAGGATCTCACGGGGACCTGAGTCGCTGTGAGGCAGTCCTGACCCAGAAGCTGAAGAGCCTGGAGCTGCAGAACACTCTTCCTGGACAGGCCGACATGAGCTACCACAAGAGCCTGGCACTTGACCCGTCCTGCCTGCTCACGCCACCCAACACCCCCCAGGGCATGGAGCTGGCCGAGCTGGAGGCAGATCTGCAGGAAGGCGCCCGCCAGCAACAGAAAGGTAGCTGAAGGATCCAGCCTTTTTCCAGATGCTAACTCTGGATCTCTGTCCCAACAAGATTTCAAGTTCATTTAGCCCCGCCCCCCATCCCTACATCTGTTTTAATCAAACTGTTCAAGGTGGAAGTACTCAGGGTGTAAATTATTTCACTCATCATATGTCTGTACTTTATTAACACAGACGGGTCAAAAGGCCTTTTTAAAAACACATACGGCCTCCTAAACCATCCAGATTGGCCCCATTAAGGGACACCGACTGAAACCTGACAACAGCAGATGTTAATTAGGAGTAAGAGTGTGTGTAAAGGAACCCTGAAACAGAGAAAACCGCTCAGCCACCTCACATGATGACACACCGACAGCGTGGAATGAAAAAGCCCATTCAGGCCTTCACAGGCACACAGCAGGTTTTGATTTAAATCACACGCCGCTCTGTCACTTCGGCTCAAACCTCCTCCTCCGTCTCTAACGTCTCGGAATGAGGTCACCGTTACCCCTTCCTACCAAAAACCTCATTTCCTTCTCCGGCTGACTGAACCTATTAAGGAGAGTATAGAGTGACTTGACCTTTTGGACCTGCTGCATATTTGTTGCTGGCAGTTCCAGGTCCACAAAAAGGTGGCCCGACCCAAAAAGAGGTGACGCGCTTCATCTCTTACTGACTCCGGAGGTCAGGAATTTCAAGTGGAAGGCCGTGAGCAGGGTGGGTTTGCTGTGCAGAGGAAGGAGTGTTTCCTCTCCCACCCCTATTGTTTTTGGAAGCCTTTGTCATGAGGTCATCACAGGGAGCAGTGTTATAGTCGACCACTTCAACTTCAAACCAAAACGCACGCACACACACACACACACGTCTAATGAGGCTGGGCGATGAACCTTCCAAAGCACTTTTCGTCACGCGGCTTTATTTGAACATTAAGAGGCTCAACCTGCTTTAATTTGCTCCTCAACAGACCCTCCCAGTCTGGCTGTGTGCAGTTACAGAGGAGTGGGGGTTAAGCTGGGTTATTTTGCAGATCTTAATCACTTATTCTTGCTCTCATTGGTCATTCGTGGCTCCGTGTTTTTTCTCTTAATGCTTTTATCAAAGGTAATTTGCTTGAAGTGGTTTTGAGGATCACACTGAAAAGAAAACCATCTGGCTCCATTCCTGTAGTCGACTGTCCTAATGGGCCGTACGTTCACTTCTTTAATACTTTAATGTTATCCACAGGTGCAGACATTTTTCAATCTTAGCTCGTCCAATTACTCAGCCATAGTTATATTTAGTCTATAAAACTTAAGAAAATGGTGAAAAATGAACATTATCTTTTTTTTAATAGGATATTCAGTTCACTATAAAGTAAGACTGAAAATTCACATTAAATATTTAATAATTTTGCTGATAAATTATTAATTTTAATTGAAGTTTAACCATTAAAAATAAGATTTAGAACATTGATATATTAATATCTCTCTAATACAGTTTTGGTTTATTTCCAATGTGACAAGCTCAAAGTTGTAACGAGGAGTTTATTTATAATGAGAATGACCAAACGTAATGTTTCTATCAGTGAATTAGTTCAGGGGGGTCCTGGAGCTCTGTTATCTCCCCCAGCTGTACGTCTCCCTCTGTGGTTTTGGCTAACACCTAATGTTATTTTGAAAGTTTGGTAATCCTTTAATCTGGACTCAGGAGTGACAGAGAGGTGGTGATGTCAGGAGAGAAAAGAGCAGTGGCCGATCCGTCATGGGAATTTACAGTTGGGTTGGTGCGTGGAATCTTAATCGGCGGGCGGCATTGTTCGGGTCAGGTCCTGTGTGGGGGGCAGACAGGCTGCATGTTGGGAAAAGGCGGAGGGAAGTGGGGGTGGGGAGGAGGGGAGCTGCAGGGGTGGGAACAGGTTGTTTGGGAATGCTGCTGTTCCTGGAAGTCTGTGTTGATGATCTGGGCTCAGCCTCTGGATCAGCCTCTAGATCAGAGCTCAGCCTCTGAATCAGCTTCTGGATCAGCTTCTTTATCAGAGCTCAGTCTCTGGATCAGAGCTCAGTCTCTGGATCAGAGCTCAGCCTCTAGATCAGAGCTCAGCCTCTGAAAATCAGCTTCTGGATCAGAGCTCAGTCTCTAGATCAGTCTCTGGATCAGAGCTCAGCCTCTGGATCAGAGCTCAGTCTCTGGATCAGAGCTCAGCCTCTGGATCAGAGCTCAGTCTCTGGATCAGAGCTCAGCCTCTAGATCAGAGCTCAGTCTCTGGATCAGAGCTCAGTCTCTGAAAATCAGCTTCTGGATCAGAGCTCAGTCTCTAGATCAGTCTCTGGATCAGAGCTCAGCCTCTGAATCAGCTTCTGGATCAGAGCTCAGCCTCTTTATCAGAGCTCAGTCTCTGGATCAGAGCTCAGCCTCTGAATCAGCCTCTGGATCAGAGCTCAGCCTCTGAATCAGCTTCTGGATCAGAGCTCAGCCTCTGAATCAGCTTCTGGATCAGAGCTCAGCCTCTGGATCAGTCTCTGGATCTGGGCTCAGCCTCTGAATCAGGATTTGGCCTTCGTAAACTTCATGAACTGGAGTCAAAGAGCACGTGGTGGTCTACTTTTAGGGTATAAAAAAAAACGTTTTCATGTGGTGACAGTGAAATGAAGTGCTGTTGACGGACAGGAGTTAGAACTTTGTTGTTAGGTGATTGTGTGTCTTTGTTTGTGACAGAAGCTGTGGGTGAAGAAGGAGAGGAGAAGGAGGAGGTGTTCACAGTGGAGCTTCACAGAGGACCTCATGGTCTGGGTCTGGCACTCGTAGATGGAACGGTAAGATGTTATTATCCAACAACAACCTAAATTTAATTCAATTTAACGTCGTCATATTTATTTGAACTTGTCTTGACTTCATATAACTTAAAGTGAAGTTACTTTTATTTGAATGAAAAACATAATTAGATTTGTTTTGTTTTTGATAATATATATGTTCTTTGTGTTTGGTCTTTATGTGTAGTTGCTGTTTCATCACCATGTTGATCAGAGGAAAAACAGCCGCTGAATAATTTTCATGAACTAACAGCTGTTTCTTCCTCTGACAGAAAACTCCACTGAGGATGAGCGGCATCTACGTGAAGTCCGTAGTTCCCGACTCTCCAGCTGCTCAGTGTCAGAAACTGAAAACAGGCGATCGCATCCTGGCTGTGAACGGAATCAGCCTGGTTGGGATGGAGTATAACGTGTAAGTGTGTAAGTGTTGAACCACGTTAAACTAGATAAAAACCTCCTCTCTCCTGCTCACAGTGTTCATCTCCGTCTTTTCAGCGGGAGAGAACTGATTCGATCTTCAGGAGACTCGCTCAGACTCCTCGTCGCCAAGATCGACTCAAAAATGAGCAGCAAGGGCTCCACTAAATGCTGAAGGAGGAGAAAAACAAAGAAGCTGAGAATACCTAAATATCAGAGCTCGGTCCTTCCTGCTGCGTCCAGGACAGATTCCCCGACTGGAGGAAGACCAACTCCTTGCTTCTTATCTCACCGTGAGATAGAGCTGAGTGTGTGTGTGTGTGTGTGTGTGTGTGTGTGTGTGTGAGTGTGTGAGACAGTCAACCAAAGCAGCAGGACTGACTCGTTTTGTTCCCACCAAGGCTCCAGCTTCTCTCCGGCCAACAAACAGAGTCAGAGCTGAAGAATAACCGACTGCTGCTTTTGTGGCTGTTTGTCGTCATCCAACTTCTGTTCCATCGCTGGACTGGAGTTATTTGGAAATTCATTTGTACATTTTTTTTATTCTGAAAACTGTGAAAGTGTATTTAAAAAAAACAACAACAACACAGTCTGTGTTGAGTCTGTGACTGAAAACATCTGTGAAAAAAGTGTTTTCATCTTCACATATTATGCTTCAGTAAGGACGTCTCTGCTTGGACTCCTTCCTGTCCCTATCAAAATAAAGGTGTAAAAATGTGCTTCAACACGTGGATCAGGATGATGACTGGGAGGTTGCATTAACTCAGATGGACTTATGGACCTTCTCTGTGTCGATGAGTTGGATGAGAGCTTGAATATCTGGAGGAGAGTCGTCTGCTCCAGCTGCAGCTCTAACAGGAAACTTTAGACTTTATCGTCACACTTAAAGGCTCAAATCAAAATGTTTTAAACGCAGCAGTGAATTAATCTCAGACGGGAGAAAAACAGAACTGGGACACGTTTGAAAAGACGACATGAAGGGAACAGCAAAAATCTGATGTGGAAATAAAACTGCCACGAGTTTGTGTCTTCATCTCTGAAACGTTAAAGTTTCAGAGATGAAAGATTCTTCATAAACACACACTCACACTCACGTGTACATTAGATATATTGATATTAATCCTTTTGATTTCCTTTTTTATCACAAATGTAAACAGTGTTAAAGTAAAGTTTAAGTATATTGAAACAAAAAAGTATTCAGTTTTTTAAAATATTTATATTTGTGTATTATTTTTTGAACCTGTTGAATAAAAACTATTTTCACGTGAACGCAGCTCTTGTTGTTGTTGTTTGGTCCTGATCCTGGATCTGGTTTCTCCCCGCAGTGATCTGGATCTGCAGCTGGTCTGGGTGGAGCAGCAGCAGCAGAGAGGATTCTGGGTGTGTCGGCTGCACGGCACGTTTTAGCTGCCGCCGCCGCCGGCCGCTGTTTATAGCTGCTCTGTGGTTTCCACCAGCCAAGCACTTTCCACTGACTCCCAACACAGCACGGTCCAGCCTCTGTGCCCCCCCCACACCCCCCAGCTACTGAGGCCACAGCTAAAAACACAGCTCCACGCAGGAGGAAAGATCTGAACACGTCAGAGTCGTGTAATTACAGAGGAAAGTGTGAAGCTGCTGCAGCTCTGCAACTTCAGGCCTTTTAATGGCTGTAAACGTTTTTCATAGAACAAACAAGAGCGAGTCTCTGCAGTTCCTCCCAGCTGGGCCTGGACCTGGGATTGGTGGAGGCAGAGGATCATCCACAGGAGAACATGAACCACCGCTCACATTTTGATTTCAGTTCTGGCTCAGGAACAAGATTCCTGCCACTCTCCTGAGTCGACCTGTAATTACAGATCAGACCAGACGTGTTTTATGGACTCTGACGTTCTCTCGTGTCTGCGTCGCTTCACATTGTTTACATCAACACAAAAACACAACGGCTACTGCAGAGACACACTGTAATTCTGCCACACAACAAAAAGAAAAACAATCGCAGCGTCCCGGTCTAAAAAACCATCAGCACCTGCCAGGAGGTCTCACTGAGACCCCCTTTGTTTGCAGAGCTGTCCTGGAGGAGGAGATTTACTGTCGCTGCTGAAATGACCACCTGACCTCAGACCGGGAGGTCCGACGTCTTTATGGCTGCTTCTTTTGTTTCTGCTGTCACTAAAACAAACGACTGCTGCTTCTGGATCTGCACTGACTGGCCACAACATGAAGACCAGGAGGTCTGGACCTGTCAGCAGAAGTTCTTGAAGGGGAGCCTCATGGATCTGGACAGATGCTGGACCAGTTTCTGTTCTTGAGTCTAAGAAATCTAAAACTAGAATTGATGTTTCTTTGACAGCTTGATAGAAGGAAGCAAATTGTTCTTGTTTTCATGAATTAAAACTGAAAATGAGCTCTCCAGAGGACGAGCTGAGTGACTCGTTTGGTGGGACTGCTGAGATTTTGAGTCTCTGCTGATGAACAAAACGACGTGTCTGTCGTCTGAGCTCGTCCTGCGGTTCTGCTCGTCTCTGTTTGATGAGCCCAGATCATAATTACATACGTCGGTCCTCAAGTCTGAACAAGTCCACCTCAGAGAGAGACAGCTCGTCCTCTGACACCCACATGACCCTGAAATCCTCCTGTAAAATATTCTGTGGTTCGACAGGAGCATTTGGAAACAGAAGACCTGCAGCTCAGACTGGAGATTCAGTTTGATCCTGCAGGTCTGAGCTCCTTCAGCCTTCCTTCAGTTCACGTGTAGTTTTCTCTGTGCGTCTCAAGTCGAGCGGACAAAAGGGACATTGTCCTGTTTCGGTTTCCCAGAGCCAGCTGCTCTTATCTGTGAGGGGATGAAAGGAAATGAGCCACAGCTCCTATTATCAAAAGTCTGATTCACAGAATCTCCATAAATACTTCAGGACAACCACACCGCTGCCTTCGCTTCATACTGACTCACTTATCTCCTTCTAATCTCTTTTCTTTTTCAGACGTTTCAAAGGAGCTGGATCGGGGAGGACCTCTGCAGATCTCTGGTGCCAGAAAATAAGATAATTGGGAGGGAGAAGAGAGTGAGAGGGATGACGGTGTGGAGAAGATGGATTACCAAACGGCCGAGGAAACCCACAGGCCCTGGAGGCCTCACAGGATTTGTCAAAGGCTGGACTTAAAAGGTGTCTGTCCAGATGAATAAAAAATGGAGCCTGGATGTAAACTGATGAATGGATGTGAAGCGCTTTGTTTGCTTCCTAAATGTATGAGTGATTTATGATCCAGTTGGGATCAGGATGAATCCGGCAGCAGCAGCAGTGACGGTTTGATGGCTCATCCTTCCTGCTCATCTTAGACAATGAAGGCAGGAAGCAAACGCTCGATGAGCTTTTAAACACAGAATGAGCTCACTGCTGCTGCTCAGCTTCCTCAGTCAGGCTCCCAGTTTATCCCAGTTTCAGAGCTCCCTCACACCCAGACAGGAAATCCAAGCTGGAGACGAAGGTGTACGAGGAAAGGGCAGCCAGTCAGGATTCCTCCGAGTCCGAGCAAACTTTGATTTACTGACGGATGTGAAAAGTGATAAAATGGAAATGACTGCAGTTAAAACTAAAACACTGGACCAGCTGGAATAAATTTAAAATATCAGAAAATTAATAGAAATAACAAAAGTTGCTTCTACGCTGCACCTTTTCTTTTCACTGCCTACTATAAGTGATTCAGTTTAAACTGCAACTCATTCAATGTCTTTTCAAAATAAACCAATCAATTTAGCAGGTTGGTGCCTTTAAATGGAAATTTCTTATTGAGGTGTCTCACATCTAGTGAGAGGCTTCTAAGTCAGAGGACACACAATAGTTAAAAATAGACTCACAATGACAATAGAGACATAAAATCTCTGTGAGGAGAACAAAAGAGCCACAAAACCACCCGCAGAGAGAAAGAAAGTAAACACATGAAATGAAAGAAGACCATAAAGAGACACACAATGTTTTTCTATGTATCTGTTAAAGACACAATTAAAAATACTCCCTCGCTGACAAGCTGATCTGCAGCAGAATGAAGAATATTCACTCATGAAACATGAAACACGGTTCAGAAAAAAACTGGTGATCGTTCATCTGTTGTAAGATTCCTGGAGTTTTGTTCATGAATCTACAGCAGACAGATCACAGATGAGCTGTTGTTGTTTTAACTCTGATGCCAACGTATGAACTCCCTGCATGACATTTAAGACTCAAGATATTTTTGGAAAGGTTTTTGGAAAATCTCCAGTGAAAAGTGCCAAAAGACGGATTTCTATTCTTCAGTAAAAGCAAAAAAAAATGAAAACTGAGAAAAACATTTGAGCAAAATTGAATCCGATATTTAAATATATCTGCAGGGACTTGAATAAACATGTTGTTCTTATTATTATTGAGCACAAAGAGAGTTTTTAGTCTTTTTGAAACCTCAGATCAGTGAAGTTAAACTCATGACGTGTTTTGTTACAGCTCCCTCTGCTGGATGAAAGAAGCTCCACACATGAGAGGAAGAGAATAAACTCACTTCACTTTAAACATCACAAGTTATTACAGCCACAAAATGGAAACAAAAAGGTGAACACGATCACCAATTCAATACATTTTTATTTGACCAACTGCATGTAAACACAACCAGCAGGTCAGAAATCCATAAATCAGCTCTCATTCAAATGTGAAATCTAAAAAGTCATAAAGTGGTAAAATATTCTAAATCAGAGACACAAATGTGAAATTTTCATTTCACTGAGGCGGCTGTACTCAGATCTGTGACGGCTCTTTTTGCTAATTCGATGTCACTTAATATTTTAGCTTTTTTCCCCAAAAAGACTGAAAAACTCATGTAACTCAAATATTTACATAAACGATAATACTCACAGAAATAATCTCACTTCATTATAAAATATGATGTGAATTGAATGATGTTTCTGTATAAATGTGACACTGTAGATTGATAATCATCACAACACCAGAAATCTGATCTGATTGTGTTCATCAGGTGATTGTAAAGTTGTGATACACAACTAACATGCCCTCTGGATGTTTTAGTGCTCCAGTCTTCCTCCATTTAAACCATTCAGTGGAGTTCAGGTCACATGACAGGGAGTGCTTGGAAATGATGTTTGATTGTTTTGTTTATCAGCACGGATGGGGGGGTCAAACCGGAACTACGTGTTTTTGGAATAATTTTGGATAATGTTTAACTTTACCAACCAAAACTCACCACACTGAGTTCATCGTGATCACTGTTACAGTAAGCTTAAACTAATTTATAGTAAAAATGTGATTGTTCAGGTAAACATGATGTAGAAGAGACAGGGGAACGGTTGATAAACAACAACAACAACAAAATGTGATTTGGAGAAAAATTCACAACCAGCCGCTTTACTTTGAAAGAGACGCCCGGAAGTGTGTGTTTCCGCCTTGGTGGCGTTGACGCAGGCGCAGTCCGGCTCAGGTCAGCCGTCAGGTTGGTGCGGATCCTCCAGCAGCTCCGCCGGCTGTCGGAGCCTCTTTTGGCCGAGAAAGGCGCCTCCCCGCCGGCTTCCCTCCATCAGTCCGGGCCCGACCCGGCTGCTGTTCGCTCCCCGCCGACGGTGCGTGTTGTTCGGCCGGCTGGTGAAGGTTTGAGCCGGCGCACGGCCGCTCGCAGCTCCCTGTTAGCCTAGCAGCTAACTCAGCAGCATACAGTTGGAAGGAGGGAGGTGAGGAGAGTGAAATTTTTTAATTTCCTACAGAAGAACTTCTGCAGATCGGCACAGCAAACACACAAAGAGCACCAGTATTTTTAAAAAACGTCACATTAATTCGTTTTTCATGTTTCGATGGCGCTAACAGCCTTTAGCCGGCTAGCTACAAAATGTCAGTTCTGTGAAAACAAACAGCTTTATCTGCTGAAATAAACAAACATTTACTTTAATGATCCCAAAGATCATTCTGTTTGTTTCTGTTTGTACACGGTGGTCATTTAGAGTAAAAAAACCCTTTTTATTCACTGAACAGAGTTCATGCCAAATTTCAAAGTGGACCTTTTTAATGACATGTTGGCCAGATATGGATTTAATGGATTATTAAATCTGTAGGACACTAACAGAATGTCTTGCTTGCTCCTCAGGCCCATCGACCATGGCAGGTGGAATCACAGAGACCGGGGAGCCGTACTCCGCCTTTGTAAGAGTCTGCAGAAAACCGTTTCTTCATTTAACCAGCTGTCAGAATGTTAATCGACTTCAGGAGCTTGGAGCTGCCGCAGATATTCAGATATTCAAATCAGATCTTTGTCTTCGACCTGTTGAGTTACACTGACAGAATAAACTGTCTACAGACCAAATGCTGTGTGTGAAAAATGAAAGAGGAAACAAAATTTGCTTACACATCCACTTTATTCTTTTTTTTTAAACACAGTTGGCCTCTTTATGGTCTGGACTCACTTTTAAAGGCTCTGACTTTGCTTACATCTGCAGGACTTGTCCGCAAACATCACGTCTTACTGATCAGATGTTTTTGTTCTTTTGTTTCCAGGAAGCTAAAGCTTTGAATCATTAAAGCGCTCTGCCACCTGATAGGGTTAATAAGTGCTGGCCTGTTTGTCAGCTGACCTCCGTGACTATGGTTGATGTTATCATCTGGGCTCCTGAGGAGCACCTGATACTGCACCGCTTGAGATTTTGGCCTCAAAGAAATAATTCAATATGTCAATAGGTGGAGAGCGCTGTTGCCTCACAGGGCCTGGGGCCTTTCTGTTCAGTTTCCTTGTTCTTCTGGTGCCTGTGTGGGTTTTCTCCCTCTGTCCAAAGGCATCATGCTTAGGTTCATTGGTGACTCTAAACTCAGTGTGAGAGGTTGTTGGTCTCTGTGTGTCTGTGTGTTATTATACTGACTCCCTTTCCCTCCATCCAACAGGTGGGGTTGATTTATATGTTCAATCTGATCGTGGGAACTGGAGCTCTGACGATGCCCAAAGCCTTTGCCACGGCCGGTTGGGTGGTCAGCTTAGCGCTCATCTCATTTTTAGGCTTCATGAGGTGAGTCTTGAACCAAACTCACCTGCGGCACCAAGTATTTTCCAGTTTATATTCAGAGAACCACACAGCATGTTTGACCATGTTGTTTGTTTCCTGTCAATAAAAAACACTGTTATTCACACAATCTTTGCTGGGGATGTTTTAACTTAGTCATATGTGTCGCCCCCCCCCCAGTTATTAATATATGTTATATTTATGATCGGCACCACCACTAGATGTTGCACTAGACCACCAACGTCAGCTCAGTGGAAGCTCCCACTGAACACACAACAAAAAAATTGCCTTGTATACAGAGAGACCGACAAAAACAAACCAGTTGGCTAAATGTAATAAAGCTGAAGCTGTAAAAGGTCAATATTTTACAGTAAAGGTCGGTAATTTGTATCAGAGGTACTTTAGAGGGTCTTCTAATTGGCTGACTGGTTTCTGTTTCTCTGTCTCCTAAAAATTATATTCATGAAGAAATAAACCAGTCAACAGTTTTAAAGCTGGATGATATTTACAGGCATTTTATTTTATTGTTTATTGTTTTATTGCATCTAATTTCAGTTATTTTTTTTTTACATATTAAAAGCATGAAGGTAGAAAAATATGGAAAGGGCAGAATGCTGTGAGAATCTGTTATTTATGGCCAATAATCTTGAAACTATTTCTGTAGTGTGAATAACACTGTGAATTCAGGTCATTAAAAGCGAGTTATTAAGCAGCTGTGTTTTCTCATCTTTGCCCCCAACAGCTACATGACCACCACGTTCGTGATCGAGGCGATGGCGGCGGCCAACGCTCAGCTGCGCTGGAAGAGGAGGGAGCAGGAAGAGGTGAGATAAAAACCTGCCTCAGTTTCAGGAGTGTAACTGACGATCTGTCTGTTAGCTGTGAGGATGTTTGAGACAAACCAAATTTTAAAGAAGTAAACGGTCCCCTCTGTCAGGGCCAGTTTGTCTAATAAGACATTAAAACAAACACCATTTACCTCCCGCCGGCAGAACAGTGGAACTAATGTTGGAATAAATGCAGCGCAGTTCTTAGCTTGGGTTAATGTTTTTCCATGTTTCTCTCACAGGTTAAAGAATGTTTAGGCAGCTAATAAAAGAATGAACTTCCCTTACAAAGTTGGTGACATTTGCTGAAGCTCAGCTCGTTAGGTATGTGACTTCAGAAACTGCAAAGGGTGAAAATACAGATGTGTGGCGTGAGCCAGCTGATTTTTAGTCATGTGACCATTATCTCATGTCGCTCCTCATCTTGGTTTCCTGCCAACGTGTCACTTATCGGTTCGGCCAATCACACTCACTGAATTAACCTTCACTGGCGGCTGATTGATATCAAACTAGAGAGAATTAGTGAAATGACAGAAAGTGACGAGTTGCTGTGATTTTTGGCCGTTCATCCCAGCTGTTGCTCGTCACTTTCCAGATGTTCCCTTCCAACTGTGTTGTATACAGAGCAGATGAATACAACACAAACATCCTGTAAAGTGAAACGATTATTAAATTTATTAAGATTATCATTATGAAGCTTCACATGTCTCCTGTTCCCCAGATCGACGACAGCGACTCCACATCTGAGTACTCGGATGATGACATCATGGGACGAGGCCGCTCGGAGCCGGAGACAAAGCCCATCTTGTCTGTTCGTGAGTATCAGTGAGGTCAATGATTGTTTTTGTCGGTCAGCCAAACTTTTATTTGTGTAACACTTTTCATACAAGCTGCTGCAAAACAGAATTCAGACAATGAAAAAACCCAGAAAACTGAAAATGATCATGAAGTAAAATACAAATAACTAAGCAAGTCTCCTGATTATTTGTCTTGATGGTTTATAAAACATAATTAAAAATGAGTTTAATCTTCCTTGTTAAAGGATGAGCCAGTGCAGCTTTACTGTAAATTCTGTTTTATCTTGAATAGTTATCTTGCTAATTTCACTTTTTGCGCTTTTCTGTGATTTTCTGTGGAGCAGTTAAAAGTCTGCAGCCTGCTGGGTTTTATTAGGACTCATTCAGATGATTAGCTATGAGAATGTTGAAATATTCATTTCAGTCATTGGTTCACCTCCTGATTATTTGTCTGGTGGCTGTTTTTCGTTGTGTTATATCTTTTTATGAATTTAATTTCTGGGTATGTTGAACGATGTGAGCTTTTAGGAGCAGCTGCCTCGAACTATGGGTATCTTTATTGGCGTTGCATTGACATTTTTCAAGTTTATTTTCTAAATGTGCACAGTGATATGTTGTAATATCACGTCTGTGCAGCTATTTTATGAAGAGTTAGTTTTATTGCTGTTAAAATGAGATCAGGTTTAAGTAACAGTGAGCTGAGCTTTTGTATTGCTTCATCCAGACTGCTGAACCTCAGCAGTAATCTAATAAACCAGCTCTGTTTATTTTCCTTAAACCGTCTTCTACATTTCGCCCCCTCCGCTGCGAATGCGACTGACTACAGGCTGATGTTTTAATGTTTCCACAGAGAGGTCGGGAGGTCACGTCGATCACTTCGACATCGTGGAGCGGGTTGAGATGGGTCAAATGGCGTCCATGTTCTTCAACAAAGGTAATTTTCCTCCGGCCTTCAGCTTCCACTCAAACTGCCTGTCACTCATTTAGCTGCTGCCACCGCCGCTGGTCGTGTTTATGGAGGGAGTGAGGATGAGGAGGACTGAAGGATTGTTCTTTAAAGGTCTAACAAGGAAGGCTGCTGGGTGTAATTATAGATGGATAAATTGCCTTTGGTTTTAATTATCTGATCAAACCCCATCAAGGTTTTTTAATGTCCTCATTCTGCAGGTATAAGAGGGCGGGGCCGAGGTGTCTACTACTACTGCTTGAATGATAATGAATCCTCTGCTAACATGTGATGTCAATACAATCACCTTGAAGCAGAGACGGAGAGCTTTACATCTCATTCATTTCAGGATGTTGTTGTCCATGTACGTGGGCATGCAGCGACCCCCCTTACTCCCCCTTCCTCCCCCTCCTCCTTTTCCTCCCCTCTTGTCTACTCGCATTACGCCGACTGGTTCCTCTTAACCAGATGTGAGTGACTCAACCATCTGCAGCGTCCCTGTTGTCGCAGGAATAAAGGAACAATGAAAGGTCAAAGCTCTGACAACATCATCTGAGCTGACACATCCTGTCCTTCAGTGTTTCAGCACTAGGTGGCGCACTCGAGACACACACACACACACACACACACACACACACACACACACACACACACACACACACACACACACTTGTATATAGGTCCAGTCGACTCATGTTCACACCCAAACGTGTGAACGCACTTGTGCATGGCGTGCTGTTAAAGCTGCAGTGTGCTCCGGTCCATCCAGCTTCCTGTCACTCACTCCTCCGAGCTGCCCGTTGAAGCTGAAGACACCAAAAAAAAAAGAAAGAAAAAGAAGCTTTGCTGATGACCTTTCCTCCCGCCATGAAAACAACTGAGGCGTGTGGAGGTATTGATCTGTAATGAGGAAATTAGTTTTCTCTTCTCATTCCCAAACCAATGAGTCTGAGTGGCGGCTGATGGAGGAGACGCAGCTCGGTGATCTGGCGTTTTTTGTTCACACAGTGTCCAGATAACGAAGTGTGACGGCAGACAGGCGGCAGAATTGATATTGTTTTTGTCAAAAATCTACAGAGCTTTATGGATCTGGCCCCTGAACTCTGGAAACTGGTCCTGACATTTGACAGAACGGGCAGAACAGTTTATAGATCAGTCAGTAGATCGGATTAATTCACGCTGTTTTTTTAGTTTCACTCTTAAAATGATAAAAGAGCAACAAAACTGGACATACTTTGTTTAGAAATAATGAAAATCTGTCCAGTTGTGTTTGTTGGCGGTGATTTCAGGAGACGACCCTCAACAGGAAGAGTTCACTGGTGTGGAGTATCACTTCCTTTTCTTATAAAGCAGCTGAGGCCAAACTGTAGTCCGGACCTCCCTCCACATTCAGTTCCCTCTTTATGGATTTAAAGAGCTAAATAACAAGAAAGTGCAAACGGGTCCATTATGTTCTGCCAGATTTACAGGAGGTAGCTCGCTCCACCTCCCCACTCTTCACGGATAATAAACCGTAGGCGTGATTGCACATTGTCTTTCTGCCCTGCACTTTTTGCAGGCAATTAAAAGCATCTCTCCTGCTTAGAGGGCGTTAGACTTCCTCCTGGGCTGAAATTGACGTGGCAGCAGTAAGTCGGGCTTGGAATAAGGCCACGGCTATCGTATCAGCCTGATCTGCAGGCACTGACAGGAATGTTGATGGGGGCTGGTTTATTCGCACCACTGTGGAAAAGGTGTTACTATAACCTTCACGTTGATGATTTGAAAGTTGATTAGAAGACGACTTTGGCTAAAGTCACAGAGAAGGGGGGAGACGAGCACAGCGCCGTCCTTGCATCAACATCTTATCTCAGCCTTTCTTTGCTTCTGTGATGTGATGTGTGCGGTCGTCATGGCGGCTCTGCAAACAGCAGGATCAGCCCCTCGACGAACGCAGGACCGCGGCGGTGAATGCTAATCTGCTCCGGCGTAACCCGAGCTCGTGTCTTCTAATGAGAACCAAACACGCCCGCATCCATTTTTAACACTTCAGTGACTTTTACTTAAATGTCATACTTGTGCGTCGAGAGCGGCCTGTAAGATGAAGCCAGGAGCGTCGCAGCCTCCGGGAAGATAAATGGACACGTTGGCTTCAGCCCGCAGCCGCATCACTTCCCATAAGCAGCAACAAGAATAGTTGTGTCAGCTTTTTAACAGATGCACTTCAACTGCGATCAGCTCAACAAATCGATGTTACAAGTTTAGTCCCAGGATGGAAGTCGACCGCGGGGAGAGCCAGTGTAGAGAGAACTGATAAACCTGTGTTTTAGCTTCCAGTCGTTTGTTAGAGGTGATCGAAGTCTCACTTTTGGTCACATAACTTCTTTTTTCAGTTAACTGCTGGTTATTGCCTCACATATCAGCAGCACCCTTTAGGGAACCAGGGGCTCCGACCAACATCTGGATCTCTGAGGATTCTTGGGTTAAACCTTTTTTTATGTCAAAAACATTCAGTGTAATTGTTGCTGTATCACTGTCCATTACATGGGAACAAAGCAGACTTAAATCTTCCAGTTGTAAAGCTGCGTTGCCATATTTACCCCTCTTTTATTTTTAGACACGTACAGGTAATGATGTTGTTGCCTTTGGTGGCTGACTCCATCTAGGTTTGATTTCTGAGTATCTGTGATCGTCGTTCATCAAAATTTCACCTTGTCCTTCCCACAAGAAACAGAATTTGATTACAGTGAGAGAGGGGATGTTAATGAGGTGAAACTCAACGTTAAAATTCATTTAGTTGTTTATTTCAGAGGCTTTGGATGTGACCGACGTTGTAATGAGTCGTTAATAGCCTCTAAGAACATGAAATAACACATTGCCCTCCTGCTGTTACTCAGTGTAACAGTACTGCTGACTCCTTACAGGGTAATAAAGCCAATGAAACTGCCTCTCCTTAATGTGCCTTTAACTGAAAAGCTGCCCTGCTGCTTCTTTTTCTGTCCGTCGGTCCGGCAGGTCGTGTCCTGACGGATAGTTCTGCATTTCACAGCTACATGAAAGAGCCGGGCTCCTACGTGAAGAGCCATTTTGCAGTGTTTTTGCCCGTGGCTGCGGGTAATCGGGAAGTGTTAGTTACAGTGCCGTGAAAGGCCTGCATCCCCCCCGTGGTCATGCAGAGCTCTCTACTCGCTATCACTTACTGACAGCGGCGGCGGAGTTGGGTACATCCTGTTTCTTCTAGCCGCCGCTGAGACACTAATATACTTTGTCCTCGTCTGGACAGATGACAGACGGGGACGGCTTCTTACATCACGTTCACTTTTGCTGTTGTTTTGAACAGAATTAAGCAGCAGTGTTGCAGAGGGTGTGTTTAGAGATAAATCTTCAGCAAAAGTTTTGTGGCCAGACTGTAAATGTGATGACAGTCTGGACCAAAGACGTTGGAGGTCCATTCACCGTTTTATTTCTCAGTAAGTAACTTATTCTAACCGTCACAAACATTCATTTCCTCTCTGGGATGAACTGAATAGACTAAATCTTTGTGGTCTAAGTAAGTTATGGATGCTAAGAGGAAATCTCACCCAACAGCTGACGTCACGGCGGTTCCTTTGGCTGTGTTTTGCACTGTTTGCAGCCCGGGCCTTTAATTCAAAATAGAATCAGTGCAGCCAGCCAAGTTGTAAATCTGTCACTTCTTATCTGCTTTTAATGAACTCTAGGCTCTAATTTCTTTGGCCACAATGAATTACCTGAGCGGTCCAGTATGACAGTCGATCCCCCTTCTGAGATTTCAAGAGCGTGATGGATGTGAGGTAGGCCGCAATCACCTGACTGCTGGTGAAAGCTTTCGATTCTCGGCTTGGCAAAAGCAGCCTGGCAGGACCTGCCAATCCGGGGGCAGAGAGTTTGGGGGGGGGGTGATGACAAGGTAGAAAGAGGATTCTGGGAGGAGGAGGGGCAGATGTCAAACGCTTGTGGTTGTGGAGAGTTTTTGGATTAAACCTTTTATTATTTTCCATCGGTCCAACTACACGTGTCTCTTCTGCACACGCTGCTGTTCCTGAAAAAAGATGAACGGCTGTAATTAATGCCAGCATGACAGGAAGGAGGTGTTTTATTGGTCCAACAAATGTCTTTTATCGTTTGGACAGATGACAGAGGTGAAAAATGTGTTGGCTTGTCGCCTCTCTGCCTTGAGTTAAGTCTTGAATCTTGTTTTTAAACCCTCAAACACAAGCTGGCTGTGTCGTTCATATCTTGTTTGTCCGTTTTTGTTTTTTTCTTTCCTCTCTCTGTTTTTCAGTTGGTGTCAATATGTTCTACATCTGCATCATCGTCTATCTGTACGGTGACCTGGCCATCTACGCAGCAGCTGTGCCGATATCACTAATGGAAGTTGCCTGGTAAGTCTCACTTCATCTCATTCATTCTCAGTTTTGTTGTGAAATGAAATCGGATGCGTGCAGATTTATTTGAAGCTCGGCTCGAAGAGCATTTGGACACGTTTACTTCTCCGGTCAGAGCAGAGCTCATCTTTCTCCATCTTGTCCTCTGAACTCCAGATTGAGACAATAAAGCTCTGCTGACAGAGGCCTTAGGCCTGTTGACCTCTAACTGCAGCCTCCGACGCACGAGTGCTTCCAGACAGGTTTTTATTGGCCAGACTTGGTGAGAATTAGGTGTTTCATCTTGTCGGAGACTCTTCCCCTCAGACCTTCGGCCACAGAAATAGCCGTTCCCCCTTTAGTGAGATGATTTCAGGAGGCTGACGGTTAAAGTTTCTGACAGGGGCGGTCCTGACGGTTTCAGGCAGTTCTTCAAAATATTACATTTTGAAAAAGTCTTATATTTTCCATGACCTTTGACTGAGCTGCTCGTTTCTTCATCATCTTTCTTTATCTCTTTTGCTCTTGTTGACGTCAGCATTTGGAGTCTTCAATTTGAAATAAAATATCACCACAGAGTGACTCAAACGAAAGCTTTGACTGTTTCTACATATCAAACACAGGGAGTTAATAATAACAGTTAAGTAATGACGATTTGGAGCTAAATAAAGACTTAGCTAAAGCTGACACAATGTTAAAGATATTCTGACTCTAACTTAGATAGTAAATCCAGCTGAATCACAGTTCAGTCTTCGAGGTTATAAAATCAGGATTTCACCAGAGGTGCCTTGGAGATATTCTGAGTTTTCTGAAGCTGATGTGAGTGACAGCAGCCATGAGATTAAATATAATCAGCTATGATCACTGATTTCAGAACAATCTTCACAGAACTCAGAGAAGACTGAGGAGAATCCCCACTTCAGTTCAGATAGCACTTCAAAACGCTGTTATCTTTTCTTTGATTTGACCCCGATGAGTATCGTTTTGTTTCCTGTTTCGTTGAATGAGTTTGTCATAATGAAATCAGAGGTGATTTTTAAACTATTCTTCTAATTGTCGTGGTAACAAAGCCGCCTCACCTCGTCTCATCCCGAGGCACGCTCCGCTGATCTGCTGTCTGATCGTATTAAATCCAAACCTTTCTGACCTTCCAGCAGGAATGAATGTGAAATGTAAGTGAAACATCAAAAGCAGTTTTGCTTGCCTTAAGGCTCTAACTGCAGACTTCTGAGGATCATGAGAAGAACCAGATGATTTTACTGAAGCTTGCTCTGTCACGCAGCAGTGATGGGCTTTGTGGCTGTTTGTAAGAGATACCCTTCAAGTTTTCACAACTGCTGCTGCTGCACGCGTCGGCTTTTCCCTTCAGCAGCTTTATCTGATTGTGTCTTTTATGAAACGTCAAACCGCTCTCAGAGTTCAGACTGTAGATTTAAAAGAGCAGAGGGGACGAACTGATGCGTGCTTCCGTTCAACCCCAGAAGGCTGAGGTTGAACGTTAAGCTGTGCTGTTTGTTTGTGTTTCTGTTGCGGTGCAGCGGGAATCACTCCTGCAGCACTGGAAGTGTGAAGTACAACGATACCGACCCGTGCTGGGGCTCCGTCACCAGGAAGGATGCGTACAGGGTGTTTCTGGTAAGTGTTTCTTCATCCCACTGACTTCTGTAAACCTGACGACCTTTAACTGTCCTCCTCCTCGACTTCCTTCTCACTTGTCAAGATGAGCTCGACTTTTAAAGGTCCCTCATTGTGTAAAGTGACACTTCCATTTATTTCTAAATCCGGTCCAGGTTCTGTATTAATCCAGTGAAGGTATCAAAGGTTCCACAGAGAAATGCTCCCCGTCTGGATTCAGTCTGGACTTTGTGATGTCACAACAAAGATGTTGGCGCTCTTAGCCCCGCCCCCCTTGTAAGTTTTGGTTTCTTGGTTTCTTTTTGTGGTTCTCAAAAACACAAAAGTTTCTTCCTGTGGATATCAACCCTTCAAATGATTAGAAATGTGTAAACATGAGAACAGAGTGTTTCCTCTTGTGGAGACAGTTTGGACCGTTTTTTGGATCTTGTAATGGACATCAACACTGCAGTTTAAAATGAGAGACCTTTAAGACATCAACGTTTAAATGTCAAAGCTAAGGCCAGACACACATTATCTTTCCAATAATTCCTTCCAAATCTACCTGATTAGCATTACTGACTAAATAATAAATATTTTTAAAGACTGATATACCAGACTTCACATTTTAATTGCCAACAGTTCAACAGACGACTTTCAGCAGAAAGTTTTATCAGCCGCAGCTAATTAATGTTAATTCTATGAAATGGCCAAAGGCCAAAATAAAAGTGTTGGCAGCAGTCTGGGTGTTGTAGTCTCTGCAGATCGCTGTCTGTTCTGTTTAATAGAGAGAAGGACGCTCTGCTTGTTTGCGACTTTAAAGTTGACTCCAGATGATCCAGCTGGTCAGTCTGACTTTTAGTTTTCAATCGTGAATGACCATCAGCTGAGTGACAATAAAATCTGAGCTTGTCAGGCCTCTGTGGTTGAGGTGTAAGAATTAATGAGTGCAGCAGATCGATGAGGAAAGACAAACCAAAAATGAAATGTTGGCTTTACAGTGTGGAGGAGAGTTTAACCGTCAGCAGTTCACACCCCAACAGAAAGCCAACGATGTGCTGCCGTTGATCTTGGACTTGAAGGTCCCCCGCTGCTTAATTAGACGTCACGACGCCGGCTGAGAAGGTGACAGGCAGATCAGCTCTTCTCACATATTTACGTTGAGACTGGAAGCGTGGCTTGTTTTCATTTGTGTGTAAGAATACGCTTGTGACTCGAACAGTGCAGCTGCTGTACATGTTTGTGCGGTGTTTAATGGGCCAAAGATGGATTCAGACATTTTCAGTCCTCGGAGTCGCCGGCGGTCTGCAGGAATCATACGTGTCCTTGAAGAACTCTGAGCTGTCCGCTGCAGCCTTAAATGCACAGCGACATTGATAGATGTGGCGACTTCATCCCGTGTAATTTCTCAGCCTTTCTGCTTCCTCTTTCCTCTGCGCTCTCTTTTCTTCCTAGCTTTGCTCATATTTTAATGGAATATGACCCCAATAAAGGGTCATTACGGTAACTCCACTCGCACTGTTGCTGGAAGTCGGTGAATCCGCTCCTTCGTAGTTAACCGTGACATTCTTCAAACTGGAAACGGATTATGAAACTCTATGTTTTCTGTAAAAAATGGGCAAAGGCACTTAGTGACAGGACACTTTGTGGCAGAATTAAGCAGAAAGTCCAGGTGGACAGTAGGAACCTTTGGTATCAAGGTATCAAATAAATGAAATAATTCTGAATCTGATCTCCGGTCAGTTTGTTTACACTTGCAGTTTGATCATGACTGTTTGGGGAACAGATATGTGACAGGGAAGAACACCACCAAAGAGATGTACTGACCTGACCTTTTCCTCCGATCAGGCTGGTCAGGAGCTGCTCCGATACAAAGCTGAAAAGTTAAATCTCTTTGTTTGGCTCTTGGTCTTTAGATGACACATTTATGCTGCAATTTATACACGCTAAAATACACTTTGCAGGCTTCTGCTGGTGTTGGTAATACATACAGACCTTTAATTATACTTTTCTTGGCCTTGACCTGCTTAACCTCCTGCAGTGTTTTTCATCCTGCTGGTCTAAGATTAGTGTATTTTAAAAATATGTAATCCAGAAGAACAGAAAGTGTGGAGAGCTCTTGCAGCAGTTCCACTCAGAAAAGATATATTGATAATGTTAGCCAACTACAAATGTCAGCGTCGGAACTTCTGGTTTCACAGTAAAGGCCTTGACATTAAAACACATTTATGGTGAAGCGCGTGCACTGAGCGTCAGTGGCAGCAGAAGAATGAAGCAGATTAAATGGCCAACGTCTCGTCTGTTTTATTACCAACACAAACAGCACTGGTTTTTGAATTGGTTTGAGAAGCTGCAGACTCAACAAACAGAGTAAATCATCTCATGGCTGAAGAGTTTTAATGGCGTCTAAGTGCAGATTTACCTTTTTAAAAGCATGAAGCCAGAAAATTAAGGAATTGACCGAATGTTGTTAAACATCATCGTTTGCTTTTAGACCTTTGGTATCCTAATTAACACCTGTAGCAGTGAAAAGGGAGATGTGGCTGCAGCCAGAGCAGTTTTTACAGGTTAGAAAATGTTGGGAGCTCAAAGAGCAGCCTGATTATGTTGTTTAATCCTGTGAGGGTTATTGGTGCGGAGTGATGTGCACTCAGGGAGTCATTCTGGTGGGTGGAGAAGCCCTTTTGTGAGTCCTTCAGGATTGAACCATTGTGCGTCAGCCTTGTTTTATCCAACCTGTTGCCCTCAGTGTGTCGGACTGAGAGTTGCGTTGTGTTTTGCCTGAACTTTGTTTCTCACTTTAATGCATGAAAGGCGCGATTGAATATAGCATCACAATTTCTTTATAGTCCCACCCCCCCGAAGCTCTCATCATGTGTCAGTCACGTCGGCTCAGTGTCAGTCCTGACGCTGACACCCGGCCTGCAGGGACTGGAGAGGTTTCCTTAAAGTGAGATTAGCTGAATTCTTCCTGTGATCTTCGTGCCATCTCTCCACTTCTGTCATGTCAATTTCACTCGTCCTTTCACAAGAAAAAACGTGGAGCGATGTCGATGCCGTAATCATTGCATCAAACTCTCACCGCTGAATTCACGAGCAGACTGACTAATTAGTTGACGATAACGAGTCTCAGTTGATGTTTCCTCAGGTCAGATCTTTTATTTAATCAGTATGGACTCGGCACGGCTCCGCCGTCAGCCGTTGCAGGACCACGGTGGGCCACGACGGCCGATTTCTTTATTTGAGCGTCCGGAAGCTCTTATGAGGGTCAATTGACTGATTTCCTCTGCAGCTGATTAATTCTCATGTCGTCGGTCTAGTGGACAGCTGAGGGCTTGTCTTCCAACATCTCCAGTATCTGTGGGCTTTGGGGGGCGGTTGCATAACAGTCCTTTACACATCTTGGATTGGAAAGAATAAGGGAACACAGATTCCCAAGACTTCAATCAAACTTCTCTGTCCTTGATTGCCCCCCCCCCCGTTAAGTTCTCTTTTTGACTCTGACTGCGGGGGCATTGTCACCGTGGCTGGCCAAGCAGCGGTGGGTACGCTCCACCCCGCTGGACGAGCCAGCTCAATTTAAATGGCTGATTTACTGTTCTCGCAGTATGTGGGAAGTGATGGAAAATCAATGCGGTGTATGAGGTGAAAGGCAGATGATGCTTACGCTGCATTGTTCACTTCTTAACTTCATGCAGATGTTTCAATTACAGCGTGTCTATTAAACCACGCACCGTCTCGTGTATTGAAATGATTTTAAGCGCAGCTGAAATTGTAGCCATCCCCTGAGAGCACTGAAATGACCCCCCTCCCATCCACCAACCACACACTTTACTCAACACAGAGCCGATTGATTAATTACCTGACTAATAAAGATTTATTTCAGGAGCAGCTTCAGCGACCTTGACGCACAGGCATTTTTTCACTGCAGTCTTTTGTCCGAGCTAACAAACACAGTTTGCTTTTCCTCTTCAAGCACAGACAAACATTAATAGGAAAACCGATGGTGTTAATTAAAAACTGACGTTTAAGAAAGACCAACCTCATGATTGTTTGGTTATAACTTTAATTTCTTTGCTAATTGGCTTGACATTTATCAACCGTGATGCAATTTAAATGGTACCTTCTCGGGAAAGGAGCCGATTTAGCAGCCTGGTTTTAGTTTGTAGTAAAGTGAAATAAACTTTTAAAATAAAAGACTGAACTAGAGGAAAATAATGAGAATGATATGAATTTATAATAAAACACGAGATACTTTTCTGAAGCCAAATTCTGAATGTAAATTAATTTAAAAACAGATTTTTATAGAACTGACTCGTCTTTTAAAGCTTCCTACAGTCTAAAGGGAGATCAGACTACACCGTGTTGTTGTTATTGATCAGATCAGCGACTAAAACTATGAAAAGGTCAAAAGTGATTTAAGAACAGGCCACATTTTTACTTTGGAAGGTCCATATTTGGTTGAACTATCGTGGAGATACAGAGGATGAGCCTTCGTGTTGGTGTTCTCACTGAGGTTAAATACTGTACGTATAAAAGACGTCCTGCGGTGGAGTGGCAGTGACTCTCCCAGTCGGGGGGGTGCAGTGACAGTATAGCTGGTTTAATGGAGCTTATCGCAGCAGGGCGACTTGTATGAGCAGCGAACTCATGGGGGGAGTCCACTCCTCGCAACAGCAGGAAGTCGGATCAGAGCGGCGCTCGATGCTGCTGCTGCCGCCTGAATGATGAGTTTCATACAGGAAGTGACCATTTTCTTCAAGTGGTAGTTTATTATTGAGCCGGTTTTGTCTCAGCCTGTGATTGATTGTGACGACTTGTTTGTGTTACAGCGCTGTACATGCATCATGCTTTTATTTCGCTGTAATGCAGCGTCTTTGGGTCAAATCTGCTATTATCACGGTCTTCGTCCTGATGAGATGCTCCCTCCAGCAGCAGCATTTGTTGTAGCAAATGCAGAAAAACTGTGTCTCTACATTCGAGCAGCAGTTGGCTCTGGCAGCCACATTCATTTCTCTCACTCACTAATTACTCTTGTTTGTCAACTTCACAGGAAGAAAAAGTGTGATGTGTTCCAAAAACCACAAAAACCAGCCGAACGGAAGGTTTGAGTGCCGCCACAATCATTTGTAGGCGATGGGGTGAAGTTGCCTCTGGGCTTGTTTGGCTTCTTTGGGCTGTGATTTCTTGCAGACCAGCAGTACGCCTGCAATAAGCTCATTTAGACGATTTATGGGTCCAGCTGTAACACTTCTGTCTTTATTTTGTCCCACGGATAGAGACGCAGGAATAGAAAGGTCTTCTATTCCCACCAGTCAAACACAAGATCTGTGGCACTTTTTTCAACTTGTTGATTGTAGATTAGATTTAAAAGATGAACTCAAAAGTTATTCCCTTTAGAGCAAACGCTCATGAGCATCATTTTCCTCATTTTAACAGAAAACATAACACGATGACGATGGCTGTTTCATGCTGCCCGTCAGACAGAGAAGGAGGAGACCAGGAGGCAGACTGTCGTACAGAGCAGGACATCTCACTCACAAATTAACAGATAATAGTGGGGAAAAAAGGAATAAAATGCCAAAGAGGCAGGACCAAATTTGGAAAAAGGAAATAAACCAATAGAGATGTTCAGATGGATGCATGCAGGGCGGATGCACACTGAGCTCAAGGCTAAGCTGGTCGGGTCTCAGAGTGGACAGCTATTGTGCATCCATCTGCATTTCAAATATGGCCGTGCACATTTCATGGACATCACGTTCATTCGCCCTCACGACAAACCCCCCCGAGACATCCTTGTACCAGATGCCAGATGAGTTTTACAATCCCACACAATCAGCATACAGAGATGTTCCCTCATTTAAAACAGAGAGAGAAGGAGAAAAAAGACAGGACCAGGTCATAAGCAAGACCACATCAGGACCAGAGAACCACCAAACACACCAGTTGAATACAGACCTCAGTGAAGATGCCCCGATCCTGATCCTTCAGCTCCGGACATCTCTGCCCAGAATAACGTGTTCTGCGTGCTCACGACTTTACGTCAGACCTGGACGTGAGCTTGACCCGGACTTGAAGAAGCTCCAGTGAGTTGAATCAGGCCTGACAGGTGATCCACAGTCTGGTTCACTGCCCTCCTGAAGCCTGCAGTACTTGTCTTTTGGATGCAAGGCATGTTTGGGGAGAAGCAGCATTATTTATTCATGCGGTGTGTGTCAGTGTTGGTGCGGGGTGGGGGAGGGGGGGGGGGGGTTAGGTCAAAGAGGAAGTAGAATTTCTGTAGCTGATCATTGACCCCGAGATCCAGAGGGGGGGAGCAGCATCTGGCGCTGACACTTGGCGACATTAGAGATGGATGGAACGACTTCTGCTGGCAGCAGATCAGCCTCGTTCTTCTCGGACTTCATGACTGTCGTGAGACATTAAAAAAAGAAAAAGCACACACTCAGAAAAACGAATATGACGACGGCCCAAAGTCTGCCGTTTGTTAAAATGTATAATTAGCTTTTTAAAATTCAGACACAGATCCATCGGAGGCTGAAGTGTGTCCTCTCTGCAGTGTAGAAAACAGGTGAGCCACACGCTCCATCTGAAACAGGCGTCTGTGAAAACTTTGCAGGTGCACAGTGATTTTTGTCTAGACGAGCACTCCAGCTCCATCTCCGTCCACCTGAACACACAGCCGCTCATGCTCAATGAGCATGAATGAGCAGGTGTAAACAGGAAGCAGATTGTCAGCTCTGCAGGTGATTTGTTGCTTTAAATACATTAGGAACAGAAAGACAGTTGTTGCAGGCTGTAGTCTTTTCGTGCCTTTCCGTTTTTATTTTTAAAAATGCCACATATTCAGAATCAACTCAAGCTCTAAATATATATGATACTCAATAAAGACATTTTTCTTCTTTTTCTTATGAAAACTGTGTAAAGCAGAACAACCAAAGAAAAGTTCCTCTCCTGTGTTTGAGTCGTTTCTATCTTTATCTGATCAGTAATGATGAAAAATCAGCTCCAAAGCCTCGAATGCTCGAAATATCAAAATTCTTTTAAAATGACAATATAAGGTTTGAACCATGTGTTAGTCTGAGTTGCTGTCAAGTTTTTTTTTTTTTTTTAATTTAAAGAATTAAAGTGTTAATGTCGAACAATAGGAATGAATCGTTGAGCAGCTGGAGCCAGAAAATATTTAAAGCTGCTGCTGTAAAATAAATCATGAAAAAATTATGTCTGATTAATTGAACAGTCATTTTGGCTTTGTGGTCGTAGCTGTTAATTGTGTTGTCACTTAGCAGCCGCGTTCATTCATCGGCTCTTTAAATGTGACGTCGGCTCGTTTGAAATCATTAATAATGTATTTATGTTGATGATGATGATGCTCGTAGCCACACCCCCCCGCCGCCTCCTCTCCTCCTCTCCTCCTCTCCTCACACCCTCGCCATCGTGAAGGGAGCATCTTTGTCTTGTGTTTCTCTTTCCTGGCGTGTGTTCAGTGAATCAGGTGACTTGTTATTGCCTGCTCGTGTCTCCTGGGCCTTTATGGCCTGTTTTATGCCGTTTCTATTCTGTACCGCCATGGTCCGGCTTCCCGCAGGTCTTCCATCATGCGCGTCAGCACCAAGCCTCTGAATTGCCCCATAATGTCCCGTACTCCATTACTTCCTGTGTGAGATGTCGTAGATGTGTTGTTACTTTCAGCATCACGCAGTTTGATTTTGTTTAGCATCATTAAGATGAAATATCATCTGGGAAAACAATCTATTTCCTGGATTCATCATGAACACACACACACGTTTTTATGTCTTTAAATAAAATATAGTGGGCTTTGAGACATTTAATTCTGTTCAGAATAATTAAACTACTTTCTCGCTGCTAATTAATTTCAATCAGTCTTACTGACAAAAAATGCTAATGGAGGATCAGTCACTCTGGAGTGTAAACAATGTCAAACTGATTTTATATCTGAAACATTCAAAGTCTTAATTAAAGCTAAATGATGTGTGCGATCGTACGGTTGTTTCCAGGGCGCACAGCTCTGTCTGTCGCTGAGTCCCGGAAATCAGACGTTCTTGGTTTTACCTGAAGCTTTTACAGTGTAATCCTCCGATCAGCTGCTGCACAGGAAACAGTGTTTAATGGCCGAGGTCGTCTTTCCGTAGCGCGGCGACGCCACCTGTTGGCCTGGAGGTTGACCTGTCCAACCTCAGCAGGCCTCAGCTCACCTGGGCCCTCTGGACTATTAAAGCCGGCCCATGTGGTCGCTCAGGACGGCAGGTGGCAATATCTGATAAATCAGTTTGTTCATTAATCAGAAAAAAAGGAGTCCACTTTGGAAATTGATAAATTATTAATAACGAAGAGAAAGTGACAGAGTTTTCTGTGTGAGATGTATTTGGACTAAAGATTAACATCAGACACAAATGGCCGGGGATTTTGGGACTGTGGGGATTGGAATTATGATCCTCTGTTTGATTGTGGGAGGATTATTGGTGTCCAGGACGAACCTCCAAGTGGACCCACCGGTCCGTCGCTGTTCTTTCCCCCTGCCGGGTTCTTTTGGCCGCTAACCCCCTTTACAGCAGACCAACATCCGTTTCAAACCCCCAAACTGAACGGTCATCTCCCAAAGCGCCCGTGAATGCAGCTACATCTGTCCGTCGGCGGCGTTTGGAAAGGAAAGAGGAGGAGAAATATTTGTTGAATAATTATTTAATGGCGTGGACGGTCAGGGGTCGACCGGCGTCTCGCCAAACTGTGATGGATGAAGAGCGTTGACACAACGCGTGGCTCCGGGCGAAACGCTCACATGTGTGGAGATTAATGAGAGCGTTGGATCGGCACTGGATTGGACTGGCACCCGCTCATCCGCACAAATCCGAACCAGGCTCCAGCAGTGATTGACAGCTGCGGCCCGGGCTGCCAGTTGGTGGCAGGTTTTCACCATAATTGAGTCCACTCACCATATCTAAGCCGCATTAATCTCTCACTCCTAAATTATAACTTTGCAGCATCACAGAGAGAGACGGCCAAAAAAGTTGAGGGAAAGTTACGTTGTTGTTGTTTTTTCTTTTACAAAAGGAGAGCAGACATGTTGATCAATTTTACTGACAAATTAAAAATTAATGAGGGTTTAAAGATGAAAATGGGGCTTTTAGAGACGGAGACATTCAGTATTATTTTTGTGTAAATCAGCAGGCGACTTCACTCCTTGTTGAAAAAAGTTAGCCTGTGTTGAAGTCTATGGGAAAATGTTCCTCCTCCTCCCTGATGAGTTTATGCTCTCAGTCTCTAGTTTCAAGTCTTAAATGATGAATGATGATGTTAATTTCTTTTAAATATGGTTTGGAAAAAAAAAAAAAGAAGAAGAGAGAATTAACCAATGGGTGACGTTTCTGAAGTTTCTCTCCGTTTTTTTCCTTTGGGAGAAGAAGAAAAATTTGGGAGTAGGCAGCAGGTTGTTGATCCCTCTGTCTCCGTCTGTCACGATAAAAAGACGCCGTCCTCCAAGCGTTGCTGTGATTCGGGTCACGGACGGTAATGAGACCTCGTTACGGCAGAGAGGCAACAAAGGCTTCATCTGGAGCCAAAATGACAACGGTGTCACCACAAAGAACAGAAGCTGAGTCTGGATGTGGATGAAACGCTTCTCAAAGTCACATCCCAGGAGACGATAATTATCTGAATTGTATCATGTGCGGATTTTTTCTGTCGCAGAGAGTCGAACAATTAAGTTCTGTTATCTGCTCACTTCAGCAGGAACATTCAGAAGTACAAGATGAAAAGAAAAGTGTCTGATCAGCGAAGGGAAACTTAAATTATCATTATGGGTTCTTGGTCTTCTATTTTTAGTCCTTTTCTGGAATCATCATCGTTGAATCTTAAAGTCTGTGGATTTAAGCTCCGCTGTTATTCACATTTTGTTCAACATTGTTATGTGAAAATTAAAAAAAGCTCATCTGCTCTGACTTCCCAAAGAGAAACCTGGATGAGGCCAGAATCGGTCCAATCAGCTGGTATCTTTTTGTTTGTTGTTTTTTACGTTTCGAGCGGTGGACGGTTTGAAGAGGACATCATCGATTGGTCACCTTTAGTTTTTCAGACTCGCTGTCTGTTGTGTGTCACTCAGGTGTGCGATCACAGTTGTCGTTCCTCCTCACACTGAGGTGCAAAAAATAGCAGTCTTTTTTTTTTTAAAGTCATTTTCATGATGTCTTTTGTCAACAGTGAAACGCCCGTGGTTGATGAGCGAGTGGTGGCGGAGGAAAGGAAGGAAGAGAGGCATCTTCCCAAAGCTGATTCATGCCGCTTTCCTGCCGACAGAATCTGTTCGGGTTTATTGAGACATTTATTAAACCGAGCTTGAAACGTAAGCAGTTTCCGAGGCAAGACGCGGAAATGCAGACGAAAATGTGTGAGATGAAATTGCCAGAAGAGTCTGAACAAAGTATTAAATGAATAAATGCATCAGAACAGAGCGTCAATCTGTCGACGTTACGAGACTCTGGTTATATTCATCTCTTTGTTTTCCTGTCTGGCACTTTTATTTTTCTGGTTGACGGAGCTGCACATTTCCAGCTGATGCAAACGTCGGAAACTGGAGCTCAGGTTGTTCTCTGTGATGTTCCTGTGATTCCATCATGGGGGCTTAACTGGGTGATGAAGGTTGGAACTGGAGGAGACCCGATCCGGTCCAACTGGTTTTTTTTTTGGTTTGTTTGTTTTGTGGTTGTTAAGGTGGACTGGTGAAGTGTGATCTCTTGCTCGCGGTGACACCGCCACCTTCTCTCTCGGTCGGGTCGGGTCATGCCAGCTCTCCGGTCTGAGTCAGCCTGTGGCCACATGGCATCTGATGCTTCACACTCGCCCACTCACACTTCCACTTTTCCATGTCCATGCTGTCGCTTTCTGGCCCTTCTTCTCATCACTGTGTGGCTCTTTTACCTCTGATTGAATTTTCTTTTCTCTGTTAACACACTCATCCTGTGATATTTAATTAATAGACTGGTTGCAGCAGTTTTACATGATTTAGCACATTAAACATGACAAGGTTAAAGAGAGCGACATTAAAATAAAGGCAGTTCTTTAAAAACTGTTGATTTTTGATGGACACACGAAAACATCTGCGGAAAATCAAATCAATATAAAATCATGTGGGACAAATGCAGATATATATATTTCCTCCATAAGGAGGAAGGTGTTGTAGTTTATCTTCAGGGTGGTGGTGGTGTTGTGATGCAGTTGAGCGGTCTTCTGTCCTCGGGCTGTTGTTCCGTTGGGGGTTTTATGGGAAGACCTTGATTCATGATGCTTCCTGAAACTGCTGAGAAACTACACCAGGCTCAGTGCTTTTAGCCCTCAGGGATATTTCCTGTATCTGTGGCCCGGCTGTCTGTTCAGGAGTGTTTCTCTGTCTGACTGTGTTAACGGCTCTTCATACGCTACGAAGGAATGAAGGACTGAGACGTCTGAAATAAAAATCATTAAACAGCTGATCAGATTGGTTTTCTCCTTTACTTATTTCTGGAGAAGACATCTGATACTGATCTCAGCCTCTCAGCTGTCAGAAGTTGTTTTTAAATTAAAGATTTACATTTAATCTTTATATCCCCCAAAATTTGTATTTGATGATTACACTTGTCTCGCCTTGGTCTACGGCTAAACTTTCTTCCCATAAAACCAAATCTTTCGAGGTTCAGTGTTGTGTGGCAGGTCCAGCTCGATGGAGCTGTGGGTGTGGCAGACAGCAGTGACCTCTTTGTGACATCACAAAGTCGCAGAAGTCCTGCCGGCTGGTTTTAAAGCTCAGTTTCTGAATCCAGACTGTGAACATTTCTCTGTGAAACCTTTGATACTTTTACTGCATGAATATAAAACCGGGATCTGATTTCCCATCAAAGAAGACGTGGGCATCAATCGTCGGACTATATGGACCTTTAATAGCTCGGCTTCCTCGGGAGAGTCAATTCAAACAGAAGTGATGACGAAACAGTTTTCATTAGTCGGCCATAAACATTTCTAAACTGACTGATGTTTGTGCAGAAATGCAGGACGACCTGTTTGCTGCTCTGACAACAATCCTGACTGTCAGCCAGCCGTCATTAGTCTCACTTTCTTCTTCAGACACATCTCTCTTCATAATGATTCATTCATTGCCTACGATAGTCGTGCCGATTTATGCTTTGGCCCGCCGTGAGTTGGTGCTGCACTTTGCCAAGAAGACAGCAAGTGTAACTTTAATATATAGACATACAGGCATCATCGTTATTCAGCAGAGTTAAAGGTTGTTATTTTCATTTTTATTTTTTTACCGCAGCTGTGCATCTGTGCGGACATCAGAGCTGACTCCTCGTGACTGACTTAGACTAAAGCCTGGTCTGAAAGTTTCCAATGATTCCAAGCTCTCTTCTCATTTATTGGTATTTTTTCCTGGAAAATGAAGATGAGCCTGAATCCTGCCAAAGGCCGATCTGCTACAATATGAAGATTTGTAGTTGGAAGCACCAGAGGGTTCCCCTCTGAGATCCCCCGGCCCTCAGAGTCTGTGGATGGAGGAGCTGCTTCTGATTTCAGCTCTTTATAAAGAAAGTGTCTGATAGGCAGTCAGAGCTGAGGCCTGAGAGGATTTGAAATTCTTTTTGTTGGTCCACCTGTTTATTTCCTCGTGCATGATGAGTCTCAGCTGGTCTCTGGGGAATCATCACAACTGTTTCAGCTCAAGGCATTTTTTTAATGAAAGTATTCAGCGTATCTTTATTCTTTGTCTTCCTGCAGAGTGTGTTCACCGTTCTGTTGGGGCCTTTTACCTTCTTCAACGCTCAGAAGACCAAATATCTTCAGATCCTCACCTCGTTCATGCGCTGGATTGGTAAGACCAAAAATAAAAATAAAAAAATTCTGAATTTTCAGATTCTTCTTGTTTTCTGGGGTCCGTCTTTGTTTTCCACCGTTCTTCATGTTCTCTGGTTTCCTCTCTCCCCTTCCTCCACTTCTACCTACAAATATCTCCATTTTCTCGATGTATTCCTACATTTCTTTCACCGCCCCCCCCCTCGTATGGCTGCTGTGCTCAGATCCGTCCATCATGGTTTGGTCCTGTGTTGTGTCTTTGATTCCCATCTCCTCTCATTCCTCAGCCTGACAGCCCTGACAGCCCGTCCCAAGGTTGATTGGACCGTCACTCACGGGATGACGGACAAAAATAAACCGCCCGTCCTGGGCCCGCTGTTAAAATCACACCGCCACTGAATCATGGCGCCCCTGCTACCCCCACTTCGCAGCGTGGTCGCTCACATATTCAACACAAACACAGCCGTGGCCATTCAAACTGTCTTCAGCTCTCCTGGAAATAGACATGAAATGGATAAAATTAAAAAGCATCCTCAGATTTTAAAGCGTAAAAGAGATCATTACAATACTAGGACAGATTTTCTGGACTCTGATTGGTTAGAATAGATTTATTTCCATCTGAAGTGAGAACATTTGGCTTGTTTACAAACTGATCAAAAACAGAAAAATATAAAAACGGGACCTTTAAAGGCAGTAAGTGCAATGCTTGTCTTTCCTGTGTTGGTTTTTAGTGCAGAGTGTATTTCCTGTTGTGGAGACAGTTGGTCTCGGATATAGATTGGCTGTTGGAGCGTTTCTGACACGGCTGCTTCTCAGAAGTGCTACAGTATTCCATGAAGACATTGTTTCTGCTCAGAAAATGTCTGAGTGCGTCTCAGTTTTTTGGAACAGCTTCAAGACGTCTGGTGACTTAAGGAGGACTCAGTAACTGTCTGCCAGTTCTGCCTTTATAAAACAGTGTGTGTTTCCTGGACTTGGATTTGTTATCGATGTGGCTGTCAGGATCTTTTTCCTTTAGCATCACTGACACTCTGCTCCGTCCCCTCGCTGGCTGTCAGGGTGACCTGACTCCCGCTCTCAGCTCCGACCTTGTTGTGGTTGTTGCCGCTCAACTGTCGCCTCTTCTTGTCTGACGAGTTGTGTTTCTGTTACGACCACACGAGTCTGGAGTCAGGTGGTCCTTCCATTTTCCAAACCGTCTCCTCTGGCCCAACTGTTCTGCCTCCACGTTGGCACAGGATTAGGGGTGCTGGTCTAACCTTGGGCCTGGTCTGGGAGTTTTTATGTTCTCTGGCTTCCCCCCACAGTCCAAAGAAATAAACATTAATGACCCATAAAACTACATTAGCAGTCAGAATACAGATGAAGTGTAATGCGATAAACAGAGATGATGTTGACTTCCTGTGGGATCGCTGACGTCTCTCCTGAGTGCAGCAGAGAGCTCATCTAATTCACATGGAGTGCTATGAGAGGAAGGGAACATGTTAACAGCCTCTTCAGTCTGTAAACGAGTATTAATCACTTCTGTCCATCTCTCCTGGGTTCCATCCGGAGTCACGTGGATCCTCTGAAGAGGTTCTGTCAGCGGAGTATGGATCCAGCAGACACACTGTCGTAAACAGTAGTCAGTAAATAAATGTAGAACAGAGCCAACGTAAAAACCTTGGTGGGGGAAATCAGATGAACCCCACCTGTATTTACGAGTACACAAATACAATAAACTGCACATTTTATCTGCACTAAGAAAACACAACTGGAAGTCAAAGACATCCTTTCACTTCACTACAACCTGCAGGGACATACACTGCTGCCTTCTGCCACACTATGTTTGAAGGTCAGGGGGACGCTTTCATTTTGTCCAGAGCTCACGGGGGGGGGCTGAAATATGAGCGAGAGCTAACGAGCCATATGACAGAGGTTCTGGAAAAGTAAATTTTTAGGGAAACAAAAATTCTGTCATCAGGTGGCAGCGATCAGGGAAGACAAAGCCCGACAGCTGACCGCCACCTGACTTAAATCCAGCTGCTGTTCGGTGCTGCTGGATGATTAAAGTCTGCTTTGTTTGAACATGATGAATTTAAAATATACGTAGAAGCTGAGCTTTAAATTACGTGAGCTGTATTATATATTGTCGTAAATTTAATCCCTCACAGATGAGCTGTATCATTGGAATTTCTTTTTCTTTTGGATCTGTCAGATTTCATGTCTTCACTTTTTCATGGAAATGAAAAATGCAGGATTCAAACATCCATGTTAAATCTTCATTTTACCTTCTAGAGAGAACAGGCTGATTCGTGTTGTTTGGTAACTGATCTTTAGCTCTTAGTTATTGTGTTCTTTGGGAAATTATTTGTAAAATCATTCATCTTCAGTCTCTTGACCAACACTCATCGTTTCAGAGTTAAACTCTAGATGAGAGGAAGGTCTCAGATCTGTGGATAATAAAGCGGTTGTGTTGGATAAGTTCAGTGAGGGAATAATTGATGTTTTCATGAAGATGTAAGATCGTGTCACAGAGTTTGGCTGAATCCTCCTCGTGGAGCAGAGCTGCTGAACAGCGGGCCGACTGCAGCGCCGCTCTGTGCTGCGTTCACAGATAGTCCTATCTGCCATCACACACCCCGTTAGGAGGCGAGGCAGCCACTTATCGCCCCGTCTCCTCCCTAAAAACAGGCCCAGCAGCCGGCGAGCTCCGGTCCTGATGGGTTTAGTGATAGAGCTCCACCACAGCAAGAGATGCCGAATCCCCCGGTGAGAAGTGGGCAAAGAGTCGGTGCTGCTAATTACCCCAGAGATTATCGGAGAGCTCAAGGAGTCTCTCCTAATTAACGATGGGGTGATTGCTCTGCTTTGAAACTCCCAGCGGGCGGAAATTGGCAAACAAAACGAGGAAAACAGGCTTCACCAGAAGCGGAATTAGATTAAAAGGTGTCAATATGACGTGGTTCTGTTCAGGCTGAGAAGTCCTTGACCTCACTGTCGCCGAAGAATCGCTCACGTTGAAGTGTCCGAGTCATTCTCTCTAAGGAACAAGACCCCCGCCCAACAACTTCCATCGCACATGAGATTGATCACCTCTCACCTTCTACCATTTTCCACTTGTTAATTGAGTCCAGGAATCTCATTTCTCTGATAGCCCTCATGCTCGGTCCCACTCCACAGGAAGTGGATGACTCCTCTGAGTATTGCGAGCGTGCACCAGCCTTGGCTTTGTTTGCTTCCAGCGGCAGCAGCTTCCTCTGGAGGGCTGTTAAATCGAAGCATTCCTCACAAGGTCGTTCCCGTCCCCCCGTCCAGGTGGTATAAATCAGCACGTGGCTGTTTGACATCTGCTTAATCTACTCATGTCCTGCGTCGGCATGTCAAGCATGTTGGTGGAGTGAGTGCACGTAATCACCACATCCTGACGGGTGGAAACGGCCCGTTGCATCAGAATGAGTGGGGGGGGGCTTCCTGCTGGACTGTAGGCGGGTGACTCGTCTCCTTAAGAGCTTTTTTCATTCTGACAGTCCTGCTCAGATTAAAACACGTCAGATTCCCGGTGGATTTACTCTGTGGGACCTGAATCTGGCCCAGTCAGATGCAGCTTCAGTGGTTAACCGGTCGATAAGACGAGCTCACAATCGATGTGTTCTTATTTCACAGCTGCTCAGCCGATCGCCTCTACAGGTGGCGTGATGGCGCCGTGATCTGACCCCCTTGTGCAGCCGCGGTTGGTGACGAATGAGCACATTATGAAAAGCTTTATTCTCGTGGCCTTGCTCCTGATCGACTTTCAATTTTGTAGAAAAATAATGGGTTAGTTCCTCCAACTTAAGTAAGACAAATGGGTCCCTGCCAGTAATTAGCATAAAATGTCCCAAAAAAAAGATGTTATGCTTCAGATTTTTGCACTTTGGGGGGATTTTGGCGCGGCGCTTTATTTATTAACCCTCATTTACATTTAACTGGGAGCTTTCCATTATGACCAGCAGCGCCGTTTCTCACCGGCTCTCTCTGGCAGCGTCTTAATCTTGGCTGGACTTGCAGAAAAGGTGGCGAGCCACCCTCAGGCAGTCTTAATTAAAAGCCTCCTTCCTCCGCCACCTGAGTGTCGGTCAGAAGGGGGACAGCACTTCCTGTTCACCTGACCCTCAGCACCGCAGAGAGAGACGGCCAACAGAAGGGTGGCAAGAAGATGAGAGTTTGAAGGAGAAAGGAGTCGAAGGGAGGTGCTGATGGCTCCTTCACACATCACAGATGTGGAGAGTAAAGCAGAAGAAAACAGGAGACGGTTACTGACCTTCATCACAAATCTGTGGAACGCTGCGCTGATCAGTTTGTTTGGTCCATTTCAGTCCCGCTTTAGAGACTAAACACTTAATAAAAATAACTAACTAAATAACTGTCAGTCAATTATGGAACTTAATGTGTTTGCAGCCGTTTATCTTCGTGCCCAACCAGTTGACCCCGTTGTTACAGGGAGAGGTAAAGTCGAAGTGGGGGGAGGCAGAAATGAGATTGGATGGAGGCCAAGGACGCATTAAACACTGAACACTGTGCAACAGGTTTATAGACTCTGCCCCCCCCATCATCGACTCTGATGTGGGTTTATGCAAATGTCTCCAGGTTCATTCATGGCTGGTCGGTCTGCAGGAGCTGAATGAGCGAAGTGAAGCCCCGCAGCAGGGGGGGGGCTGACTGCTTGATCCTCCTCAGTCCTGAAGGCCTTTGACTCTGACGGTGTCTCTTTTGTGTCCAGCCTCCATAATCGAATTTTATTGTCCTGATACATTAAAGTGGCACTTAGAGGACACCAGAGCTGATTTATGGAGCTGAAACACTGAGTACGCCCCCCCACTCCGAGCTGTGTGAACACACGCTCCTCTTTTCTGGGACCTGCAGTCTGAAACGTCCATCAAAGGCAGCAGGTCTCTCAGTTCTGCGTTACAGCATCTGGAATCATTTCCTCATCGTGTGTGGAGAATTAATACTCGAGTGTCACGTCCTAAATGTCATCCTGTGTTTAAAGGATGGCTGCTGATGAAAGTTGGGGGCCGGCTCTGACTAACTCCTGGTGTCACGGGCTGATGGAGTGCGTGTGGCTGTGAGACCACTCACAGGCCACATGACTGTCGGCCCGTAACGTGGTGGCATGCGGCGCTTTCGATACGCTCGCGCTACTTACCGCAGACGCCTCTCCGGAAATCGATTGGGGACGCGACGTGAACAGCAGGAGGTGGAGGATTCTCCATCCTCACCTGACTCTGGTGACTTCCTGTCAGGCCGCGAAACGTTTTTATAGCTGATGTTTCCAGAACAATCAGCTGGAGGACAAATCCACCTTCCAGCTCAGCCGCATTCATTTCCCCCGATATCACCACCAAGAAAAGTTAGTTTGTATTTGTTCGGATTTCTGAATGTTTGTGTTGATGCGGTTCATTCCCGACATTTCTTTGTTTGACCTCCTTTTTCTTTGTTTTTTCAGCGTTCACCATGATGATCATCTTGGCTCTGATCCGGATCATTAAAGGCACCGGTGAGGGTCACCCGCCGGTCGCCTCCCTGTACGGCGTGCCCAACCTGTTCGGCGTGTGCGTGTACTCCTTCATGTGCCAGCACTCGCTGCCCTCCCTGGTGACGCCCATCTCGGACAAGAAGCGCGTCGGCAGCCTGGTGTTGGCGGACTACATCCTGATCCTGGGCTTCTACGTCCTGCTGTCTTTCACCGCCATCTTCTGCTTCGACAGCTCCCTGCTGCACGACATGTACACCCTGAACTTCACCGACAACTGCGACGTCCTGAACAACTGGGTGCTGCGCTACTTCCTGGGCCTCTTCCCCGTTTTCACCATCAGCACCAACTTCCCCATCATCGCTGTGACGCTCCGCAACAACTGGAAGACGCTGTTCCACCGGGACGGCGGCACCTACCCGTGGGTGGTGGACCGCGTGGTGTTCCCCCTCATCACCCTGGTGCCCCCCATCCTGGTGGCCTTCTGCACCCACAACCTGGAGTCGCTGGTGGGCATCACGGGGTCGTATGCCGGCACGGGGATCCAGTACATCATCCCGGCCTTCCTGGTTTTCTACGCTCGCCGCCACCTGGAGCCCGTGGTGGGGCGGGATGCCGTCAACAAGCACCAGTCCCCCTTCCGCCACGCCTTCTGGGTGTGGTTCGTTTTGCTTTGGGCCACCTTCTGCCTCATGTTTGTCACAGCCAACATCATCCTGACGGACACCAGGAAGTGAGAACCAAAACTTTAGACTGGAGGCCTTACCTGCTGCTGTACGGACAGCGTGCCTTTTCTTATGGGACTTTCGCTGTAATTAGAAGTCATTTATCAGATTTGTGAAAAGGGACCAAATGTCACATGTTTCTGTTTTATTCTAAAAGCATGAAAACGCTGAAAGGGAATTTATTAAGAATCTTTTACTGTCAAACACCCGACGACTTCGTAAACTGGATAAACTTGGGACGCAGACGGACTCGGACATTTATCAGAGCAGTCTCAGTCAAACTGTGGAGAAGAGCTGAGAGGCTGAATGATCCGGCGGACCTTCAGGGCAGATTGTTAGTTGGGGAAGAAGAAGAAGAGCCTGTCGCACCCAGACGTGTGTCCTGCTTGGCATCAGTGCAACTTCATAATGAGATTGGAGCAGAAACCAACAGAAAGGGGGGAAAAAGAAAAGTCAGTCTCTCACGGCCGACGTGTATCCATTCCTCAGCGACGGCTGCCTCCGATCTCTTCCTCCAGCCGGTGAACGATGACGCTCCGACCGTGACAGATCCAGACGGATGGGCCTCCGGGAAGAGCTTCATCTCAGTTTATCACCCGACGCTCGCACCTGCAGTTCCCAGCCGGGGCACACGTCTCCCATCTCTTACCGCTCGGCCGCCCGCTCATGAGTCCGTCAGCTTCGTGTCTGTGTCCGACTCCTGATTTACGGCGCTCCGGCTCCGGCGGCCGACTCTCGGCAGCTTCCTGTCAGAGTTGTGCCTGTTAATGTACGTCTTTAACTGTCATTTCGTTTTCCATCTCTGACCCGACAACAGTTCTGTCTCTGGCTCAACAAAATCTTCATGTTCGGTGAAGCTGTCCGTCTGTCCGTCCTCCTCTGAGGGACTGTTTCTTCCCTGCAGGCTGGAAATGATGTTTTGTGGATTGACGCTTTCTGCAGAGAGACGTTCTTGTTTTAATCTTTAAATGTCGTTTTTCAAGCCTGTTTGCTCCAAATGATCCTCCACAGCGATGGAGCCGCATATCACAACAACAGCAACACAATCACCTTCTTGGGAGCTTTTACTTTTGTTAAATGTGTCCCGTACTGATCAGCTGATCGGTTTAATCAATGCTGCCTCTGAATACGTGTAGATGTCCTCCTTTGTCTGTCATGTGACCTGTCGGCGCCAGTTTTTATTTGTGTGGGAAACGGCTTCAGCTTCAAAGTGAATGAATGTGATCAAACCGTAACCATAGCAACACGCCGCTGAAGGCACAAAAAAGTAAACCAACTGAAAACACCAACAGCTGTGAAACGACTTTGGTTCTGTTCTGTTCTCACGTTATGATGTCGTGATGACATCACGGCGTCTGGGAGCGAAATGTTGCAGCTGTTTCGAGGCCGCGACATTTCAAATGGAAAACATTTGTAATTTTTATTTCCTCTGTGTTTACTTTTCGTCTGAGAGCACAACACGTCCTTATCTTTATCGACAAACTGCAGTTAGGATCGCCGTCATCACAAACTAACTTCAGGGTTAATTTATTCCTTCTAAAGGCCAAATATGGGACCTTAACTTTGGAAACATTAGATATTCAGAATTCCATCTGGAAACAAATATCAGATTGTGTTTGTTTGATTGATGAGATGCTGAATGTGGTTTTGATGACTCTTCTCTGGAGTTGTGAAATGTGCCTTTTTTGCAGAGTTACTGTAATTATTATTGTTTTGCCCTGAATTTATTGACTTTGAGAAGCAGTTAGTCGTTTCTTTTATATGACAATCAGCTTGTCCTCGTCTTTTTTACCGCATCAGTCAGTTTTTCCTGTTTTGTTGGTTCTGTTCTGATCCACGACTCTGGTGTTTGTTTACAGTCATCGGGCCGGCCTCCGGTTCACCGGTTCATGTGGATCTTTTCTGCTTTGCTGTCTGATTTTTATGATTCACAAAGGAAATAAATACTTTATGTTGATCTTAATCTCTTGAACTTTTATCACTTGAAGGGAAATTGGCTTTTCCTTTTGTAGTTATCGACCTTCAGAGCTGGAAACCAATCAGTATAAAGATTTAGACCATAAATCATAATAATCTTTGTGGAGTTAAACTTTAGGAGGATGAGGACCGTACGGTGGCTCTGAGAGCTCAAAATACTCAACAAGTGAACGAAACAAATTCTGATTTTCACAACAAATGGGTGGAAGTGAAGCACAACACTGCAAAAAGGTTTCCATTGCTTAGTAACAGGATTTCTATGTATTTTAAAAACGTTATCTGATAGCAGTAAGCCGCCTGTGCTGAGCCCTCCAGGCCACCGTAGACGGAGCATGAAGGAAGTCTTGATGCTGCAGCTGCAGGTAAATATTTCTTTCTGATGTCCTTTAAAGCTGTGAGAGGAAGCCGGCCACCGAGCCGCTCGGTATTCAGCCTGAAACACTGGACTCAGACCTGAGTCTGACCTGGCTCTGATTCCGATAAAATAAAAAGATTGAAGTGGTGAATTAGTTTGTCACCATCTTGTATTTCTACAGTGTTTCAGACACTTTTTTTTAACACCTCTGTTCACCTCAATCTTTGAGGCGCCCGAGCAGGTTTTTTATTGACATACAAGATTCCCGTTTTTATGATCAGACAGAACAGTTTAATTCCCGCGCCGCCCTTTCGTGGGGGGGTCGGCCCGTTTAGGAGGCAGAGCTTTAATTGGAAATGCAAACCTGGCACAGCTTAATTAAATCAGTGTGTTTAATTCCGTTCAGGTTCTGGCTGCTGCTCCTTCGCAAATATTTGATCTGCTGGTGTTAAATTTGTTTTAACTCCTCACTCCATCAACATCTATGAAAACTAATCTCAAACCTGCTGCAGCTCCACTGAAGCATCAGCTCCGTCTGATTATCTCCAGATTTAAAGTCTGATCCTCTTAATGAGGTCCCTTGTTTTTTTTTTTTTTCTCCACATCTTCATATTTTTGGTTCGTTTTCTCGTCATATATCAATCAGTGACTGTGTGCGATGAGTCGCACTGAAGAAGCTGATTTTGTGGTGTATTAATATTTATTAGGTTCACCGTCGCAATTTTTAATTTATAATTGTAAGTAAGAGTGAGAACTGGAATTATTAAAGTAAAACTATATATGTTATTCATGTAATAAATGAACTGTGTGGAAAGAGAAAGTTTGACTGTGTATTTTCACATATTGTGATTTTAGGAACCAGAAAGTTTCTCAGTGTAGTTTTAGGTCTCTCAGACTTTCCTTTGAATGAAAATACAGAAGATTCAACATCCAAGATTAGATGGTGGGTCCAGGTGGGCGGGGCTTGTGGGCGTGGCTAAAGACAATGACTGCTTCGTTGTGACATCGCAAAAGATGAGGAAGTCCTGCTGGCTGGTTTTAAAGTTCAGTTTCTGAATCCAGACTGTGAGCATTTCTTTGACTGGATTAAAACAGAAGCTGGACCTGTTTCAGAATCAGAGACCAGATGGAGGTCCACCTTTAGACCGTCTGGACCTTTTAGAACTTTCATTCTGGCTCTGTGGAGTTTGTCCTTGTGAGGAGATACTGTCTGCAGTCCGATCCATTCTGGTCCACAGTTTTATTACCAGATTTATTTAGTCTGGCTGGTTCAGGTGCTGCCGGCCTCTGCAGAGTCTCAGGTGGACCAGACGGGAATCGAACAGTAGAGCTGTAGGAGGCGTCACCGCTCAGATTTAATATTTAATAATATTTAATATTTCGCCCGAAGCTTTCGGCCCATTTGGAAGTCCTTACCTGCCAGGTGGACTCTCATCCCGCCATGACGGATGGATTTCTTTTAATTCCAGGCAGATGCTGCTGTTTTTTTAAAGCGTCCTCTTCCCGCCTTTTCTCCCCGCCGCCGTCATCCGTCCCCTCTGTGAGGCGATCCGACTTCAGTCTGCTCATCTTTGATTATTGTTCTCACAGCGAATCACATGAAACCAGCAGAATCAGGTGATTTAAGCTGCCATATTGTTTCTGTAGTTTTTTGGGGGGGGCTGACACTGAATCTTGGGATATGTAGGAAGAGAAGCACATGAGGGAGCCTGAGAAGACCACCAGAGCACGCAGCCCCAGACGTCTCCTCTGTCCTGCCTCCTTTTTGGTTATTTCCAGATTAATGTCAGAAACAGTTTTATGAACTGACCTTTTGATGTTCTCCTGTAGAATTCATTTTTTATGGATGTCTTCTCTTCCTGTGTTGATCCTTTAGAAATGAAGCATGAAATGACATCATTACATTTTGATATAAAAAGTGATTCTCTGCCTCCGTTTGCATTAAATAACCTTTCAGATGTTCATCTCTGCTGGTGTCGGCTCGGACGGTGCAGAGAAGGGAAGATGGTTCCATAAATCCTAAATGAATCAGGATTAGGATGCAGTTAATGTTGATAATCGCTGTTAACATTTTTAATTGCCCATAAAAGGCTTTCTGAGGTCTTCGGCCGTCACAGATGAAATGTTGTGTCGTCGCTCGTCCTGCTCAGATTCTCGGCCAGCCGTCTCTCTGCTGCCTCACCTGCAGGAAAGCTGTCGGAAGGTTAGCAAAGTTAATTATTTAGTATTTAACTGCCCTGCCGAGGGCAACCGGGGGCAACTGCTAATCATCATTCTGGTCCTCTCTGCTCATTATGAGTGAGGCCGAAGGCGGCAGAGCAGCTCAGAGCGCCGACGGCATGAAATCACTGAAATCCCTCATTCTGGGCAGAAAGCTGCAGACCGCTGACTGAAACAATCAGTCTGAAATAAGAACAATCTGCCACAGAGGCAGTTTTACATTCCTGCCCCAACACACATCTGTAATATTTTATTCTATCCGGTAGGAAACAGATGAGCTTTAGGTTTTTCTGTCTGAGTTGAAAACAGCGATGTTCAGATCCTTCCTAGTTTTTTCGGTTTTACCGTCTTTCTTGATACGAAACCAGCAGCTTCCATCTTTCCATCCATCCTCTGCAGGTGTGATCTGAGTGACCGCCGTCTTTCCAGGAGCTTCTGTCAGGACGTGAGTTTGGACTGATGAGGCCAGACGGCGGTCGGAGTCACCGTCAGAATGCAAAGTGGGAAAAGTGACAGCAGAGCGATGAGGCCTCTGGTGACTTCACACTGAGCATCACCAACGTGGTGGATTAACAGAGAGCGCACCGACTGTCTGATTAGATCTAAATAACAGCCTCCATTTCACTCAGACTGATTGTTTCACACTCTGTTCTCCTCTGACCCAGTTTTCACCGCCCGTCCTGCTCAGTTTGTTAGTGAATGATGACTTGGATTTATGCATGAACGCGGCTTCATGCTCGGCTGAGCTGAGAAGATTTCGGGGCCTTGATGTTCTCAGAGCAGATTAAGGTGTTCGGCAGTCTGTCTGTATCAAGTTTTGGCTTTTCGCCGCCCCCACCTGATGGCTGGCCTGTAAATCCACAGCCTGACAGGGTCGGCCCTCATTCTGCATTCAGCCGGGTTAAATTTATTTATTTATATTGTGCATTTAAAGGTGAAGCTGTGACATGTTGTTGTTGTTGTTGCTGCTTTTTGCAGAAAGACACAACAGACAGTTTGTGGAGACTGAAGTCTTCTTCAGTTCAGGTCTCTGCTCCCAATTAAACTCCTCGTCGTCTGATTTCTCTCTCAGGATTCAAGTTCAATCTGTTGCTGCGTCTTTGAAATTTTTTGCAGGAGCATCGTTCTGGATTCAGGCTGTGGTTCAGCCGAAGTGACGGCGTACTGTACGCCCCCCCTTTTCCTCTGAAGCCATCTGTCACTGAATGTGGGCATCAGTGCACATAAAAAGAGTCAGAGCATCAGTCACCAGAGGAATCCCATTCTGTGGCTCCTTAATACAGTGAGACTGAGACGGAGGGAATCATGGGAAAAGGGGGGAGGGGCTCAAGGTCACCTCATTGTGCCGTCGCCAAACTCATTCTCAACTCTTTCGCTGTTTTTGTTCTTCAAATGTTCACAGAAACAAAATATAGAAAAGAATTCGTATTGAGGCAGATGAGTTTGAAACAGATCCGACTCTGAAAGGTCACGTTAAAGGTCAAAGCACCTTTAAGGGATCATGCCGGTTCATCCTCCTGGGAGAATGAATGTGTGCAGCTAACAAACAAAAAGAAACCAAAGATGTTGAACTTGATTAGATCTGAAACAGAAACGACAGAAAAGTCAAACCATTTTTTTGTTGTTGATGAATTATTTCCACTCATCTTTTCAGTTCATGTGAGCTGCTGTTGGAGGAGCTTTCATCTCCTCTTCAACATTTCAAAAAGCATCTCTTTGTTTCCAGTCAAGGTCGATGCTGCCACGGTCGGGTGTGAAGGGTACAAATGGAGAACCGGCTTTGGATGTCACATTAATCAGTCCCCACTCAGCGTCCACTCAGCTGACTTTGGTCCATTAACGTCAACCTCCGTCCCCTCTGATCCAGGTGAGCTGCAGAGATGATGTGTCCTGATTTTGTCTGTTGAGCTTGTTGTCCTCACTCAGAAAAAGGCCGTTTGTCTGTTCTTTCTCTGCTTGTGTTTGTTTCCAGACGCTGAGCTGTGATTGGTCGGTTCTGTCGGCCGCGTCACGAGCTGACGTAAACCTGCAGCTCTGAAAATGAAGATGAAGCTGAATCCTTGGAAATGAAACAGGAATCTTTAACTGAGAGAAAGAAAAACGAACGGTCCTCCGCTTCCAAAAAAACAGTTTGATTTCCTTCTTCCTTTTTTATCGACCATCAGCGAGTGAGAGGTGAGTGGACATGAACTCCGTCACCTGGAGGAATGTGCTGCTGGACGGGGAGTTACGAGGCAAAAAAGTGAAATATCTCTTTAATATCCATCCTCCTCCAGCCTTGATGAACAGCACTGTCCTCGCTGTCTCAGCGGTCTGAGCCGGTTTGTCTGAGAACCCTCGGAGGACCGAAGCATCTGTCACATTTTATGGGCGCCATTTAAACCACAAAGTATTTGTCCCCTTGAATCGCTGCTCCCGCCTTTGAAACTGTTCAGGGATTTACACTCAGCGCTGCCTGCTTCCTGTCGGTGGTGGGCGACAGGAAGGCCTGCCCCCAGGAGGCCACGAGGCGTTTCATGGTCGTGGGAAATGTTGAGATTGAGAGTTACAGGTTGTGTGTCCTCTGGATAAAAGTCGAGCTTTCCTAACTCCTCCTGTTCACGCTGACTCCTAATTGGTGTTGGGGGGGGGGGCGGCTAACTGGCAGGTTTTTTCCTGACAGAGAAAATTAAAAACATCTTCTATATAACTGATTGTTTACATACTGAGACGTAGAGTTTGAATGTCCCAGAAGCAGGAATCCAGAAGTAATCCTTCAGAGCTCAGCTAATCCGCTCCATCAGGAATACGTGGACTTTCATCATCAAACGCTGGGAAACAAAAAGAAAAGGAAAGTGAAGAATAACCAAAAGTTTCTTTGTGAGGTGACCTTCAGGACCGTTTGGATGGATGTAGACTGAATCTGAGCAGGAAAATGAAATCTGCACTAACTATTTCTCCGTTTCCTGTTGGACCTAAAGGGCGCCATGAAAAAGCAGCAGATTGGAGTTAAACTAAACCACAAAGGAAAATTAGCTTCCCGACAGGAATGCCTCGCTTCTGCTGCTGGTCTGAGTTTGACGGATGTCTGTTCGGGAGCATTCATCAGGCGTTGGGCTGTGATGGTCCATGCTAATGCATGTTTGGACCCCAACATGGTCTGCGATTATGGGATGTTTGCCCAGCAGGTTATGGATGAAACACTGCTGCTCTCATCCATCCTCAGACCAGCTCTGTTCTGAACTCAACATTAACTTTTTCATGTCGCCATCTTGAATGTCTGACTGATGACTAACGTTATCTATTTCTTCAACGTTGTCCAAAACCTAATGAAGGAATTTTATGTTAACATCATAAAAAGGAACTAAGCACATGATGATGTTTGTTCGCAGTGAGCTGCGGAAAAGAAGAATGCCAACCTGATATAACAGAATGATGATGATGTGTTTGGGGCCCCAACAGAAGCTGTGTGGGTTCATGGTCGCAGCAGCAGGAGATTGTTTTGGCTGTAATGGAGGATCTGTTCGTTAACCCCCCGACCTCGCTGTGGTTTGGGACTTTGACCGGCTCATTGTGTCTGAGCTGAGGCCTGCAGCTCTGATGCTGAGGAAAACGTGCTGCAGGCAGTCTGACGCGGTTTCCATCAGCAGCAGCTCTGTGATCAGATCTCAAATCAATGACTCACATTCTAATTTGTCAAGAAGTCACGAAGACACAAATTCAGTCTGAGATTGTGTAGTGATGTGTGTCATTGTTGTGTCTCCTTGTTTCAACTGTTGGAGAGGTTAAACCCCGATAACACTCCTGATCTTTTTCCCTCCATATTCATTTCGTTTTCACTGTCATATGTTGGACCGTTATTATGAGTTTACTTTATATTAATTGCAATTAATGATGATAAAACTCCATGTTGTGGATTTAAAATCATGAATCACATTCATCTGTTCTGTCTGATGGCAAAAACAATTAAACCTTCACTTTTAAATCTCCTCTTCTTCACATCAGTGCACACCAACAGAATACAGTCATTTAATTGAATCTATAAAATCAATAACTCCTGAAGTTCTATTCTTCGGCCTCCGTCGGACGGTGATGAATCTCCGTTACAACGTGCTGATAATTTAATTTAGGACTGCATCAATATTTGTTCATCTCTGTAATTATGTTTGGAGCATGTAGAGCTGGAGCTGATTAATGTGGTGAACCTGTTTGGTGTTTTTAATTTCCCCTGCACAAAAAGAAAGAAGAAAAAACTTTTAATTCGAAGAGTGTCGCTTCATCTATTGATCCATTTCCTTCATCAGGTATTTGGACATCCTGATGAGGAATGCTGAGATGTTCCCAGACCAGATGGACGATCTGGATCCACCCGGACCGGACTCAGGTAGATCTGGATTTCATTGAAGGTGACCAGATGACTCGTGAGGGGGAAGACGCCGTAATCGTTACTCACGGGTCACTTCCTGCTTGTGTTTCCTGTTCTGAGGTAAATATCTGTTGGAAGAAGGAGCCGGTACAGATTTCCTCTTTAACTTTCCTTCCTTCCTGATGGAGCACACAAACTCAGGAAGTACAGCGACGTGTTTAATTCAGACAATAGAATAAAATAAAACCAGGTGCATTTCCATCAGATGCTTAATGTTGACAGAATTAAATAATTGTAAATCAAGTTTTACAAAGGTGCAAACTTCAGTTTTATTCTTTCTAAACAGTTTCATTTTATTTTAACAAAAGGTCAAGATGCCTTCTTACCTCATTCACACATCCATTTAAAGAAATTGAAACTAGAAACTGCTAATTTAAATTAGATGAACAGCTCCCATTTAGTTTTATGTTGTTGCTGATGCAGAAATTTCTGTTTGCGTCTTGTTTTTGTGAGCTTCTTTGCAGGGCCTGTGTAGATGTTCTGGGGAGCTAAAGGATTTGATTGGAGTGATCAATCAACACAAAGATGAGATGAAATTATTGACACGATAATTCCTCTTCCTTATTCAGCAGTATAAAATAATGCCCCTTAGGAATTCTAAAAGTCTGTTTCCTGTCAAACGCCCAGTGATGGCTTCTGTCTTTGGCCCGAGTTCAGAGCTGGACATCCAGAGGGTGAAAACAGTGAACCTGCAGAACCATCTGTAGTTAAATTGGGGTCGGGGGGGGGTGCAGGATCAGGCCTCCCCCCAGGCAGATGCTCAGCGTGGAACCGACTCCAGTGACTTCCAACAGCTGCTCCAAAATAGATATCAAGGAATCTTTCTTGTTTTCTTGTTTTCTCTCATCACAAGTTTGTACTGTAGTCCCATTATAATGTGAACCCCACCCCCACCCCGACCTCTGTTTCTGGCAGGTGGGGTTGAAGCAGCAGATATCGATTTCTCATGCAGCTCCTCCAGAATCGGACAGGAAGGAACAGATGGGGAGACGCTGGCGGCCGTTCAAAAAAAAAAAAAAAAAGTTGGACAGAAACTAAAACGTCTGCAGCTTCAACACAGAGCAGACGAACAAAGGGACTCATCAGCCTGAAGACCAGCACACAGAGGGGACATTTCTGTTTATCCGAATCAGAAGTCATTGAATCTGTTCGTTTCACAAATGAAATCTTTCTGTCATTAGTTTCTGTTTCTGTTTCAGCAGCGCAGAGTGTTCCGAGTCTTTCGACCTCTGTGCCAGTGACCTTCGAAAAAACATGAAAAAATGATAAATAATAAATGGAGTTAGTGGACAAATGTCAAGAGGGGCAGAAAAGTGGGAGACCTGAGGGAGCGAGAGAGCAGAGTGTGAGAGCACACTCAGCTGATCTTCACAAACACACACACCATCTATTAGAGTGGATGCCGTCCCTCCTCTCAGTTGTTGTTTGTCTTATCGGAGGCTCGGACAGTCTATCAGACCTTCACTGTTACACAAACCCGTCGCTGCCGCTTCAGTTGTCGACACAAAGCGCGCTGTTGTGAGACTGCTGCTGAGTTTCATTGTGAATATCATGATATAAATATTTGAATATAGGTTGAAGACAACAGCAGTGCCGTCGAATTCATTACAGACAAATTAACTGTGAAAAATGGGCCTTAAAGACACACAATGTGACACACAACCTGGTTAGTACGTTCACATTTAGAGGAAAAAAAAGTGTGCTGCAGGTTTTTTTCCTCGGCTGCTTGTTTTTCATTTGAATTCATGGAGATGTCAGCGCACGTTATTCTCTGATGTTCCAGCTCGCGCCGCTTTTATATCCAGCACAAAATGGGCTGCAAATTGAGAAGCTTTACAACAGGTAGAGCGTGGTGAAGGTCAAGGTAGCCCACTTTCCAGAGGCCTGTGTGTTTGTACACCATCATTTCTTTTCAGTAGGGAGGCCTTCCTTGTGATTTCCTCTGGGAAAATTTCCACTTCAGAGAAAAGTGGCTCTTAACTCGCCTCCCTCTCACACCAACTATCGCCGGCTTCATCACTGTTTCAGTCTGTTTCTTTTTGCTGTGCTTCCTTTTTGGTATTTTTTAGGAAAATATGAATCATATCTTCTTTTTTTAATGTAACTTTTTGTTGGTTAAATGCTAAAATGTGCTGAACATCCATCCTCTGCCATTCGTTGGGAAATGGGAAAGAGATTTTTTAATGTTTAAATTATACACTTTATTAAAATCTGGCCTCTGGATGTCAACATGCCAAAGGGGAACTCAGCTTCCGCATCAGAAATTAGCTGCAAGATTTGTATTCATATTGTATTCTTTCATGTAATCTGAAAAAGTTTTCAGTTGTTCTATTGAGTCCAGGATCCAAACCCTCCATGTAAATGTGCAAAAGGGAAATGTAGATGTCAAAGGAAGGATGCAAATTAAAAAAGCTAAACTCAAAACTCAAAATTTTAACCTCCTGTGTTTTCATAAGCACCCAAAACTTAATCTGTCATCGTGGTCGTTTTTGCAGCTGAAGCTCCAACACGCTGCAGATTTATGTGGTCATTTCTACTGTATCGCCGCTGCGCCAGATTTGGCCTTGTGAAGTAAAAATCGATAACAAAAATGATCAGGAGTCAACCATCTGTAATGTCTGATGGTGAAATCCATAGGAGAGCAGGAGGACGAGTCGATTCCTTGTTGTCCGATCACGGGCCCATTAACTCCGGAGCAGAAAACAATTCATGGATCAGTCCGAGCTGATGGATGACGCCGCCAGCAGGTGGAGCGGCAGCTGAGGATGTGCTTTATGACACTTCTACTGTAACTACATTTCCTGACCTTGAAGACAATTTGGAGATGTTGCAGGGAATTTATGATGTTCATATACAACAGCTGATTTTCTTTATTCTTTATATGCACATCAACAGGAGTGTGCCCAGGGCCTGGAAGGGTAAAGGGGGTACTTGGACATACCTGGAATAGGTAAAGAACCGGAGCTCCTCCACATTAAAAGGGATCTGATGAGGATTCTCCTGTTGGGCACCTTCCACCTTCTTTCGGAAGAACAGTAGTCTGTAAAGAACACTGGACTGGAAAGTATTACTATAAATTCAACTCACTTGACTGAAACGGGATTGTAAATCGGTCGGGTAGTGCCAGATTGACCGGAGGTTTGGGCACTCGGGTTGGCCAGAAGGAAAGGGGGACTTGATCAAAGGATCATTATACCTACTTGAGGAGCACATGGGCACTTGGACCAAAGAGAAGGGCACTTGAGGTGGGCAGGGAGGCTTTTGAATTAATTAGATGGATAATAACCAAAGAGATGAAGTTGCACACTTGGACTGACACCAGACGGGACTCCTGGGCCAACCAAATGGGCATTTGGGCCAACAACAATGGCACTTTGGCCAAAGGAATCCATTGGACTCTGTCATTTACACTGTCCCGAAGGGCATTTGGGTATTTTGGCTAATTAAAGGAGCACTGGGGTGAAACTAAAGGCCTTTTACATTGACTCAAAGGATACAGGAGCATTTCTAATGTCAAACATGACACGTTGATTGAGTTGCTGGTGTTTTTGTGCAAATGTAGCGATGATAGAGACATCTTGGTGAAAGTTAAGGACTGCTCGTATCATTCAGCCCCTCAGGTTCAGGTAAAGCCATTGCTTTTAAAAAGGGGGGCGGGGTTAACTGGACAGGCATGTTAACATTAGAGGGAACATTAACTTCTATTGATTTTACCTTGATTACTCACAGGCCTCCCAGCGTGCATACAAACGCAGCATGTACAACATTCTTACAAATGGAGGCTGCAGAAAAGGTGAATGAACGACTTCCTTGTGTTTTATTTATTTATTTTTTTAACCTTAGCTGCAGCTCCGTCTCATTACTACAAAGGGAATAGCTCTCTGTAATGATCCAGCCTGCCCTCCTTTCATGTGTCTCTCACAGACATGGAAAATGAAATGAAGGAGGAAAGGGAGGATCCCATTAAAGTCCCCCCCATCGCCCTTGGACCAATGTTAGGGGATTAAGCACATGAGGAGAGGAAGCATATGACCGATACAAGACGGTGAAGGTCAAAACCTGATGACATCAGAGACGGACGACGCTCATGTACCGTTAACATTAGCTTTATCGATCCAAAACACATCACGCTGATCAAACCTCTGTTGTGACGTTCAGTGTATTCACATACAAAGACTGATTCCAGTTCTGTGACGTGAAATTTTCTTTCTCTCTGTCAGACCGTATCATCATTTTAAGATAAATAAAAGACAGTCAGGGGAAAGTAGAGTATGAACATTAGGTTTTAGTTTAGCCCATAATGGATTCACGTATTGTGCGACAGTCGTGAATAAACTGCCAGCTTCTTACATTTAAAGATGACTGAACATCCATCCACAATAACATTCAGCCCGTGTCTTCTGTGTAACCATGTTTCACATGCATGCTCTGTGAAGTGACGTGATGGAGAGATATTCAGATATCAGGCTAATTGTCCCTGAACCTCATGCAATAACATCATTTTATTGCACGTACGACTAAAAGCCCACCGGCAAGTTTAATTTTTTATTACAACTCAGTGCAGAATAGATTGCGTTTGAATAAGTGTGATAGTGTGTCCATGTCCTGAATTAAAACAAGGTGCAAATGGGACATCTAATGACAACGCATCCTACACGGCCAAAAGTATGCAGACACGCAAAGAAGTATGGAATCAATGTAATTTAATGCTGGCCTGTGATTTCTTGAATAAAACCAGATTAGTCTGCAAAAACCCACTAAGTGACGGTGATATTTAACCCTTTTTCAAGTTTGGAGACGTGATGCCTTAAGAAATGAAGAAAATGAAGAGGAAATCCCCAAACACTGTGAGGACAACATAAGCCCATTTATTCCAACAGTGTGTGTGCTGCCGAGCAGATAAGTAGCACAACATCAGTGACCTGTTTACTGTTAGAAGGGAGGAGAACAAGCAGAGGTCATAACATCACTTGTGTCTCCAGATCGTTTCAAGTCGCTGCTTTTTGTGCTCATTGATCAAACTGCGGCTTAATTGATGGCAGATCACGTTAATGGAGGATATTTCTACCGTAAACAGGTGCAGTTTACAGGAATGGTTAGCCTTTATGTTGTCAGGAGGAGCTGATGGTGGATGTACTATGAACAGCAGGCCACTGGTTGGAACGCCTGGGCCAGATGGCACACTGTCATTTCAGAAAGTGAATGATTAAAGAGGAAATGCTAGCTGACATTTGGTTTTAGAGGTAAGGTCTGCAGATGCATCAAAATTTCAAGGGTACACGTGTCAAGTCAGGCCATAACGGTCAGCTGACACACCTCCGTCCTGTGTAGTTCAGGTTAGGGGCGCCACAGAGCGCCGTAGTTCTGCTTCCTGTAATAAACTGGTTGTTCATCATTGTTGGCTTCAAACAGGAAACAAGCTGCAATCAATACGAAAACTGGTTGGTTGTCATGGTTACAATGATACATGAGGACGGGGCGGTCAGGATTTAGGGATTTGGGTTCAACCTCAGATAATCTTTATTTTTCCAAACAACAGAAACTGGTCAGCCTCAAAGGCAATTTTCATTCATTCATTCATTGTCTACCATTTATCCATGCCAATCCCAGCTCACCCTGCACAGGTCTCCGGTCCATCACAGAAACAGACAGAGACCAATGAACCCAAACATGTTGTCTTTGGAGGCCCCAGGCTGGGAACCGAACCAGGACCCCCTTGTTGCGGGGAAGCAGAGCTAACCACGCAGACAATTTTGCACCTTAGAAATATTACGTAACCAAAACCCAGCAGACAGCAGAACTGCAAACTCTGAGCAAGCAAGCAGCCTGCTTGTGTTTGTCCTGGCACCACAGACCCTCACAGGACGCCCGCCATCTTTCCCTCAGAGTGCAGTTCAGGGAAGGCCCCTGTGGGACCCCGACTTATCTGCAGGCCTTGGATAATGGATGATGGAAATCAGGCTCCATTATGGCCACCAATCTGCTCCACCGAGGGCTCCTGGCCCCGTGTCCTGGCAGACCCTGCATGCCCTGGAGTTTGCTCTCTGCCAGCATGCACTGATGCTTTCGTACTAACCCTGGGCCCAGATGCCACGGCATCTGAACACATATTCAAAGTAACGCTGATGTCACGTTGTTGGGAGCCTCAAGGGGCCGGTGCCCAGCCTGTCTCCGGGTCTATCGATTCGTCCTGAGCTGATTAAAACTGCCCCACTTCATTTACTGAAGTGTGCACACTTGTGAATGTCGCACAAGAAAATTTCTGCTAATTGTCATTTAAGAATTTTTTTTTTTTAATTGATCATACATCAAGATTTGATCCTTCTGTCCAGTCGGAGTCTGGTTCTGTTTAAGGTTTCTGAAAAATACGAAGAGTCAACTTTGTGTTTAATTTGAACCTCCACAGCTCTAATGCATCTTTTGGCTGTGGCCAATTCCTGGTACTCAGATAAATAAAGTTGGTTAATCCTTATTCCCATGTCATGTGTAACATTTAGCCAATCCCACATGGGATTACATAACAGTGTGTGAGACACTCTGTCTGACCCAATTTTCTAAAATCTTATTAAAGAAATAATACATCAAATTCATATAAAAAAACAAAAATAAATCTATATATAAATACAACATTTCAACCTGACTTCATGTGAGGGCTGAGAGTAAATATTCTGGAAAACAGTGGCCCATTTTGACCAATGGTCAAATATAGATTGAGATATTGATGTCCAGCCTCCACATTTTATAACGGGGAACATAGAGGGGTCAGCACTGTTGCATGAATCCATACCAGTCTGCTTGATTGCATTATTTTGCATTATCATTAGCCTAATCTACTGCGCTCTTTGACCTAATGACCTAATGTCCGCCTCTCCCTGTTGTGCTTCATATAATTAATACCAGCCGCATTCCCTGATAAAATTGATCCAATTCATTCATCATATCGACATGACACTAAATCCAGACACAGGTTTAACCCTTCACTCCGTCAGTGTTGAAGTTTGTCAGCCACACAAACTAAATTCATCACAATTTAATTTGATTGATAATAGTCAATAAAGTGTTTGAACAGTTTCATCACGTTGATGTCAACCTTTAAAGTCTGAAGTGTTGGGATTTGATCAAATTTTAATGAGATCAGAGAGGCTCTCACCGCTGAAGTGGCTCCATGTTTGACTGATTCAGCTGCAGTGCAGCACCAACTGCTTCCCCTCTGGATCTCAGTTTCGTCATTTCTCACCTGGTAAAGGTGCTGCTGTGATGAGACGGCTTTTAAAGGTGACGCATTTGGCTTCTCTGCATCGTTGCCTTTATAACTGTGATTGAGGTGGAAAGTTTAATCTTTTTTCATCCACTGTTTCCATTATTTTGTCCACCCCCTCCCTCCCACCTCTGGCTCGGCACTCCCATGCGCAGAGCTGTCACCCCTGCAGTGGAAGGGGAGTTCAAGGATTCATCAAACAAGCAGCAGGACCTCGGTCTCTGCAGAAACCTGCTCAGCTGGTCAGCCCCGGCCCACACATCATGACTGAGATAATGTGAGAGGCCGGACTGGTTGGGCTCTGTGCCAGCTCTTACCTGTACAGGTGGTTTGATTAAACACATTGTCTGCTGGTTGAGGAAAGTGGATGAGGGAGTTGTGTCAGACTACAGTAACTTGAATTCAGAGAACAGACCAGCAACCAGAGAAACACACTGGGTTTTTCTGGTATCGTTCTCAACAGGTGACAACAGAAACTACAACTCCTTCGTTTGCAGGCAGTGAATTCTCCTGACAGCGCCGCCTTAAACACCTTTCAGCCTCAGTTAGTTTAGTTTCAGTGACCTTTTCAGCCTATCGCGGCGGGATGACTGCGGCGTGGCTAAATGGCAGCAGTAAGACAATGCAGTCAGGTTTGTGAGCAGACAGACTGATGATTAGTTTTCAAAATTATGCGTCACTTTACAGCCTTGATAATCCAACAATAATTCACCCAGTTTCATGATGGCAGTGGCGAAAATGAACTGTTCACTTTAATGGGATATTAGACGTCCTCTTTAAAAAAAAAAAAAAAAATCTAGGCCTGTAGTGAACACATTTCAGCAGCTCGGATAAAGCTGTGAAAATTTTAATGCTTTCAATATGCCAAGGGAATGAAGAATGAAATCATATTCATAAGATCCAGACTCTTGAGTATTTTTGTGCGTGGCTTTTCTTTTATGCTCACCTTCTGCAAAGTAATAGATCTCTAAGAGGAGTGAGTGGGGATGAATTTGTCATGTTAAGCACACAGTTCACACAATTACTCATTAATTAGTGTGTGAAATGAAGTTAGATTGATTTGGTCACTGAGCACAGCCAAAGAGTTCATATATTCATCCACAGCCGTTTACTTCAGGGTACCAGAAATTGGTTTATTCATCTGAGAATCAGTTCTCACACTTATTAAGTGGTCGTGGCATTAATCTCTTTGTCCAATTAGCGGTCACATTTCTATATGATGCTGGGCTTCAGTGAAAAGTGCTCATCAGTCAGTGATATCAGTGAGAAGCTCCGCTTGCTGAGTTCGCAACTCAAAGCATTTAACTCAGAATGACCTTCACATGATAATACGTTTTTTCCTTGGAAGACACAGGGGACATATTCCCTGGATATCTCCTGTCTTTAAAGAACCCAATTAACCCTGACGGGGTCCATTTTGTTGAAGATCCTGTTGGACCAACACAAAAGCTGCTTTAAAAGCGTCCCTTCATGAAGGAAAACCCAAGACGGTCAAGGATTTTTAAGTTTGGCTGCATATTTAGCTTTTGGCCAAATGTTAAAGTCATAAGAGTAATGAAAGCTATTCTTCATGTTTTTAAAGATAAATTCATTTTTGAAAAAAATTGGACTTTATGGAAATGATTTGGCCTGGAGATGATGAACTGCGTTCCTAAAACTCATTTTATATGTATTCATCATTAATTCTCATGAAAATATACAAGCAGTTTTCAATGATAACTTCTCCCAGTTGTAAGAGTAAATTGCTGTCATTTAATGGCTTTTGAATCAGGCCATTAAATATTAGAGTAAAAAGGAAAAAATATAAAACTTTGCTCCAATTTTTTTATTAAAGGAAGCTAAGTTGGCCGTTAGCCGTTGTTGTCCACATTTACCCAGACAGGTTCATTAAAACACATCTGCGCCGACATTCATGTAAAATTAACTCCTGATTAAAAAATGAAACTAAAATGTTTGTTTTCAGTTTCATTCATGCGAATATCCGGATATGAATCCACTGCCATCCTGTTTTAACGGGATATTAGCTAACATTAGCTTTTTTCTAAGATAGTCGTTTGTGTATTAACCTCGATAAAATTAAACAAAATTATTCCACGATGTACATAAAGCTCGGCTCCCATTTAACATTAGAATATAAAATTCACAAAAGTTGCAGGGGACTCAGCTGATTTTAATTTATGTAAACATCCCGACATCTTGTTTAGCTGATCACTAGCTAGCCGTTTAGCTAACAGCGCCAACGCCGTGAAGGCGCGTGTGACCCGGTAAAGAACACTGAAAATCTCCAGAGACACCAACAGCGACTCACTGCCTGTCATGAGAGAGTCCGAGGGAGTGTCCACACCATCTGTCATAACACAAAGAAAAAACTCACACAACAACAACAACAACAACAAACATCGACAGCGGACCAACACGTCACTAGTTGACTTTACCACCGAGACGCCTCTCAGACAGCAGGATGACCGCCGACGATGCGAGCACACAGACCGGCATCCAGCCGAAGTTTAGTCCCCTCAGCAGATCGGTCTCCGGTAGGTCCATGCCAGTGTTCCCCGGTAACATCAGCTCCGTTTATCTCCAACATGTTTATTAAAAAAACATTTACTTCAGCTCGTTTGTGAAGTTTTAGCTCCTGCACAACAAAAAGCCGTTGTTTGGCTAACCCGTTAGCTGCTGTTTAGCTAACCGTTAGCCAAAGTGTTGTTTGTTATTTGGTTATTTGGAGTTAGTTGGTCCAAAGTCGGCAGAGGGGACAGATAGTTTATCTTGATCGCACAGGTAGGATAGTAAAAGTGTATTTGGAGTCTAAAGGCCTGAACAGAAAAACTTTAGCTGTTTTTGTGCCGTTAGCGGTACACCTGTGGGAGGTGACGTCATCAAAAGTGGCGAACGTAAACATGAAGTTATTAAAATTGTTCTGGAGATAGTTTTTTTTTTTAAACTCTTGTTTGTGCCAAACTTAAATTAATTAGTCATATCTGAATTGGTTAATCCACCCACCCGTTTTCTGCAGCTTATCTGGGTTCAGGTTGTGTTTAATGATTAATGAATGATATTATGAGGAATTGTTGTCACACGCAGCTGGGAGGGTTTGATAAAATGTGACATAAATCAACTAATCCATGTTCTCAGAAAATAATTCCTGGCCATGCCATCACTGCTGGTTCTCATTCCTGTTTTCACACACAGGTCTGTGTGTTTGTATTTATTTCATACGTTTTTCTTTTGGCTGTACAACAGGTTGTTTTTAAACGTGCTTTATAAATAAATCTGACTTGACTTTTGGTCAAACTTTGGATGTTTTCACACAGGAGATGTTCTAATTTTAACATTTTGGTTTAAATACAGTGGTTCCACAGTGATTGATTACTTCTATATGGCAAGCAGACATTGACTGTGCAGGCGACATAAGACTACAGTGGTAATCAGTCAAATTCCTATTCAGGTTCCAAAATCTTTTTTGGGTGTCGGTGCAACATCCGTTTGTTTTGGCATGTTAGTATGTGACTCATGTTGCTTTTTGTCGAGAAGGATGTCTCTCAACGATTATGTTCGATCATCGGTGCAGGTGTTTTGGAGAGCTCTCAGTTGCTGCTGCCAGCCCGTGTTCTGTGGCTTGTTCTCACCAAAATGAACTGCCAGTCACTGTTCCACTTATGCTCGCTGGCATGACTATGCGTATTGTTGTTTATCTGCTTGGAAACAAGGCTGTCAGCACTGCTGGCTGCACAACTTTGTCGGTTTATGCTCTTGTTGACTGCAAATATCAGCTGCCAGCTGTTTCAGATGTATGTGAAGTATTTGCAATTATCATCAATTCTGAATTCACATCTTAATGTTTTTCGGGGCTGTTGTTCGGCAAACTCGCCATGATGCTTTCATGCTGTTGATTTGCGTCATGATTAAAAGGCAAACACTGATGCTGAATCATAAAGTGGCGTGACTGAGTGTATTTAGCTAATTCAAAGAATTGTTTTCTCTAATTTTGAATCACTGATATCAAACCTTCCTCATATTGGTCACTTCACTGCAAGATAAGTGTCTGCAGGTTGTGTTAAAATGCCGATCACACCTTTGAAGTTCTGTCTCAATTTCACACTGCTCGCCTGTGGTTTTTATAGTGTTTGCACTGCAATGTTGTCTGATCTTTGATTGTGCTTCGGACACTTTACAGTGAAATATATAAAAAGATTTGCCTCAGGGTTTATGTGATTGTAAATATGTCTGCTGACACTGATGGTTGTTTTTGTCGCTGCCGTGTTGCTGCTCTCACCTCCTGCCGTGCTGCCATTTTGGACAGCTGGAATTAATTTATTATTGTCAACAAACAAATTTTCCTCTGGCTTTGGTTTGATGTGCTTGTTATGATGCTTTAATATTATTGCTGTCATCAAATGCAATAATGAATGGGTGAGTGTTACAGTGCTGTGTTGGTTTTCACATTTGCCCTCCAGTTTGTTGTTGTCTTTCTTTGTGTCAAGAGCCAGTTCACATAATTAGTCTCACTAACATTTGGTCAATATTTAGAGACTGAAGCAGATGTTTTGCACGCAGCTTGGAGCTGCGTGGTGTTCAACAAAAGTCGGGTGTCAGCTGTCACTCATCCATCGCTGATTCACTTCGCAGCTTGTGTTAACATGCATGTTGTGACTTTCTGTCTCGGGTTTGTTCAGATGCTGTTTCTCAGCTGTGAAATTTGGCTGCAGATGGTGCTGCTGGTGGATTTTGTTACTTTTTACAGATTTGCCTCCGGATTATTTCTTGGTCAATTTGGGCTTTTGTGGCTCTGCTATGCATGTGCAATATTTATGGTATTTGATATTAATTAAATTAATGGCTGAACTACTTTTCTTGTTTGGTGCATGCGTTGTGGTGATTTCATGCTACTGCTTTGTGCTGTGATGTCCTATGAATACTGATGTGCGAGTGTGTGTCAATTTTGAGTTGTGTGCTGTTGACTTTCCCTTTAGCTCCCTGTAACAGTTTTTTTGTTTGTTTGTTTTGAGAGGAGGGAGAGCGGGATGGTGAAGTTACTTTATATATCGCTTAATGGATGGAAACACGAAAAATAAGTTTCATGTATTAGAAACATGGCTCAGAGGCACATTCACGTTTCCTCACCTTGCAGAGGTTGTGCTTGAACTGATGACAATGACCACTGACTTTCACTTTTCATTATATCAGTGTTGTATCTTAACTGCCAAGCTTTTGGTTAATGGTTTATTCATCTGTCAACTTGAAGGTCACATTTCTACACAGAAGGTCATCCACAGCTAACATTTAATCAGAACCTTTTTGTTTCTAAATTTGTTAATTTATTATCCATAAGTTCTTAATTACCTTCTGCCTCAGTTCACTGTAGGCTGTTTCCAGTCCCCCGGCACCCAAGGTCAGAAGCTCAACATCCAGTACCAACTTTGTACATAAACTGTGTTCACATAATCACCCCTGCTGTGTGAGTTGGCAGGCTGAAATAATAGACTATGTGCACTACTGAGCACGACTGAAAGGCAGAGTCACATTCATGATATCACTGTGCGATGTGAGAGCATGTTTTAGATACAGATGGAGATCACAGATGATTCCAAAAGGCCCTTGCGCTGACCTTGTTCTTTATTAAAGAGTAGTGTAACAATGGAAATACATGTGATAATTTTTTTTAATGGTTTTCCCTTTTTAAAATCCCAGTAAATTACACCAATGACCAATGGAGCAGAAAGCCTCAGAGCAACTTTGCATCCTAAGGTCGAGGACTTAAAAAAGTTGGATATGTCGGTGTGTTGATCACAAAATTATCTGAATAATTTATCTTCTTATCTGAAATGGTGGGTATGGAAATGAGCTTGGGGAAAAAAACTAAACCAAATAGAGATGTCTCAAGTTGTAATCAGATTGAGAGGCTACAGTATATTGTCTCCCAGATTTCTTTCACACAGCAACACAGCATTTAAAAATCCTTTTTAAATAACAATCCACAGGTTAAATTCTTACGTATTAAATACTTTTCAACATTGCCATTAATTTTTCTGTATTTTAAATTTGGCTTACAAAGTCCCCATAGTAATTTGCTAGTCAGTTTGTTCTCCTTTACATTTTGCTGCCTAAGTTATTATTGCACTGATAATTGAGAGATAGTTCTCTCAAATACACTATTGGTGTCGAGTTAAATTTTTGCTTGAACCAGAGGCTAAGGGGATAACCCTCAGACTTACCCCTCCTTTGAGGGTTCAGTCTGAGAGCCATGCAGGTGTCAAGTGAGGATGGCAGCTCAGACCTCAGACTCCAGGCTGGATACCCTGCCCCAGGGCTTTGGCACATAGGGACTGTTGACTCTCTGCGCCACCAACACCTGCCTCCGCGCTCTGCTCCCAGGGCCGGGGTCCTCCCTCTTTCCTGTGCTGTCATAGGCTCCAAACATATTGTTGTGGTAAACGACCTGCCTGTCACTCATACGAGGCAGCATTGCTGCGTTATCCGGACAGTGGCTTGTACAGGGAAACAAGTGGCACATGTCCTTTGAACTGTCGTACAACTGGGCAGGTCCCTGGGCCAGTGGCCCCACATACACTGGTAAGTCTGTGTAGGAGTTTAGGTAGGTGGAGTAATGTCTGTGCACCACCGTGGAGGAGGAACGGCGCAGGGCGGCAGCATTCTGCAGGATGGCTTCCCTGTAGGAGGGCAGCCGGGTGGAATCAGAATATTTGAGCTTTTGCTTGTAGGGGTAAGAACCCATGTGGGCTGGGTCCAAGTAGGCCGGCTCAGCAGCCAAGGGGTAGCAGGACAGGTTATGCCCCAGACTGCCATACAGCTTGTGGGGCTTTGGGTTGGCCACTACCACCCGTGGAAACAAGTCAGGCATGTCTCCACGGGTGGAGGGAGCTGTGGATGTGGAAGGCTTTGTTTCGTCTACCTGATGGATCCTGTCGTTGCCCCATGTGGCTCTGAGAAATGAGGCGCGGCGGTTAAGTTTGTCCTTCCCCAGCAGCGGTATGTCATCCATTTCAGGCTCCAGGTAGGATTTCATACAGGAGCTGCAGCTGGTGCTGCCACCTGGGTAGTGTCTCGCAGCGCAGGCCATGGCAGCAGCGTTAGGGGCGTGGTTAAGGAGATGGTTGGCCCTCAGCTCGGCAAGGCAGGATCGAGGTTCATCGTAGTCACCTCTCACTCTGGGATCTGCAGCATCAAACATGTAGCTATGTGACCTCCTCCTCCGGCTCACACAGTCAGGGGGGTAGCTAAACTTTCTCCTCAGCGGGCCTCTGTGCTCCATGTAGATATCGGGCACCTGAAACTCCCTGTATGGAACAAAAGAGGACGTGGGGTGCCGGGGCTGTTTCTCCACATACAGCCTGCTGCTGTGGTGGGGGGTAGGTGCACCAGAGGGAGCGGGGTCCTTCATGGCGATGTGAGGGCTGCTGAGGCTGGAGATGGGCAGAGTCCTCTCTAAGCCATGCTGACTGTTTCGGGCAGGAAGCGTGTAGCGTAGTGGGGTGGACCGGGTCACGATGCGGGGCTTGTCGAGGAGGGGCTGGGTGGAGGTATCGCCATAATGAACCGGGAACGTCGGTGTGAGGGCCCTCTGAGGGTACGGCGAGTGGTTGTCGGTGATGCTGGAGATGTACGGTAGACGGCAGTGGGTCATGTCTGTGGTCAATCTAGGCGGCAGGCCAGCCCGCACATTGTCGCCCCCACGCCTGCTCCAGCTCTCTATTGTTTTGGTTGCGTTGTCCAGAGAGTTCTCCACTCTGGCTGAGGACACCATGTCCTTGGCTGTTTTTAGCATCTTTAGCATGTTAGCTTGTGTATAGTTGGTCGTGACATCTGGACTCTGCATGCTCCCGTTGCGGTCAGTATGCTCGACTCCATTGAAGCAGCTGTAGATACCCTGCAGGAGTAGGGTGGGATAAAGACAGAATCTTTGAGCTTCATCAGAATGAACCCCAACAATCTCTTCAACTCCCAAAGGTCACGTGTTGCCACATTCACTGTAATTAATTTTGGTCCATTTTAATACAATTTCTTTTGACTTACTGAGCTAACTGGGGGGAAACAATTGCACAGAAAACTGTTGCTGCAGTAAGATTCATTGTTGTTTCTTTATGCTGCCGTGTTTAAAATGTTTTATCTACACAGCTTTAGCATAAAAATGAGTTGCTGATCATGCACTTACTGTATTAGTTTCTCCAATTTTATCCCACCTGGCTTATTTACTTCCAAATTGTGTATCAGTTTGGAATACTGATTCTCACCTCAGACAACTGTCAACACCCAGATGAAGGTGTTTTAATGGGGCAATTTAAATTCAATTTCTCTGGATTCACAGCCAACAGAATATTTCAGCAAGTCTTTTTACTGCTTGAAATTAATTTTATTTTAGTGTTTTTTTTTATTTTTTTTTTATTGTTGTTGCCCTAGAGCTGTTGTGGTTGCATAATGATTGGAGTCACTGCATTTCAAATAATCCTAAAGCTATGTTCTGAATAACAGAATAAATTCATACAGCGTAACTGTCACATATCAAACATTTTCTGCAACGTCCTTTTTTTTTTTTTTTTTTTTTTAAAGTATGAAATATTAAGTTTCTCATATGCTGTGATTACTTACTCTACTGATAGCTAGAAGGAAGTCAAGGCGCTCCGATTTGCGCACTGAATGTCGTAGTTTCCAGTAAAGTAGGTGTTCCCAAGCGAAGACCAGCAGGCTCAGGCCCATGGCCACGAGGAGCATGTAGAAAACCCCTGCCATGTTGTCAATGTCCAGCTTGCTGCTCATCACCTCTTTCTTCTCATTTCGGCAGATCCCTGTGAGCCAGACAGTTTGGAGTTTCTGTGTGTCACCTGTGAACGAGGAGATTACTTGTTATCTTATTGTAAGACAGCAGATTTCACATGAAAGCTGGACATAACTGCTGGTCTCTGTGCTGACCATTTCAGTGTCTGGTTGTTTTATTTGATGACTTGAAGGAGACTGAAAAGGTAAAATTTATGATGAAGAAATGCAAAATACAATCAAAGTTCTTCCTTTCTCTTTCTGGAGTTTTGATGTCTGACAAACTAGAAATTTTCACCTGTCGATTCTGAAATCGTCAGATTCCAGCACATTCCTGATGCCCAAAGCTGGGAGCCAGTGCTGTCAGGAAGCTTCTGGCACTAAAACCTGTTAGATAATTTTACCCTGCCAGCAACGATGTGGCAGTTAAAGTTAACTGATGGCATGACAACTTATTAAATACTACATTTTTGTTTTCGTCTATCAGGTTGACATCTTTTGCAGTCTGCTGTGTTGTCCCTCTTGCCATTTATAAAATATTTCTGCCAAAGCTGACCAGACTTGTGCCAGAGGCTTTAACCTAACTTGCCTCAGGCGCTGTCACATTGTAAATCACCTCTTTAAAATTATAGACAGCAATTCTTATATATTTACAGCCATGCCCAATTCCTCATTTTTTAAATATATGCCAGCCTTTATTGCACCACATGTCTACTTCCACTTAGGTTTATGGAGAAGGTGCATGATCATGCAGTTACTGTCGCAGCATTATTGGTAATATTTTGAAATTCAGCATCTGCTGTGTATATATTGTGGAAATTACCATCGGCCAGGAACTGGAGTAGGGCCAGGTCGATGGGTCGTTTCCAGCGTGAATCCTTCTGCAGGGCGATGCCATAGCCAGTGGTAGCAAAGACTTTACCACTGCCAATGGTCACCAGCTTGCAGCCCTCATCTTTGCCAGCCATGTAATTCAGCACAGCAGCATCATAGATAAAGGCATCCAGTTTCCTGGAAGGGTAAAGAAATGGACTTTTACTCAAATGGCCATTATATAACAGTTTGGCTCTGCGGTCCCTCTCTGTATATTTTTCTTTTACGGCCCTTGGCAGACACCCACCCTGTCTTGAGACTGTTAAGGGCATCCTCTACTCCCTTTTGGTTGTATTTGACCATGTGGGAGTGCATCTCGGGGTAGTTACTCCTTATGTTGCGCTCTGTGCTGCCATTTGGGACCGTACCAAAGCGGAACGGAGGGTACTGCTCCTGTGGCTTTTGAAACTGTCAAAGGAGAAGGAAGAAGGATGGAGACAAAAATGATCTACGATACAATGCAAGTTATAAACCTCTTTTTTTTTTTTTTTTTTTTACAAAAATGATCAATTTCAGTTTCTCTCACCGCGCCGTTTTCATCACGGAACTGTGTTCTATCATTTAGAAGTGTCTGTTGATGTGAGGCCAGATAAAGAGCTCTGACTAACTCATGACATTCACAACCTTGTATTTTTATGGTTTCTGCCTCAGCTCTGAGTTGTCCTGCTGGCTCTTTCGCTCCGTTCATTTACACATCTAACTCCACAATTCAAAGACCTGATAATCAGAAATTAAGTCTGTGTCGAGGACACCGTGTCCAGATCCACATTTCCTTAATTCTGTTCTCGTTTGCAGTAAGAAATGAACTTCTCATTTTATCCCTTTCTGCTTTTGGCAGTATTCTATGCTTTTAATTAGCTGTGAGGACAGGAAGTGGGACAGGGTGGAAATGCAGTCGACAAAATTGTACTTTTTCATTAATCTTATGCAAGTATTTTCACAGTACATTAGTGAAAGCATTCTGATATGAAACCTTGAGCAATCTATCAAGGTCAAGTTAATCGTTTGTGTGAGAGGCAATTTCAACTTTGCTCTCTTGCCCAAGGGCACTTCAACATGGGATCGAACCCTCTGATTAGTGAACGACTGCACCCACTGTACCATCTGAGCCACACTGACACTGTTACATCGTCAAATACCTGGATGACTGGGAACATGGCCTCTAGGGTCAGTTTTACAGTTTTGTACAGTAAAATGGCACGCATAGAAATGTGAAGTGAACACGTTTTGTTTTGGCTCTCACAAATGCCTCTTTATTCTGTGATTAAAAACTACCAACCTGTGAATAAATGTTTTTAGTCAGATAGTAAATAACTACATTTCAACAAAGAATACAATGATTTGTTCAGGTTTAAACAGGAAGTAAACAGGATACAAATGTGCTGTCAAGACAAACATCTGTTAGAACCAGGCCTCTAAGGTTTTGTAGCACTACAAAGATGTCCCGCCATTTTGACCTCGGTGTCAGATGGGGAACAAGGGGTCCTTGTAAATAAAATGTAAACATGGTTTGTTAAAAGCATTCAACCACATAGTTTCTGTGTCTCCATGGCTTTATTTTGACAGCATGCCACTGAAGCCTTTTTAATAAAACCCTTACTGATGGGAACGAGACGGGCTGAAGGAGGCTGGGCGATGTCAGAGTTAAAATGATGTGTTACTCCATCACAAGGACTTTGATGAGTGACGTGTCTGTTCTGTAGGGATGAGGTAATCGCCTGCCCTACCACAGCACATTGTCCTTAAAGGACTCTGCTGGTCTACAACACCGTCTCCTCTAATACAAGGTCACTTTCTGTGGCTTCATCTTGTACCTCATTTACATTTACTTAACCTGAGGGTTTGAGCACAGCTGGACAAACAGCAGCTCAGGCCTCCGTTCCCCACATGCTGCCATGCAAAACGCTCTTCAATAATCTATGGACTGGCTGTCAGAATGGCTCTGTTTCTCTGCACAGCACAGTTAATGTATAATGAGACCAGAATTGTAAATGACTTTGCCAGAATCATAACAAGCAGGTGACAGCTCGGTCTTCTCCTCAAATGTCCCCTTAATCTCATCAGTTGCCTGCCAGCAGAGAGTTTGCAAATCATTTCTTGTGCTGACGGTTGAACACAGATTTCCTTGGCAAAATTGTACGAAACACGTGCCAGACAAATATGCGTTGGATAAAACTAGAAACACTGTCTCCCCAGAAAAAGAAACCCACTTGTGTATTACATTTCATAGACTTTCCTCCTCTAAAAAAATTGGGGATATAATTCTATTCCACCACTCAAATCTTTGATATTTTCCAGGAAAGTGAAAAGCACAGCCCTAACGTCGCTGCTCCTGGATATTTTTCTTTCATAGCGCTGCCACACACTGTTTACACACCTGAAATACACCAGTTTGTATTTTTCCTAAGCTGTATGTCAAACACAGCAACACGCTGGATGACAGACACACACAGGCCTGTCAGTGACAATGACAGAGCCCTGTACCTTTTTGTCGCTCAGTCCAGAGACAGTGTCGATATACTGCTCTTGGATCATGAAGGCTGCCAGGTTAGCTGTATAGGAAGCCAGGAAGATGACAGCGAAGAAAGCCCAGACCAGGACCATGATCTTACTGGTGGTGCCCTTCGGATTCTCAATAGGGACAGAGTTGTTGAAGACGATTCCCCAGAGCAGCCACACTGACTTCCCAATGGTGAAGGTTGGACCTCCGGGATCTAGGAAGGATGACGGTAGAGGTGAACAGGAGTTGTCGCTGTACTTGGCCTTATGATGCTGTTATTGGCCATTTCTTCTCTTAATGTTGTTATTCATTCTGAGAATGTTTCCTTCTGCATCTGCCCAGATCCAAATTGTATGCAGTCAGTGTAACCATTCATAACTTCCAACACGCAGCTGGTCCACTGTAAAAACTCTCACATGATTTTGTCGCATTAACTTTTCTATTTTGTGTGCTTGGTCTTCATAGGCTACAGTTTATTTTAGTGCATGTCTGGATTTTGACGGAGACAGCTGCTTCACACTGTTGTGATATTCATACACAGTGATGCGTCCTTACACCCTGAACTTTAAATCAAATGTTATTGGGGTTGTGGAAGAAAATGGCACATAATTACAGTGAAGCAGGTGTCGTTTTGGTCTGAAAGGTAACTCACAATGTCCTTACTCTACGAGAAAAACGACCAAGAAGCCAAGCCGTGAGCGCAGCCTCTCCGGCCTCTCTTCATCCATTATAAGATATTTTATAGACCGCACGGCTTCAAATTGAAACTGCAGTATCTCAATTTTCAAGGCATTGATCCGATATGTGGCCACTATAAATAGGCTCAGACCTCACATGCTCTCCAAAGTCCCCTGAAGACCTTAAAGACTTCAGAGTTTATTGCATCTCTTTTGGGGGCTTTGGGATGCTAATATTAAAATGAATGAATTTAACCACATGACAGATTTCATTTGCTTTTTGTCTGCACGATTGTATAAAACTGCACATTTAGCAATAATTGGAAATGAAAAAGAAAACCCAAGGTGATGTTCAGGTGCACACTAATATTTTATGTCTCCCACCAACAAAGCAACTCTGATCTTGTGGCTCTGTCGTGCGGAGCCTCACCTTTGGCTGTGACCAGGCTGCGGTTGTACCCGACCGGACTGCAGTATTCAAAGACGAAGACTGTGATGGCCACAACAGTCAGACACATGACGAACATCATCACCCAAACTGCCGGACTATATGG